>NT_176635.1:445679-459959 GCF_000188095.3 Bombus impatiens | reverse complement strand
GGGGCGACCGCGTAATCATCAGCCCGGGAACGGGGCCGAGTCACGCGGCGTGGAAAATGATTTTTCGGAGTCGTGAAGGGTGGAATTCCCACTCTCGATCCGCTTCCTTCCTTCTCGATTTTTCTACCTTCGTCGATCTGTTCATTATCCATTTCGCCATCCTTGTGAACTATCATCCTGAAAATCGAAGGAACGTTTTAGTTGCCACGAGTCGATGGAAAATATTCATTTTGTAGAGAAATATAAAAATATCGTGGATAGAAGTATGGGAAAGTATATAGAATCTTCAATAGTTGTATATTTTCATGAATCCGTAATTTGTGAACTATCGATCGCAGTATTTCTCAATTTCACTTTCAAATTGTACCAAACTCAATGTGTGCGCGCCTTGTCTAAAAAAATACATAGCAGTTTGTAAAATATGTTTATTTTATGAACTGCTGAATAAAAAATCCCTACACTCTGTTGAAAACAATTAGAGGATTACCAGTATGAATGGTTCTATCCCACTTATTTGGTGATATTGTGATAAAGATTGACTATAACGAGGCAGTAATAAAAAATCAAAGTGACATGGAAAACGATTTTCTACAGTAATATAGAACGCTAGTTAAGCAATGTATGTGCTGGATGCACGTGAATATCTAAACATAATTTTCAGAAAGGCAGTAAATATTGGTAGATAACGTTTAGACAAGCAACCAAGCCCACTAATCGGAAAAGACAAATTATCTCGTGGCATAAATTTCCAGCCTTGTGCGTGTAATAGTTTCTTTACTTAAAAGTCCTGTATCCTTTGCGCGTCGTTTCATTTCTATTAAAAATAAATGAACTTGCTAAGTAAATGTCTCAAGTACGAAAACCAAGCAAACCAACTCAATATTTCCTTATGAACTTCTAATTGCATGATCGCGGTCAGAAGTGCCTGGTCAACAAACGTTCCACTTAACAGCGTTAGAAACAACCGTATCCTGTTATTTTTCACTCGTACTACGTACACGAACGAACGCCTCGATGAATTTCCTCGTTTAGCAAACCTCGTGTTTTTCCTCGTCAATCATCGTCCCTGTATCCGATCTCACGCGACCAACCCGTTATAAATAACGATGATCCAGTCGATTCCTAGCACAATAACTGTACGATAGAACAGTGTGCGAGCGGCAATCCTGATGAGAAAAAAGACAACGACAAGAGACCGATGTAATTGCAACGTGTGTTGCGTATTCGCCGTAGGCGACAATGACGAAAAGAATCGCAGAACCGGAGCGTAGA
Organism: Bombus impatiens; assembly: GCF_000188095.3. Lineage (NCBI taxonomy): Eukaryota > Metazoa > Arthropoda > Insecta > Hymenoptera > Apidae > Bombus > Bombus impatiens. Next base: position 458,687 of record NT_176635.1, on the reverse strand, counting down.
ATTAAATAAGCTTGCTCGTTTACGGCAGAAACATTATAAAACGGTGCGTCGCTATTTTTCCTTTCTTTCTTCTTTTTCTTTTCTTTTTTTTTTTGTTACATTGCTTCAATATCGTGCCGACGGGCTGAGGCAATTCGCTCGTTAGACACGGTCGCGTCGTTAAAAATGCTTGTAATCTTGCTTTTTAGATGGGAGCAAGGCCGATTAATTGCACGTCAGAGAGATCGATCTATTGCCCCGCGACAAAGATTCTGAGAAGATTAAAATTCTTCGAACCACGACGACAGCCAATAAAAGATAGCCAGGTTTCGCTGAATTTATTTAAAACTTTGGATAACCAGAAAAGTTGTCTGTTATTGTTTCGATCCTGAATCACCGTGACTAGCTTCATGCCATCAATTGGTTGAGTCATTTTGGTCTTTCGTTCGACAAAGTTTCGCTTTGTTCTTGGATCTGGTTCTGGCCTATGCTCGATGAACGGGATGAATTTTATTCTCACGCGGATCGCGTTGTCGTATGAAACGTTTGTCGAAGAAGATTCTTGAATTTTTATTATACTTCACATATTTTGTGTACTATGTAATTCCATATCTTATCATTTTAATTATTTTGCATACTTTTATCACTTTGAAATTCCCCATAAAAGTCCGTAGAAGTGCAGTTGGTTCACTAAATATCAATAGATTTCTTCATATTTTTTATTGACTTTTAATATTACTGTTACGTATACGTAATAATTTAATTAATTTGTTTGTTAATTTATTTATTAATATTTGGACCATTCACAGTTAACTCTACCTCTCGCTTTTTTTTAATTTTGACGCCAAAGCACTTGGTACAATTTCATCAATTTTCTTCGCTTCTTGTTTCGTGAAGCTAACCAATTTGCCAAGTAAACGTCTCAGTAATACGATCTTTATCTCATAACAAAAAATCTATGCAATATCCTCGTTAATTAAATACCGTCTCGTACGAGATAATAACCTAGATAACACATCGCACAGTGTATCATTTGAATAAGGATTCGGGACAAAGATAAAAAAATGCATTTAATGACAAGATTTCCCGACATTTGATATCAGTGGATCTAGCGTGACTAAAAATCTCCAAAAGATAGCTTTTTAAAGAAAGAAATAAACTTGGAAATTTAAATGATACATATCTATGCCCAAGTTCCTCATATTTAAGGTACAACAAACGCTATGTAACAAGACTGAACAAACAGCGTGCTAATTTTCAAGTTTCGACCTTTTCAGATTTCTTTTGCTTGAGATTTTCAGATTGGAATTACATTTAATTGCATAGTCAATTTTTACTAATCGTTTACATTTATATTACTCTCTTATGAACTGATATCATCGGACGACAAGGTCCAGCAATGAACGCAACGATTATCTCGATTTTTGTCAACTGCCTGCATCGCTGTGCATCGTCTCGTTATCTCCAACGTCACAACCTTCGTTATGTAGCAGATCAGAGTCGATGTACGACGAAAGCATGAAAACCAGTATTACCTGGTCAATGTGTCTACCTTTCCTATTCCTTTCTGTTTCTCTTCACGAAATCACTGGATCGTGCCTTACACGGAGGTTTCCCGTTCTCCTCTGACGTCAATGGCAACGTGTCAGGCCACGTATTCCGATAAAAAAAGGCTTCTCCAAGAGCGAGTTTTCGAGAGACGACAGAATAAGGTCGCGTTGGTAGATCGGCCGATAGAGGCTGGAATTATGCAAGTGCATCGGCGCATTAGCCGAGGTGAACCTTTGAAAACGCGAGCATCGACGGCTTGTGGTTCGCGTTATTTCATGTTGGTCGCATTCCATGCGGGCCCCGTGCCGGGTTATTGTCTCACGGTGTCAAGGGAGAATGCACGTCGAGAAATTGCATCGGTGAAAAGGGCGACGCGGCGGTTCCACATCTGCGTACCTTCAGCTATTTCTTTTTCCCCTTTTGCTCTCTCTTTCTCTCTCTCTCTTTCTCCCTGTCTTGGTTTTTCTCGTTTTATTTCGTTTAAGTTGCTTCGACGTACCGGTTGGATTTTGTCTTGTAATCGTGACTGCGTCGAAAAGAATGGCGAATGTTGCGCGCATTGGAAAAAGCGGCGGGCGTTGGAGCTGTTGCAGTTTGAATTAAGGCGATTCGTGAAATTTTGCGTTCCTCGAGTTATCGGGTTTTAACTGCAAAATATGTGAGTGTAGGGTATGTTTATCGGCTTGAACTGTAATATGTGCATTCGCGAGATGGTGGCATATATCAAAAGCAGATCTACCTAAAGTATTAAACCTAGTTATTCGATAATTCTGAAGGTATAGTAGAACTTCATTTATCTTGTGTGTTCATTATATGTCAGCATACCAACTGTGTGATAAGAATTTTCTTCGCTATGAGAAATGTTAAGACGATTATTTATAGATTATTTCATTCGTATGTAAATTCAAGTAAAAATCAGTTTCGGAAACATCTCATCTGAAAATGTAAAGGTCTTAATCTTTGAAGGTTAATTCACTTCAAACGAAGAAGAGCACAAAGGACGTGGCTAAAGATTTAACTAATTGCTGCGAGGTCTCGAGGTTACTCGTAACTTCGCTTCTAAAAACTTATTCCTTGTCAGCAGTTTCGAAAATAACCTTCGAAAAGTTATACGCTGACGAATGAGGTAATTTTTGCATCGAAGCAATATCTGACGAAACCGTCTTCCGTGCTAATGTTCATCGCGTTAATACCGACCTCGTGACTTCACGTTTCATCGTCCTCGTCGAGTTTCATGTAAAAATGAGATGGCGCGGTGATTTGACGGATGACACATCCGGTTTCATCGATTCCCCTGGCGAACTCTTCGTTAGCGATGATATCACGCAAACCTGAAAGAAAGCGAAATCCGCGAAAGGAAGCGGAAGAAGCCGAAAAAGAAGAGAGGAGAAGATGGATGAAGCGTGGAATTATATTCCACGAAATACAGCCGTACTAATGAGGTACACTAATTAAAAAGTTCTCGACTTTCTACAGGCTTCTCAAAGAAAAGAGCACGCCTCAGCTGTGATGTGGGACTCTGGAAATTTTCCGGTTTTTTTGAAATTTTTATTTTATTTTATTTTTTGTTTAAGTAAATTTCAGTGGTTACACTGCAAACTGGTGTTTCTGACGTATAGAATATCCAGATAAATATGGACAATATTTAAACGACTGATTCGATATTTCAAAACAATGAAAGAAGTTTATATAAATTTTTATTCGATCACGTTTATTAGATACAGTGATTTCGCGTTTCGTTATTTTGTATCTAATTAACTTTATGACGCTTTGGAAATTTGAATGTATTTCAAATTTGAACGCATGCCTGGAAACACTTTGTCGTTAAATACCATTCAACATTAGTGAGATAGTAGTCCTTTAACACTTAGCCAACCGCACGCGCCACAGCGAGCTATACGTTTCCACGGCGTATTTTTTCAAGTATCGAGAACTAGTATTCACTACTTAAAAACAAAGAATTCTAAAAATTATTTAAATGGTTAATTATATTTTGCGGTAATGATTTTATTTAAAGATTTCACATATTGTTTATACAAAACATCAAATTGAAAGTATATATTAAAAGTATAAAGAAATATAGGTAAAATTAGAAACATTAAAGATGACTAAAGATAAATAACACGACTTGAAGGTAAAATTAAAAATTCATAATGCGTTTTAATATTTTTTTACAGTGTGGTATCGTTCGATTATAACTTTATTTAGTCATAACTGATAGTGTAACTTTTTAGTCAATTTCAACACCACTAAATTGCTGTATTTTATTATACACTGTACTTTATAAAAGCAAAAAAGTGTCGCAATTAATTGGGAACAATTCCAGGTAAACAATAACTGATAATAACACAAAAACAAACGCGTTGCAGAAGTCAAAAAGGGAGATCTCCCCGTTCGGTTACGCAGCGATGTTCTTCACAGAGGGGACATCTCCCTATTCGGTTGGCTAAGTGTCAATATTCCTGGAATTTGTTGAAATCCTTGCTCATTTTTTCATCAGAATATCTCGGTGTTGCCGATATGAATACATAATGAATTTAAATATATTCCAGTTCTCTAAAACACACATGACTCGAATCAAATCTTGCAAATATAAAGTAGGACCAGTAAATGTTTACTCGAGGAGCTAAAAGTATTCGTAGAACAGTAGCACGACTAAGGGTGTTTGTTACTCGCATTACTATTGGATTTGTCTGTATGGAAAGGCGTGACGAAGACGCGATAATGACGAACTCGCGCGAGTGTACGCGGCGTGGCAGGTGGTGACAAAGCGTAATAAAAGACGGAAGTAGGAAGAAACACAGAAGGAAGAAGCGTGCAACCGAGTTTGCTTGAAAGCGAGCCAAAAGCCGTTTTATACCGGTGTCGTCCACGAGGCGGAGTCAAAAGGAGAGAGGAAGGAAGGTTGCTGGCCCCGTTATGCTCAATTTCAAAAGTTCTGTACTTGCTGGGGGGCGAGCGTTTCCACTTCTGAAAGCTCGTAGAGTTTCTTTCATTGGTAAAGGAATTTAACGAAAAAAGAAAAAGTAGAATAGAGAAACAAAGACAATATTAAGAAAGGAGGAGGGAAAGAAAGAAGATTGCGAAATGAATTGTTCAGAAGCAGTACGAATCAACTTCATGCGTTGCGAAGTGGAACAAGCTGATGACGTTTTGACCATTATTTTTCTTTCGTTTATTTGTGAATTTAGAAAGTTAGAAAGTTTTGTATTGTCTCTTTGTAATATAACTTATTTATTTATTTCTTTATTTCGTATAGAAGAGAAGCATATTGGTAAAATATATTATGTCTGAGATACAGAATAAGCCGTAAATAATTATAGCGAGAAGATCTAAAGAGGGGTAACAGTTTAGTAAATGTTTAAGCGAGGCCACTGATAAAAAGGATTAGTGAAACATTAACATAATTTATAATTTGACAAATTACTATGATATTCAGTTCGCAATAATTCAGAACGACGTAGGTTCCGGAACGTAACATTAATCCTTTGCACTTCGAATTTTATTTCAATTTCGTTATCAGCAGCTCCCAACGCTTTTAAGTATTTTGTTTGAAATTTACTTTAACTAAAAAATAAGACAATTTAAATAAATAAAGGAAGAAAGAAATTCACTTAAATACCAGTTTTATTCACACTGTTGTTGTATTTTGTAATTTTGGAGTGTATGATATATCTTGAAACAATTTCCAGGATCCAATCTTGGTTTTCTTTCACACGTTTCACAAGAAAAAGGTGGGACTGAAAGAATGTCGAGTGGGACTCGACAAACGAGCTCCTGAGATAAAAACTGATGTCGAGTCACACTCGACATAGGAGTGCAAAGGGTTAAATTCTAATTTCTCTATAATGTCAGTGTTGAGGGTTTGAAGTGGCTGTCAGTTTATAACTCGGATAACGCGTCTCTTTCTTTTTGGGAAAGTCTACGTCCCCAAACTGTAAACCTTATGATACGGACATCATTAAGAGGCTAAACAACACTTTAATGGTCATAGGTAAACAGATGGCAATACCAGAGGATATGCACTCACGAGAGTACAATTAAATCAGGGAAAACCTGGAAAGTCAGGATATAAGTACGAGACGAAGCTTCTGGTGGGAGTAGCAACAACATCCTGGGACTGTCTTCATCAGAGCGTCATACTGTTCGTATTCAGTCTCAACAAGATCGTACGATCATTGTGATCAGAACGTCAAACTCTTCGTGTATACTAAAAGTGCAAATAAATTACCAAACCATACTAATACTCGATATATTTAAATTACTCCACTTTGAGCGTTAATCTCATTCAAGGTTCGCGATATCAACCGATCGGTTGAACCTGACCGATCGCTATTTAGTTGAGAATTCTCAACAGTCAGAACAAGTGATTTATATATCAATCAAACGTCAAATACTTCTGTAGAGGATGCTTGGTTGTTTGATTTAAATGATGAGATAACTCGCTGTTGAAACCGTCAAGTGTATTTTAAAATAATAAATAAATAAGTACAGACAATATTCGCTAAGACGCTCGTACTAACGGATTCGCTAAAGACAGTATATAAATCGCTAATAAGATCGCTGATAACTCGTATTGTTTCGCACCACTGACTGCTGGAAAACATGGTCTATTTATGCTGGTCGTGGGAGTACCGGAAAATTCAAATTCGTCTTCGTTTCGCACGTAGCGGCGACATTGTTTTGTCCGGAGTTTATTTATTATTACATTATGTATGTTTTAACGATGTTGATACTCCGAGGCAAAACAACCACATGATTTGAATTGTCCTGTAGTTCATGTGCCGCTACACTTCTCCCCTGCTCTCCGAGATCGTAAGATTGGTCAAGCAAACTTCTGTGAATCTAGGACATCAATTTGTCGACATATTGAAAGTTCGTGTTATATTGTTAGATTGAAAGTAATCAAGTAACGAGGTAATGAAGATGAGAAAATTATGAAAGACGTAGATTAGTTCGATTTCTGAGAGGCTCAAATGAAGAAAGACGATGGAATGGAAAGAAATGGACACGCGAGATGGTTAACGAGTGGCCGTTGAAATTTGCGATTTTCCGTCTCACCCGTCGCCCTGTTCCCGCTTGAAAAAATATTTTCTCAAAATATCGTGGTAAACGATACTAGCGAATTATAAAATAACGATCGCGTGTCCTCGTTACCATTAACTCGAGTAGCGGAGCACGCCGTGCAAAAGTGGATACATGAAAGTTCAATTTTCCGCGCGCAACGAAAAATGCTACTGCTATCGGTAGGGGGTGGGGGGTTGAATCGTTGCCTGCACCGCTTCTGCTTCCCTTACGCTCGAACGAGCGTTCCGCAACCCTCTCTTGGAATCTGTGCGCCCGACTCGCGGTCGAATCCGGCGAGAGAAACGCCGGAAAGGGAGAGGAACGAGAAACGCATGGCAGACGAGCCCGTACTCGAAAATGGAAACGCAAAGTCGGGCTAGACGGCTGCGTGTATCGTCGCGGAATCAATATAGTAACCGGTATCGATGGAATCGTCACGCGAAACGAAGATTGCTTGTAATTGCATCGTTTCGAGCCGGTGGATGGCGTTGAGGGGTTGAAAAGGGAAGCGAGCCGAACCACGGAAATGGAGGAAATTGTTATCGAAAAGAACTTTCTGACCAGACTGCCAGATAAAATGCGATCGTTCGATTTGGATTAGTTACGATTTATTTCATTATCGGTAGCTGCAGGGGGTGGCAAGTGTAGAAATCAGTTTTGCGTATTGTGCGCGTGTCATGTGTTTATTAATAGATGCCGACTGACTGTTCTGCTTGGATCAGAGGGACGTTTGAATCGGACGCATCGATGGGGTTGATACGAACAAAGTTTTAGGTGTAGGTATATTGTATAGGTAATGAGACACGATTGTCGTGATCGGTAGAATTTCGGACTGTTTTAATGATATGTAGAAGTTAAAAGATATATTTGTTGCAAATACTTAGGAAAAAAATTAGTGTATAACACAGACTGGTTTTAAACATTAGCTAACGATTAATGGTAAAAATAACCTCGTTTAAACTTGGAGGTTTACTCAAACATATAACGAATAATTGACTGTTCGATAAACTTCGAACCAATTATTCCTAAATATGTATTTTTATAGAACGAATCGATTTATAAAATGCGTTAATATTATAGAGAGATATTTAACAACACCGGTACTCCAAAAATTGTACTATTAACATTAGTGGCAAACTGTGCAGATCCCAGTAGTAATAAAAGCGCGATAAAATCGATGTTTTCTAGCGACGAAAGCGCGTAGCACGACGCGTCTCTATAGTACGGCGGTGTTTAATTCGACCGTCAAACCTAAATGTCAAAAACTGTAATTACGTGGGGGACCGTTCAGCCACGAAATTCGTTTTCGAAACTTTATAGAGCCGGGCGTGGAGCGTGCCAGCCTGGACCCCGCCGCTTTGTGAGATTGTAGCTCGTTTTGCGTGGCTGGCAAACTGTAAAACAAGCGTTGAAAACCGCGATAACACGAGGTAGGGGGCGGCGAATACGCGAGTAAAGGTGGATCAGCCGGTTTCTCGCGAATCTCCATGAATGCTTTGAGGCGTGATTACGTTCGCCGGTCTTGTTTCACAGAATCACATTATTAAAAAACTTTATCGTGGCACGAACTGCGAATTCGGACCAGTTCGAACCGATGAACGAAGACGAACGGAAGTAGCGCGCGCGGTTTACTGCTCGTACGTACGAGCCTACGGTGGTTAACTCTGATTGCGTGCTGCATCTATCCGGTTCTTTCGCTTGTTTTTCTTTTTTTTTTACTTATTTAACTTGTACTTTGTAATTTGTCCAGCTGGACACGTCTTTCCCTTATGAATTTAATTCTTTTGGATAATGGTAATCGTCTGAAGATTGTTAGGAAATTACGTGTGGTTGTTTCATTCGACAGTCATTGATGTGAATGATATAAACATTTAAAATACAGTTGTCAAATGCTATAAAAAATAACGATGAATGAGATATTTAGATAAATATATAAAACATCTAAATTAAAGTTCATATAACATTGCTTATCAGCTTATCAATTTTTATATATATATATATATGTACTATTTATTCACATGTGTTCATAAAAATATAAATTGATATAATACCGGTATATATACATATAATATATACTACCGTAATAAATAATATAATACTGGACATTCATAAAACATTCGATAGCAGACGCAGCCGTAATTTCAATCCTAAATAAACAAGCAGGACCAGCAATATAGTATTAATTGACAGTACACAGAAGTTGAAAATTCCCAATAAAATACCAAAAATCTGATTTACCACATCACCATAGGATACAAAGAAACGCGCTGTTTCGCCGTTAAATTCGGTCGCGCGAGCAACGCGAGAAAATTCAGTTGACCAAGTTTCAGCGACCAAATATACGTTACAAATTATTGCATGAAATTAAAATTTCAAATTTCGAATGAATATGAAAAATTGCGTTATAAAATCAAACGTTACCAAGATTCTCGATTAAAACACGGGGTCGGGGGACGGTGGTGAACGGCAACTAACTAACACGTTGCCGACTTTCGCCGCGGCTCGGTTTCGCGGTTTTAAAGTAATTGAATTCCCTAGGCCGCCGACGTCGAATCCACGATTGTTTATGCGCTCCGTGTATTTTATTCGCAGGCAATTTGTTATTCGTGCGCGAAATAAAATGAGAAAAGCGTTGTGTAACGTCGAGAGAGCCTCGCGAAATCGATAAACCACGTTCCTGCGATAAATTGGCATATCGGTGCCATGGATAAACAGCGAAATTATTCAGTGTCGCCTCTGAGCAGCGAACGGAACCAATATCCGACATCTCTGCCGATTTCACTGTTCCTCTCCACCTTCCAACCTACCTTCTGCCTGTCTTCCATCGGACCAAAGAGGTATTATCCGATGACCATTATTTATTGCTCTACCGAAAGAATACTGGCTCCCTGCGCGTTGCTTCCAGCCAATCATCTGTCATAAAGTTTGCCGCCTCCGTGTCCTATCGGTTCCAGTGCAAGTATACCGATCGATCCGTTAGGCCGTTTGTCTTAAGTCTTATCTTGTCCATCTTCTTGCCCTTTGGTTACGTTTTCGGTTATGGTTAGTCATGGTTAACGGTGATTTAATGGTAATATGAAGTATGGAGACAGGTTTGTGGATATTTGATACGTACGATTGATATTTGTTCGTTTATTGTAGGTTGTGTTCGTTGTTGTAAGTAAGATATACAGGGTGTCTCTGAAATTCGGTTACACGCGGTCGGGCGGTAGATTGTATGCGGAAAAATATGCCGGAAAGAAAGAATAACATTTTTTCTTTTAAGGCGTCGTTTTCGAGAAAAATGAGTTGGAGTATCCGATTGGTAGCCGATTGTAAGGTATATCATTTGGAAGTTTCAAGGTATTCGACTTTTCTGCTCGCGTTTATTATCATTACTGTTATACTATTTCCATAGTTTCCCATAGTTTCATTAATAAGGATAAGAGTATTGCTTTAACAAAAAAAATCATTTTATTAACTTAAGATGTTGCTGCATGTCGTAGCTCTGCTCGCCTAATTAAATTATTATCAAGACGAGCAGAAGGTGATCATTTGTACGATGATTTCGGAGACACTCTGTATATACGATATACATACGATAATTATAATTTCTAAGAATACTTAATTAATACGTTCTTTTTATTTTGCTTTCAGGTAAGCGATAAGAGGAAACTAATATACGGTAACTAACAGGGTTATAACTGGAGGTTTTTATACATGAAATATTTCTATTATTATTATTTTGTATTTTTGGCAAAATTCAGTCTTGTAATATTTAGAAATTATCCGTGGTCTGCGGGTGTTTAGGCAAATTTCTATTTTTATAAAAACGAAATAATATGAATCTGTTCCATTCATTCGATTCTAATCGAATACTATATTTTGAATATTCTGTACATTTTATCTGTGTTTTGCACACTTTGCAAATTTTCTATAAATGCACAAACATCCGTTACCCAGTAATTAGAGTTTGATTTAATAATCATGTTTGGTCGCCCAGAGGGCAATGTCTAGGATTGTCCTTATAACAGATAATATTAACAGATTCAAACTGACTAGTACACGCTTTAATTATATTGAGAATACACGTCAGAACGAACATTTAAACGTTGACGCAACTGATACACGATGATGATTAATATACAACGAACGCAAGATGCGCACAATGACAATCTCTTTCTGCCAATTGTTATCCCTTTTAATTGAACCTTCGGGGATTCTGACAAATAATATATAGTAGTAGCGTGATATAGAACGTAATAACAAGTTAATACTAGAACTACCACACCAGTCAAATTGACTGCTTTTACAATTTTATTTTGAAATTCTTACTTCATGTTATATTTTTCCGCAATGATGTAATGACTTTCGCAAACGATAACTAAAAAAATAATAAAATGAATTTTATTTTGTTTTTTTTTTGTGTATTTAAACTCAAAATAATTTTGTATTAAGGTTACTTATACCAATACCAGTCAAAATGACCGCAACTTGTCAAAGTGTAAAAGGGTCTTGTAATTTGTTTATCGAACCCCAATTAACCAGTTTTCTCGTTTTCTGCAACTTGCCACACGTTTCTAAAATTTTTACTGCGTATCATTCAATATGATGATATCAGTTATCAGGAAAATTTCGAATCGATCGCTAAATGCTAACACTAGAAATAACACACCAGTCAAAATGACTGGTTCTACAATTTTATAAATGTGTCAACCCTCGCTTAGGGGTCATGGTCTCAGATGGATTAATAATACGAAAAATGTACTACATAACATGGAATTCCTTTCGTAAGAAAGTAATAAATCAATAAGTATAAAAATATTCCATTATTACATATTGTTTAAAGACCAGTCATTTTGACCGGTTTCGTAGAAATAACTTCGTATTAATTATCGGTAGTTTTAGTGTTAAATATATAAAAGTTAATATAAAAAGTTAAATATATACTTTCCATTAGCAATTTATACGTTTGTTGTATTTCAATTTTTGATAATACTTTTCGAAAACTTCAAATCCAGAGATTGTCTACGAAGCCCCAATTTTATTTTAGTCACGCAACGACGCATTCTGTCCCCTATGGATTTTATACTTTCGCCGGTACCTTTCGTTGGCCAAAAATAATAATTCAGTGGCAATCGTTCCTTTCACCCCTGTCGTCGGATTATGGCTGCGTGGGGGTAAAATTCACGGTTCGGTTCGTTGGAATCCTGGACGTCCAGTTTTTCGTTCGACACCTCGCGCCTCGACGACCAAACCACCACGTCCGGGCTTATACAAATGCAAATCCATTAAGCTCGCGACTAAGCTTAGGCTTTTATCGAAAAAGCTGCGCCCCTCGAAGGACAACCACCGCGGTTCTATTTCGTTTTGCGTCGAATCACGACCGAGGCTCCGAGAATTAACGGCTCCTGTGTTTCAGTGTTTTTAATCCGTTCCTCTCGAAGTTTTGAGTCCACCGGCTCTCGTTCGAATAATATATGCAAATGCAAGCTAGAGCTAGAACACCTGATATCTTCGTCTGAATAGATTATTTAATTCCTGTTTTTCTTTCCTCTTTTTTGCTGTTGCCGGAAAACAACGCTTTGCCCACGCTGAAGTAAATTTATGGATGAGAGAGGACGATATTTTTCCTCGGCCAGCTTCGCTGTTTTTTGCGCTGCAGGTTCACGTTCAAACTTCAATTCTCAATTCAAATTCAAATTCAACTTTAAATTCTTAAATTTATATCGGAACGTTCGGTTTTGCGTTTTTCCATTCGTATACGAGCTTCGTAAATTCACATTCGAATTTAGATGTACAAATTCAAATTCGAATCCTCCGACTCAAATTCCGGTATTTAAATTCAAATTCATACATATATATATACAATTTCGAATATAAATTCTCGCATTCAGATTCGGATATTCAAAGTCGGATATAAATATACAAATTCAAATGTAGATTCGTAGGATCAACTGCAAATGTACGAACTCAACTTTAAGTGTGCAAATTTCCCGGTTGAAATTTCCAGCTTCGAAATCAAATTCATGTTTTTCAAGAGAAAAAAAAAAAAAAAAGAAAAAAATAGAAGCTGATCGATGAAGGGATCTTGAAATAATATGAACGAAAATCTAATCAAATTTAATGAAACTATATTATGTATGTAGTTTCACTGACTACATCGAAAATAAATTCAAGTCACTCTCCATCTGCCCAGAATATTCAATTTGCTCAAAATCTATAACGATAAAAATAAAAGGTGTTTCGTCATTTTCCCAGCACGCAGTATGCACTGGAATAACGAGGCTCTCATCTGCTTGCCAACCAATAATCTTCTTCACGTTGGCACGATGCCCTTGCGCTCCTCTTCTCTCTTGTCTTGCATCCTCTTGCAGCGACTTTGAGTTCCTTTGCGAAGGACAACGCGTCGTAGGGGGGGGGGGCTGGGGG
>NT_176635.1:411687-445111 GCF_000188095.3 Bombus impatiens | reverse complement strand
GTCGTAGGGGGGGGGGGCTGGGTGGCAGCAGCGACTTCCGGTCGAGTGCTCGCTTCACAAGAGATACACGGTCGAGATACGCACGGACAACCGCACGCTCTAACTGGGTTACTGTTAGCAGGGGAACAGCTTTCTCTTGCCCTTGGGAAAACGCTGCCTGTTGGCATCGCCTTCTCCATACTCCTCGTTCCGTTTTCATAGACGAGCGTCTATCTTTCATCTCTCGTCTTTTCCACGCTCCTCGATGTAACGATACAATCGTTGTCCATAGCCGAAGAACGCACAAAAGACGATTGTCTGACCAAGTTCTCGCGAATTTCTCTTATCGCAAATCGAACGACGACTGATTTCCTCGTCCGTTTTCGCTTTCTTCGGCAAGGAAATTCACCTGTCGATCGGGGCGCTTACCTCGATGGGTTCGATAGTTGAGATCGGAGATTTCATCCTATCGGTCGATTCTTCGTTGCTCGAAATACTCCTTTTTCTTAGACAAATTTGTTTCAATACGAAGGTAGGTGTTTGACAATTTTCCGACATTGACGTTATTTTATTCCTAAAGAACAGTATTTTGATACGCTATAGTTGGAAACGATCTGTCAGTCTTGGAAAATATAAAACTCTTAAAAATATATCATGTTCTATAGTGAAGAAACAATTTCGCTAAAAACAAAACAGCGTAGTTTGAAGCGGTCAGGTCGAAAAAATTCTCCGTTAAGCGATTAATTAACAGTAGAAGAAACCAGGCCGTAGATATCGTAAAATCTTCGCAGCTACAAATACGAAACCAACTTCTTCTCCAATTACAAACCCACGCGTTACACATTTTAAAACGATTAAGCTTGTTTGTTAGAGCAACACGGACAGAAGACCAAGTAAATAATACCCTGCTATTATCGAATTCGCTCGCCCGCGCTGAAAACGTGTGAGTCGAGTGGACCAGGCTCATCCCTCCGTGAAAACGTGCCTCTCTCTCCAAAAGAGATCGATCGATCGACCCTCATAATAAGCCCATATTTTCCTACGAGCGCAGCTCTAATTGGCCTTGCGCTCTCCAAGCTTTCTTATACATATTCTGTGTGTATGTGTGTGTATTTGCAGGCGTGTTCGTGTATGTGGAGTGGGCGAATTTTCGCTAAATCCTTATTTATAGAAGTCGGCCAGGCTTTCACGTGGCGATTCGGGGGAGAGTTGCAGCAGGGTGGTCTATGGACCAGAGGCTTAAGGGTTCGCGAGCAAAAAGTAAACGGTCGATTGATTTACGAACGTCCACCGGACCGTACGGAATTTTCACATCCGTTCCGGCAGATTCTCTCTTCCTCTAATCGACCGAGATTAGCCCCCCAGACTCGTTCCACCCGCTCGCTAAGTCGTGCAGCAGACCTTACGCGGACTGTTATTACGCGCCAACAGGATATTTAGTGGTGGAGCAAGAACGTGGAATTAACGAGTCTCCCTGAAGAGGTGCACCGCGGGAAAAGAGTTACTGTAACGAGGAATTTCGCTTGATACTTTGCTCGATTCTAACTGCGAGCTATCGTTGCGCAAGTGCATCACGCGATTTCCGTGATATAGTAGAGTTAGGGTTGCTTGGGTCGACTAAGCTTCGATATTTTTAAATTCGATCTCGGCATTTGTATCTTCATTTGAATAGTTCAATCTGTTGCGTATTAAGAGAAGATCAATAGTATTTGATACGTAGGTTATGTAAGTGTGGGGACACGATAAGTGAAATTTTTTATTTCTATAGGAAAACAGTTTTGAAACTCAGTACGTTGTCAATTTTTCTATTTCATTTTAAGAAAATACTTCAAGTAGTTGCGTTTACATTATTCACGTTTGCTTGAAATTGAAGGTAATTGATCGACTGGATAGGGCCGAGTGTTTCAGAAACGCAGGATATTATCCTGATAAAATAATTTTACTGTAAATTGTGATCCGCTTGAAGCTGTTTCTTTTTATACGATGAAAAATCGACGTTACATTCGCATCAATCCGGTATAACGATCTAACGAAATCCTGAAATCGATGGATCAGGAAAGCATAAACGAGTCGGATCGCTAAAAAAAAGGACAGGTTCGATCGGCCGTAGATAGGTCGGGGGAAAACAGTACCAGGAGAGCGGAATTTCAATTTTAGAAAGTTGATTTATTCTCATCTTCGTCCCCTCGATCGTCTTCCAGACGCCGCCGTCGGAATCTCGTCTTCAGTTTCCGCCTATCTCTTTCCGCCTTAAAGTCTCCGCGCTTTCCGGGTGGCTGAAATTCGCGGCTGGTTCCTAAACCTTTAAACGTCCTTCCCACCTTCGTCTAGGAATTTATGTGTCTCCGATAAGCTCGGAGAATATTGCTTCCCTTAAAACGCGAATTATCAATCGCCAAAAAGAAAAGAAACAGCGCGTTTTAAAACGTCTTCTTATCGAACGAATTATTCAGAAGCTTATCCGATATTCTTGGCTGGGAAATTCCTGTTAAAAATTTACCATCGGGAAAAAGTTAGATTCCAACGTAGAAAGTAACCAAAGTAAGATAGTCCTCCTCCTCCTCCTCCTCCGTGAGGATTTCCACGTAATCTTTAAATCGTTTAATCAGCGTGTGTCAGGTGGCGAAATTTTATCGCGCCGCACGTGTCGAGTACGAAACGAGGAGAGTTGGAACGAAGGAAACGCTTTGGTTTAGTTCGGTGGACAATATGGCGCGAAAGAAACAAAGTTGGAGGCGACTGTGGTCTTTCACCTTCTCAAGGCTCTTATCGGTGCGGATCGCAGTCGTCGCGCGAAATCTATCGGACAAACTTTAATCGAACTTCACCGGGCGCATAAAACGCGGGCTTGGCCGGCATGGAAATGGCGCGAATCGCGACCTCGCGACTCTTAGCGCCGCCAGATTGAAATATTACGGAGTATCGTCGTAGAAAAATGCTACAGGGGGAAAGGAGAGATAGCCGCGGACGAGACCAGCCGTATTTCACGCTTTATACGCTTTGTACTTTCTTGAAATATTTATTCCTGTGCGAAAGTCCCGTGCTCGTGCACGAGTATAAAATACGGTGGCCGATGCAACAACGTGCTGGCGCCAGTCAGTTTTCGCCCCGCGTTGCTCGTTCAAATTTTATTATCCCCTGGTTACCATTTTCTAGGGTAGCTGTTCGTTCGTATTTCGTTGCTGGATTTTAGAAAATTCACCGTTGAATCTGTGAACTGCAATGATTTATGAAAGTATTCGAACACTTGCAGAAGCTTCTAACGAAGTTATTGCGCGTGTTGTGTAAAAAATTTTGAAATTTTCGTGGCATTATAACGAGATACGTCTGTCGCGATTACATCGGTCAAATTTGAAACGAAATTGAAAATGTGTGTAGAAATGACGAGATAGTTATTGGAAATGTACATTTTCCAGGGATCAATAAATTATTCTAACGGTCGGTTATTTGATTGCATTACTAAGTCATAATATTTATTGATGCCGTATTTAACATTAATTATATGTTTATAATCATATCCATACCGTATGTTAATTTTTTACTAATAATAAGCGTATGTTTGAGACATTTTTGCAACGTTTCGCAACATCTGTACAAAGTATAATGGTAACTTGAAAAATAAACTTCAAATATCTTGTCGATATTTCTTAAATTTCGCATTAGAAATAATCTTGTCAATTTTGTTAATTACTTTACTGTCCACTTAAAGTCTACTAATTAAATAATACTGTCGGTACAGGCCGACAATTTTTCGTTTTCAACAAAACGCAACATCTCTAATCTTGGCAATTGTCAATTCCCCTCTTTTTATTAAGTTCTATTTATATTGCAAGCTTATTTCTTAAATTTGCATTTTTACCTATTCCAGTCCAAGATACAACAAAATACCTTAGAGCGGTCGATGTTGTCCGATTGAATTTCTTTACCAATACAATCACGATAGTAGTCCCATCTCGTCGCAGTAAGAATAAAATTAAAAAAAATTTCGTATTACGCACGCAACATATTCATAAAGATTTCCTATGATAGCTGTCGGAATACTTTGGCAAGCCACTATGAATCGCGGGATTATCTACGGATATACATGCTGGGTGGTGCAGCGTTGAACGAACGTGAACTCGAACGTCGTCTCGACCGTTTACGAACGTCTCGGAGATCCGAACTATCGAGATCGGTAGTGAGAAAATCGTTGTCCAGTCTGTGATGTGGCACTTAATGTTCGCCATGGTGAACGATCGTCTGTCGCGTCGGAGTAAATATGCAAATGCGCGATAAGACAGAGGCGCTACGCGTAGATACGCGGCGTGGTTCAGCTATTACGTCAGCGGGTCGGATCAGAGACTCTTGGCGAATTAATGTCGGCCGGTTCGAACTGTTACCAGCCAGAGAAACATGGCCAGTTAATGGACCCATCGGAGAGATCTAATTGCTCGGATAAAGGTTATCTTCGAGCAGGCTGAACGAGATATCGAGCATAAAATCAACACCACGATACAGCCGATGCACGCGAAATTGAAACGTTCCGCGCGGATGCCACACAATCGAACGAATCGACTCTCGCGATGATTTCGCGGTCGAGACCTAGATTTCCTAGCATTTCCATTTATCCTTATGTGTACGTATGCATGTTGGTTGTGTATGCATTTTGACTATGTGTGTTGCTTTATTTCCAACCTTTCCTTCTTTTATCTCTTCCGGATGGTTTAATTGCATATAAATCGAGATCCTCGATAAAAGCGACGTTTCAGGCCGAATCTGGCAGGTAAATTGACTTTGTTTCCATCGGTTCGAACGCAGGAGAACGGCCAGAGGAATAAAGCTCAAATGATATCGTTTCAGGTAAACGGTAGAGTAGGTATCTCTCGCTTTATTTCTAGGAATTCGAAGCTAATCGCGCCGTCTTGTTTCCGCGTGGAAGGCGGCTAGCACGAACCAGGGAAACAAGAATTGGCTTGGGAATGGTTTCGCGCAGCAGTGTCGTTGAATATGCGTATTAAATTTATTTAGAGAAACCGGGACGGAGAGCGTAGGACCACGAAACATCCGGTCGAACGAGGAGAGAAGCGTTCACGGCTGATTTTCTCGCGGTACGCGCCGGCTAATTTAATTTGGAACGAAATTAGATTCGGCAATACACTTTTAAACCTGTTCCTCGTGTCTGCGCTCGGAAATTTATTTGCTGTCCCTGCAACCTTTTATCCGCTGTTCATATCCTGCGCGTCGAAATCGAGCAAAAAAAAATAGGATAAAATACCGGGAACACGATTTTGTTACAGTTAGCGGAAGCAACATGGCGAAGTTGTAAATTCGAGGGTTAAATGGACGCACTTATCGTTGCCACTGTTACCCGGAATTGTACCCATTGTATAGGAGTCTTTTGAATTTGAAATTACGAAAGTCTTTCATTAAGACGCGTACTTTTGTGGAAGGTAGAGAGAAACAGTTACGAAACAGTAACGATAATATGCAAAAATGTGTAGAGTACCCGCAACGTACAACAATACGCAAAATATACAAGCTAAAATATTCATTGTAATACATGGAGGATGAAGCAAATCTCCGTGTAGATTCCATTTCTTTAATCGTATTCACAAAAATCTGAATTCCCAAACGTTCATGAACGTTCACATAAACATAAACAATTCACAGTCTGTGATACTTTCATCATTGAAAATTTCCTGACCGATTTTACACCACCGTCTCTCTCCTCTTTCGACTCTACAATCAGCAAAACGCAACCCTTTCGAACTGCACCAGCCCCTCGTCTTTGTATTTTTCGTCCAACTTTCTTTTTCTCTCCGCTTCGCAACGCATTTGTGCTCTCTTCGTATCACCGTATGCCAGAATTCGCGGGTGCAGAAAGAACAGAGGGTTGATAGAAGCCAAGGAGAGAGGCAGCACGATCAGCGGAAGAGAAATGCAGATTGAAAATCTGCGGCCACCCTACGCGAGGGTGCATCGGCAAGAAAATTGGGGTTGTGCGAGAATAATACGAATCACGAGAGGGATGCTATCGTACAACGTGCTCTATCCCACCACCGGCATGGGGGAATTATTTTTTTTTTTCACCTTACCCCTCGAAATATGTTGATTATATTTGGTGGAGCTCGCGGCGATTACGTTTCAATTCTCGCCAGCTAAGCAGAAATATCCAGACTTATTTGATTCTTTTTGATAGGACTTTAGATACAAAACTAGGGATAAATGAAAAAACTACGATGATTTTTCAATACATTCGCGGACACCTTGTTGAATTGTGGTTTTACGTAGAAACACACATATGTGTGGCACGAAACTGGACAACATTTCAAACTTTGTCACGTTATTTTATATCGGTCAATTGCTATATTGCGTTGTTGTAAAAAAAGAAGAAAAAAGAAGAAGACGAAAAGGAAACGACCATAGGCGTCATCTATCTTGCTTTGCCCAGTACGCCAGACCTTAACGATACCTTTGTGATACTTGAAATTTATTGTTTATTTGCGGGCACACTGAAGAGGAAACAGTAGTTCATTAAGCGAGATCGTATCCTAATTCGATAATATATAACTAGAATGGCTGCAAGCGTTTGATCTTCGAAGCGCTTGAAGCATAAGACGGCTACAATTTCGAATTCCGTTATTTTACTAAAATTTATAGAAAATCATCTTTCAATATTGAAGACGATCTGAGCTTTCCCAGAGTACTACCAGTGATACTAAAACTGTAAATATTAGATCGTCCGGAAAGTGTCTTTCGTTTTATAAGGAAATAATGGATGCACAACATTTTCCGTTTTATATTATTTTATCGAATTACGTATGATCCATTTCGTTCTATCAAGATAAAGATCACAGCGTTTGACAAATTAGGTTTCTTGTTTGTATAAAGATCGTTGTAAAAGACGTGTCTGTGAAGGACAGACACTTTTCGGACAGCCTAATATATATTATAGTATACTTAAAAAGCAATAAGCTGTATTAGTATTAAATTTTTTAATAGATGACTCGAATTGCAGTTCTTATGTGTAATTTAATTTCATGAAAAGGGAATAGTAAGTGTTGCCTTCGATAATTAACTCGTCATTAATTCGTACACTTCAACGAAATTCACTTATTATCACGCAGGAAGAAAAATATTCGGCCCATCTTCCGCTTACCGAGCGGTCGCTTTGCAAATTAAACTAGCCAGGCCATTGGAGAATACTTTCTGCCAAACTCAACAAATATATGTCTGGTTGTATTCTCGGAAGGTGGTGTGTACCGCGATTTCCGATCACGCAGCAAACTCGCTGCAAGCTCTCGTTCGCTATGCATCGCGCGCATCATCTCCATCATTTCACTTCCATCAGTCACTTGAACAACGTTCGATTGATTCTTCCAAAGGTGCTGTATTGTTGCCACCTGTAACAGTTGCGGGAGATTTCGTAAAATGCGGATCTGCTTGCAACAAACGAGCGATCGATTCGGCCTTGCTGCCCGTCACCACGAGATCGCGTTCGCGCAATAGCTCTTTCAATTACTGCATCGTAAATTGCTGCGTGTTTCCCTCTTGTCCGGATGCCATTCTAACGAAACGATGCACTCACGGCCCCAAGACTAAATATTCCACGAAGATTCGACACAAAACTTGCGCAATAAATGTGTCGCGGATCGTGTACACAAAATGTTGTCACGATATTCGTCAACGCAGGAAGTTTGTAAAATGCTTGTCAAAGTAAGCTGTTGAAAGCACGTAAGCAGCACTTGTGGGTAAAACGTAAATCGTGTGCTGCACCAAAATGCTCGGTAATCTCACTTCTCAGAATTGTGCAGAGAGATTACTTAAAACATCGTTGAAGACCAAAAATGTAGATAAATATTTATTATGCGACGATTCTGCATCATCAACGGCAACTTGGTTACACGAGTCCAGCCAGAAAAATTGCTAACCTGTGCCTGGGCTTCCAGGCCACTGGCGATAAGACGTACGTGTGCAACGCTGTATCGTTTACACACGTATTGTTGGTACAATTCGATTAAAAAATATCCTGACACTTATGAACGATAGCGTAATTGCGTTATTACTAGGACGCGTCACGATACTCGTGTAAAACGTTTTATATTCTAGCGCGATGTGTGCATAAATGTCGACGGTGACTGATAATTGTCGCGCTTTTAATTTCGCAGTTACCCAGCCGACGAGCAGCCCGGTGCTTATTAAGTGCTCACCTGACGGTTCCAGTTATTTCTCGTGGCGTTTTTAGAGCGTTTTTAGCAAACCTGAATTTTGGCTCTCTATCTGCATTTCTAGAGGCAATTATCTTTGACATTCTCCATTACCGTTTTCTACGCGTTGCTGTAATTAGAGGCTAACTTTGGGATACGTTAATGACGGCCAAACAGTCTGGAACAGGATGTTTTCTTTTCGAGAATTCACGATATTTTTTGGACGAAGATTTTGTAGTTTTTAGACTATTTGTATATCGGAAGTATCAAAAGTCTTTTGTTATTATTTGAAAACTGTCTATTTCTTTAGCGAATTAATAGCACAGATTCATTTATAATAAAAAAGATCACGAGAAATAAATGGTAATTTTTTATTGGACAGGAGATGTTCATCTTTCTCGAAAAGTAAAGGAGTTACATCAGCCTGTGTCACGGGTTGATTAATGCGCCTGCTTCGTGTCAGTCTATGCAGTTACAAGCTGCTCATCGAACAAATTAACAGAGAAAACCAGTTGGCTCATTAATGCATTAGTAGAAATTATTTTCATCGAAATCCGTATTAATCGTTCGCAAGTTCTTCACTTTCAACAGAACATAAGTGTTTTTATGTGTTCTGTTTAAAATACCAAATTCTTATTATACTATATTAATTATTTTTAAAGTATAACATATATGTATACTTAATAGAGATATCGGAAAGAAGGAACTCTGACATTCCTAATCTTAATGATATACCTCGATTAATTTTCTATCTGAGTAAAAGTCGACAGCAAGTTTATCAGACACATTTACATATTTTTAACAATTGCGAAAACATGTGTAAAAAAAAAAAGAAGTACAAAAATCAAAGGTCGAAATGACGAGTGTCTCATCAAAAATTGTTCCGAAGATTCTAAGATACCGTGTACAAGATACAACCTCTGGTTTCGGTATTTTCACATCGAGCATTCCTCCGTTTCACTGTTACCTACTCATCGACATTTTCTACGTTGACGTAATACCCACGGCTCACGTAGGATAATCATGTCATCCGTCGGATTCGCTTGCACAATTGCAGCGCAAGTGGGTAACAACGCACAGACTGTTGGATTACTAACGTAAGGTCACCTCGAATCCGCGCGCGTTAGGTGTCTAGCAACGTGACACAACGAGTCATCTCCCTCATTCACATTAATTCTCTTCCTCCCTATATCAATTTTAAATTCGCTCGAATGATGCATCATGCTTCATTCAGCCACCCTCCATCCGAGATTTCCACGTATTCTAAATTGCTCAATCAACTCTGCTTGCAGTCTTTGAATTTTTACGTTGTACACCGTCGTCAGTGAGCATTAGAAAATTGTCAAAATTTTGAAGAATTATTACTTTATTTGAAACAGTAGGCTATATATAGAATCCATACATTCAACGTTATAATAATAATCTCGTCAACCTCCTTTTGCGATAATAATCTCAAATTCAATCTTCTTGCGTACGTCTTTTTCACGTATTTGGATTATTAGTTTAATCAACTTTGACATTCGTATTGTTATTTTAAATAAATCGCGTCAAAATAGACGTAAAAAAAACACGGTGCTATACTATGATTTCTTATGAGATTCGTATTTCAGTTATTCCCATTATTCTGAGCATCATCCAAAGCCATGACACGATTATTTCAGTTCATGGTTCAGTTTACGCTTATGTATATTTTGGTCTGATTTATATGACGAGAGACAATGGTCTCAACGACGATGGTCTGTTTAATTTTAATGAGAACAGGCTTAAGATTCACGGAGCAAATCCTGCGGTGTTTGGGACTCGTCTCGAAGGATAAATCCGCTCGGATAATTCGCGACTTCGTCGTGTCGTAGCGTTCTCCATAAACCTTCCGATAGACTAATTCGCGAAACGGAACTAGGCGTCGACCGATTCGCAAATAGGGAATCGAATAATCCTATTTACTCTCTCGCCGTAAACGTAGCTGGAGGAAACGGTTCGATTGATCCCACCATCAGCTTCTACCGTCGAAATAATCGGGATAATCAATCAGGCAAGTTGGAACGTTCTCTGCACCATGGCCTCTCCTCTCCGCCTCCCTGCAGCTCGATCGGGAGAACTACGCTTACGAAAAACGAGCGTGGTCCCGTAATTTCGAGTTAACTAGCACTTTGTCCAACTCTGCGGCCAGGGGAACTCGTTTGAGTCGATTCGTTTCACCGGAGGATCCCACGGATGCTGAATTTACTCGCACGAAATCAATAGCGTTTCAACGGCTCCAACTTTGCTTCAACGTTGGTCCACCACCGATAACCTTGCGGTGTATTTAGATTACGCGATGAAATCAACCTTGCCGGCCTCTTTGCGTCATTTTTGATTGAGTTTTTTGTTCTTGTTAAAAAAAGCTTCTTGACCTTACTGCGTTAGATGGTTTTCTCTTGATACGATCGTGTTTTCCTGTTTTTCACAAGTTGCTCGAGGTTAGCCAACGTTCTTTGGCTAATCCTCGTTCAATCGCGTTCTTTTGTCGTAGAAAAATCTTTTAACCCTGCCACGTTACTTTTATACGCAAGGTCGATTGAAATAGTTTCGACAGCCATTCGCGTTCCTTTTTTATGTCTTATTTATATTTCTAATTCCAAGCCTTAATTACAATGTATCCTAAATCTAGCTTGGTTTCGTGATATTAATATCGCAACACCATAATATACGATGCCTATGACTAGGCGATCAAGTTTTCACGATGACAGAAATCACAATGTCTAGTACATACGAAATGAGGACCTGAAATTCTTATACTTTAATCAAACCTAACTGAAATATTTAGTCCGGTGTCGGTGTACTTTATGTCTCCCATAAATATTCAATAAATGAAGCCTTCAATGTACTCTTTAATTTTCATTATTTCATATTCAGTTATTTAATTATCAATTATTTCTTCCCCCTATCGACTACATTCTCCATTTTCAAGAATTTTGCCAACTAATTGAACTTCCTCGTTCAAGCAAAACTAGATACAGGAGGAGATTCAAAATACTCCAAATTAGGACTTAGAAATCTTTCTCTCATAGGTGAACTCACAAATCTTTCCTAACCATAAGCCACAGTCCATTTACATACATTACGTTGGACTCTACATTAAAATGCAATATACATCTCCGAATGCGTTCAGGTCAGTAGATGTCGATTCTAAGGATTTACTACACAACTTCGCTGTATTTTACTTCGCTGTACAATGCAGAAACTGTGAAAGAAGTGACTGGCGACTCAGGGATTTGCTGCACCATGTCACTGTCTTGTCTCCGGTGGAAAAATATCGTTTAGCCGTGAGACACGCGGAGGATAGGTAAACCTGAAAGACATGGACGAGATGGAAAAGGTTGGAAAGGATAGTCGTAGGAGAAGAGCGACGACGTTTCACGACGAAGAGAAAGAGACTCGGTCGGCTAATTAATTAGCACGGGGTTAATGACTCGCTCGGGACACGTAGGAGGTGGATCGTAGACCAGACACGGGGCAAAAATTGGCGTGCATGAGGTCGTTGCATTAACCTATTTGCTCGCCGCGGCTACTACGAAACAAGCGTTCCACGGAACGTGCTCTCATAGTTCGAGAAACCAAGAAACAGACCGTCAATGTGCAAGACGTTCGTGAAAGGAAAAGGCAGTTAACACGATCACTAGCACGCGAGCTTTATATATTTTACCTTTTACATTTTATATATTTCATCCTCTGCGTTTTGTATATTTTGCTTCCAGGAAACTGCTATGGATATTGAAATATACTACACCATAGTATAGCATTTAACTTTTGTAGGATATCTTATTGTATTTGCAAAATTTTTGCCGATGTTATCTAAGTCATTGTTGAAAATATTTTAGGTCATGAAATTTATCTAATTTTACCTAATCGTTGTAGAAGATTTAATAAAACAGGCGTCATCGACGGTCTCCGTGGTAGTAGTCAACGGGTTAAGTTTCCAGCAGCTCTCCTTCAGTCATCGTTGACTGCATCTATTGCAATCATGTATCGTGCTCGAACACTCGTGTAACAACGTTCGATCGTTTCCACGTGAACACTCATTGCGGTTTCTTTGACTAATTTCCTTCGTTACTGATTGTGATTGCCGAACACTCGAACGAACTCCTTATTTCTTCTCTTTTATACTATTCTGTGTAGATAAATGTAGAAAATGCATTAATATAGTTATGTATTTGTATCGCGTTAAAATAATGACAACGACTTGCTAATGCATCGTTTCCTGTTACTAATGGAGTGTGAAACCTCAAGCAGTAGTTCTACCAAGTGGAAAGAAGATACAGAAAATCTTGCGGCATTTCTCACTTGGAATAAACTGCGTACATTAACTTGCGTACATGAAATAAATGCAAAGAGAGAGAGAACATTTGCATGTAATAAATATT
Source organism: Bombus impatiens (assembly GCF_000188095.3). Lineage (NCBI taxonomy): Eukaryota > Metazoa > Arthropoda > Insecta > Hymenoptera > Apidae > Bombus > Bombus impatiens. The sequence goes on along the minus strand of NT_176635.1, from coordinate 432,543 downwards.
GATAATACAATTACAGATACACTTACAGAAATTCAGTCATATGATAAATATTTTGCTAAAAAGGAATTTAAATATTCATTCTTCTCTTGGGAGAAACAAACGCGAACAAGCCTAATTTTTTATTATAAAACGTTTCATTACTCCACGAAATATCGATGTCGGGAAGTCTCGTTAAAATTCGTCTAAAATTCCTCTTTTTCACGTGGCTGTCCATTCACGAGTGTCTACTTAGCATAGATACGCGAACTTTGAGATGGACGTGGAAACGACTGGGGAGAGAAAGAGAGGGAGAGAGAGAGAGAGAGGTAAATAGCTGATTCGTCTTAACAGCGTATTACATTATACCATGGAATGTTAGTCGCGAGAAATTTCTCAAAATTTGTCTTGTTCGTACTGTGGCAACCTGTACAATAGGTAGCTACGAGTACTTAGCATGGATATGCGAAGGACGCGAAGTTCGTGAAAGAGATACACGGAAATCGGTATTTGAGTCGAGGTTACGTGGGCAACTCGCCGCAAGAGGAAGTATTGGCTGCGGAGGTCTCTTTGAAATTCGTCTTCTACGCTTATCTGCTTGCTGGCATCTATTTAACATAGATATGCGAAGTACGCAAAGTTCATACAAAGTGTTGAGATTCTTTCCAACAACTTAAATAACCAGTTCGCTGTCTATATTATGCTGGTACGTGGTGTTTGGGAAAGTTTATGAGAGCTTTAGAGATAGCTAACTATATCGTTGAAGCGAATAAAAAGTGACAAATATTGGATTCAAAGGATATTTGTTTTTAAATTATAAAGGTCTTCCTTCGTTCAATTTTATCGTCTTTTTATAGCAAAGCTACAATTACTTTATTTCGTGGTAATAATTAGATTGTACATGTGCATCGAAATTCGTATTTTCATGAACGCAATTCAAGCAATAGAACCTAAATAAATGTTTGTCCTATTCCTTGAATATGGTAAAAACAACTTCTCCTTGGCGCTTTTTGTATGCTTTTATCATATATCATGTACGTTCTTGTACATAAACGTACGCAATATATTAATAATCTTCCATTAACGACGCAAAAATACTTAACATATATTCAGCGTACAACCTATTCGATTTTTAACATGTTACAAACATTCAATTTTTTCAACATTTTGCACGTGCATATGTATCCTTCGATATCGAGCAAATCGTTGATCACAAAACTGTACATATACAATCTTATAATTAACTATTATACTAAATTATATTAACTATTATATTGAAGCACTTCGATATTCGTATTTATAGTAACAGAAACTTCCTCGATCCAGGTATACACCGAAAACATTTTCACTGTCGGGGATGTGGCAGCGAAAAGATTAGATTAGAACCTCTTCTAGCCTGAAACCCATATAAGCACGATACTATTATCGTACGAAAATATTCTTAAAACCCTCTTTTTCCGTGGCAGCTAGTTAGCATCCACGATACACACGTCCTTTCAATAAACTCGAGGAGCAGCAGTGTACGCGAAAACATATGTTGCCCAGAGGCTTCGCAGGGGTCTGTCGAAGATTCGAGTGGCGAAACGGGGTAGCTGAAATTTCCTGCCGCGACTGTTGCCAACATTACGATAGAGCAATGGAAAGAGACATAGCGAGGGGTTAGTCGAAACGAACGAATGATAGACGAGGGGTGGAAAAAAAGTCTCGGGTAGAATCGGGAAAACGCAACAGGGCGGAAGTACATCGAACAGATAGCATTGTGCCATGGTGGAGTGGAGACCTCCCTTTGTTGGAGTACTATTTTCTTGTTTGGTGGGGTGGTAGCTTCGCGTACATACATTCCTTGACAAAAGTATCGATGTATAGTTTAGAGCGTGCCTTTGTGTTTTCCTAGCCTCTCGAGCCTTGTCTGTAATGGAATCGACGATGAACCAAGCATCGTTCGCGTTGATCAACTTAGAAGGGAGACGGGATCGAGTTATATATTTTGTAGGATTGCCAATAATCGCGTGGTCAATATTGACGGTGCGTGTCATGATCAAAGACTCACGATCCTACATAAGAGAACACGTGATCTTTCTTCTCGAGCTTAATTCGAAGCATCGGAAAAATGTTTGTACTCTGCTTACGAGGAAGGGATGGGCGAGGTTCTTCGTTGGGGTCTGACTCGAGCTTAGACGATGACTATGTATTATTGGGTTTTGGATTTCTTTGATATCGTCATCGTTGAAGGGGATTTTGAAGATTTTCTAAATATTTTTGACGTAGACGATGGCTACGAAATATTTCATTTCTTCGTCGATTCCTGTTATTACATTTTTGGTTATAACGTAAGTACTGTCGTAATTGAAAGGAATTTCGAGAATTTGCTCGATACTCTTTTTACTGATTTTGCTCAATAGTTTTCGCTTCACTTTGGTTTTACAATTTTACCAAGTCTGGCGAAACTGAAGTATTTATAGCGGAGCGAGAAATCATACGTGATAGTTTACTGAAATTAGGTCAAATGTAATTAAAATGTAATCGGATCACAAATGACCGAAAGAATGCAAAATTAACGGTCTTTACTTATCGGATCACAGATATTCAAATGAACTGTATCTGCTCCGACCATTAAACAAATTTATCGACGACGCATTAGTCCAGACACAATCGCGATTAAGCAATCTAACGCGTGGTATAATTCCCCCTAATCACCATCCTCCGATATTTCCTCCTGTACAACCTTCACCCTTTCGATTGTGTTCGAAGTTGCCACGATATTCTCACAAGACCCGATCAAATTGTTATGTTCAACGTTGATTTCACTTTTACGCGAGAGAGTACGGTCTTTGCATATCGCCCACACGTTATGACACGTACGAATGAACACGTACGGGTGTATTAGTAGCACGAGTGCAGCCGAGTGTATTAGTGCGTGGCTGGTTGCATCTGCAGCGGGAAGGCGCATAAACCATACCGCGATGATTTTCCCCGTATACATGCTTTATACAGAGCGTTTCAATAATCATGTTACAATATTCGAGATAGTAATTCTATGTGAAAAAAAATAGGAAATATAAAATAACATTTTCTATATGGCGTTTCGTTTTTAAGAAAATCAAGTGAAATAAAAGTTTATCAAGTATACTTGAATTTGACCGACTCTGAACCGAATAGGAGAGAATAATCGATCAAAATAAGTGGAAAATGAATTATTTTATAATCTTCGCTTATTTTTTCATATGGAATTATCATGTCGTCAATAATTAGAAGACCTCGGCGCAAAATTCGGGCAAGTTGATTTAGAAAAATTGTGTTTGTTGACGTTTTATATATTTTTATATATCGTCGATTGTTTGGTGCAGGAGTCAAACAAGTCCAATGCGATAGTAATAATTTTTCGACTTATCCAACGTGATCTTTGGGAATGAGAATCGACTATGTCTAGAACCTATCCGGCTTTTGTTCCAAAATACAGTGTTAATGATGGCGATAATGTAGCTTTAATCTGTCAGCCAACGTGTTTCGAGTGTTTCGTAAACCTATTCTGCTCGTCGTGTCTTTCTTCTTTTCGACTCAACATCGTCTTCTGACGAACGAGAATCGCATTAAGTCTCGGCAAGTATATATATGTGCCAACAAAAGATGACCAGCCGAAAGTCAACGATTTATCCACGAAACCGTTTGGTTAACGTGAAGGAAGATCAAGTAAAAATAAAGATGCGAAGAAACAAAATATTTCGTTTAAAATTCTCAGCATTCCGGTACAACAACCAAGCAAGTTGAAATTTAGAAAAATATTTCCCAGATAAATTTTTATGGAAGTGTACAAAATATTACAAAAATGTAAGAAATATTATTTCTTATATGAGTTGTCACTCTAATGCCTTTGCGAGTGCAAAATATTAGCGTGACTGGTCGAACAAGTCGCGCTCAAAATTCACTTTTATTCGATTTCCCACAACTTTTAAAATCTAGACTTGCCCGGTTTCTGCACCCAGCCCTTCAATCGTACCATGATTATTGGAACACCCTGTATGTATGTATGTGTTTCCGTGCGTGGCGCATTCTCTATTCTCGCTGGCTACGGGAGAGATCGCACAGATGCACGTGCTGCCGCAGCTACACGCGTGTTCTCCGCGTCTCTTGTACCGAGATAGATTGATAGATAGTTTAATGCACCCTGGGAATCCGGTCCCCTCTCAAGATCAACTGCGTCGGCACGTAGTAGTGGTAGCGATGCGCACGGCAGTACAGCAATGAGTATAATGCGTCGGGATATCGGTGCGTAGATAACGCCCTGCGGAGATAACCCTATAATCGAAAACGGGATGCTACCCTTTTAAGCCTCCTTTCCAATTTGACACATTGTAATGGTAACATAGAAATGGATTGAAAGTTAATTGGAAAGTCACGAGCACACGTGTAGAAGTACTTATGTAAGAACGTTTTTAGATCGGATATACCTATATATATTCAGATTGGTTCCAATTTTAGCAGCTCGCGGCCCAAACAGCATTCTGTAATGCATTTTATTTCGGTTGGTTCATCGTAGTCTGTAAAACGACCTATTTGCAGAAGTTATTTAACATCGATGTATTCTTTATCTCATAGTTACTTAATGACATACACACACGAGCACATACACACACACGCACACACACATTGGTATTATAAATTGGATTATTATTAGGTTGTCCGAAAAGTTTCTTTCGTTTCATAAGGTGATAATAGATGAATAACAATTTCTGTTTTACATTATTTTATTGAATTAGGTATGATCCATTTCGTTCTATTTATATTATTATGCTCGTGCATAATAATTCAATAAACTAATATAAAACAAAAAACATTGTGCGTCTATTATTTCCTTATAAAACGAAAGAAACTTTTCGGACAACCTAACAGATTGTACGTGGTGCTATCTATTGGTTTGGCAACCAAGTGATTGCAGATTTTGTCATTAGGTGCTATTGATAAAGTCCGCAATTACTTAGTTGCCAACTCAATATATCTCTATCAAATCTATTAATCTTCTTAATAAATCGGTTGGAAACCTAAAGGATGAAAAACTATAGATCGACTGTGTAGTATCCGTATATGTAATGAAAATTTCGTCACGATCCTGCGCGATTCACACGAGTGTGTACTACACACGGTACTGTTAGGTATTGCATCGTAGCGCCTTATTATACCAGGGAGGAATTACAGACGACAGCGTGGAACAACTGGTCGAACTTGGTTTTCATAATTTATTCTTTCGAGGATCGACAGTAATAGCGGTCGGTGGCGTTTTCAGTTGGTATTAATGGCAGCTACGATTAGATAACACCGGGGCTAGATAACGATGCAATCGAACGTAGGATGACAGAAACACACAGCCGTCCTCTTCGGAGAAAGTGTGTATAATTATTAGGCTCGTTAGCGCGGAAAGCGAGCAAGCTCCATGGCAGATACACGACGGTTAACGTTGTTCTCGTATTTTCTAATTTAAAGTTTATTAGCTTCTAACGTGGTCGATGAGTATCTACCACGTGGAGTCGTCAGTCGTCGTTACTTTTATTACCATTCGCGGATTAATGGCATTCGTATACCGCCATCCTTAGTTCGATCGATAAATCGAAGTACAATACAAGCGCAAAAGCTAGATTTTCAGATGTTCGCTATAGATAGATCTTGTAGTTCTCCTGCATTATTAATGCTATTGAACACTATTACGTTAATTCAAGTGAACGTTTATGCGTGTCTAATTAAATTTTATTTTATCCTTTCATACATTTTCGATAAATAATTTTGCACTGTTGGACTCGTATCGCTTTTCTACTCGAGTTACTCTTTAGTCAGAAAGCGGTTAACTTGTTTCAAATGCGGCGAATGAGAAATTATCTCACAAAAACTGATCGTTATAATATAAATCCAATATGATGTAACTAAGCTGACGAGTTGAATGGTGACCGGTAAATGAAGGGAGTAATAGCACAAATCCATGATTAATACTATTATATCATACGGCACATACATATAATCGCAACCATGGGCCAAAATCGCTAAAAGGAGAAATTCTGTTTCGTTAATCTGAGTATTATGTTCGAACTTGCGAATTCTATATTTATGACTTCACGCTTTGCATTCATCTGATAGATACAATTTTTATCGCACAGCTTGTTTCATAAATGAGGAAGCATAAATAGATGCAGACGCTTAAGTATACGGCTCGGTACGGTTTTCCCGTACTTGTCCACACCGTGAAACGCGTTATCTTCCCGCAGAGCGTATTTCGCTCGTTCTCGTTTCGATTTATTAACGAAACGAGATCTGCTTCTGGAGGGATAGCCACCCGGTAGCCTGGATTCCAGCGACTGGCGATACAGCGCGATACGCCGACGTGGATAACGGTACCAAAAAGATAACGTCTGCGTTGGAAAATAGGATAACAGGACGGGGCGACGTAACGAGAAAGTGTAGAGCGCAATTATAGTGGTCGGTCGCGAACCAGAAACGCCAGGTTTCGTGACGGTACTGGTGCTAACCTATCTGCCTAATGATCGAGCTTTCGGAAGCACGAATGAAAAGAACGCGAAACAGTTGTATAATACCGTGTTTTTATGTACGTAAGAGTACATAAGAGAATTTTCAACTGCGCGATCTTCTGGCTCTTTCATTCGTTAGTTATCCAGTTATTTATATCGCATTTAGCAACGGTTCGACTTGATGGACATGTCCCGATCGTATCGTCTGATAAACATATGCTGCGATCGGCGTCGTTAAATTCACAGAAGTACATTTATGGGTCGATGAAATGGCTGAGACTACGTCAATTATAATGGAAAGTTCTCTAATATTCGTACGTAATTGACGGTTGAGTAACGTTAGGTTTCGGTTGTACATCGGTCTCTTTCTTCGTATACTTGACTTTATTATATTTGTTTTTTGGCTCCTCCTCCTTAGTTGTATCGCATGATTTTTTTTTTAAAATTCGTGTCTTAATAACAAGAAACAGATGAACTATATATTCAGTCGTCCGAAAAGTTTCTTTCGTTTTATAAGGAAATAATGGAAGCACGATATATTTCGTTTTATATTATTTTATCGAATTACGTATGATCCATTTTGTCAAACTAAAGATCACAACGTTCTGCAGATTAGGTTTCATGTTTGTATAAAGATGCGTTGTTGTGAAAGACGTGTTTGTAGAAGAAAGACGGTTTCCGGACAACCTAATACAATATGTAATAGTATGTAAAATAATGTAAAAAGTAGCAATGTAACGCCTTGACTTCAATATCCCTCAAAGATGGGAAGGAAGAACCATGAATCGTTATCCGGACAACAATCTTAAGGCTTCTCAAATAAAAAATAAAGAGCCACGAATAGCAGATTCCACACTTTTTAAAACCTTTTCAGAGAAGAACGTTGAATCGATGTTTAAAGATCAGATCGCAACAGCCTTAACGCCATTTAAAATAAGAAAGAGGGATTACGGATCGATATTCCAAAATCCAACTACAGCAACGCAAACTGCTATTGGAAAATCCTCTATACCAAAAAATCTCGGCATTTGATCCTCAATCTATCTTCAGAGCCGAAGACTCTCGCAGAAGGATGAAAAAACGAGCAGGAGGAAGCTTCACAAACATTGACAGCTGCAAGACGTTAACCATCTTCCGGAAAAGCAACGAAGTGTATAGGTGTTCTCCTTGGAACGAGACGTAATAACGATTCTTCCTTCTCTTTGTGCCTCCTATTCTCCTATTTCTCGAAGCATCGACTAACCCTGCAACAACCGACACTTCTCGACTTCTTCGGTGTCTCCATTAGCCTGGCGAGAGAACGAGGCAGACTGCGTGCGTTCGCGGGTCGTTCCACGGAACAGCAAGAGACACACCGAGACACGAGCCATTGTGGTCGAAGGTTTACGAGGAAGGTTCGCGAAAGGAAGAGCGGCAGGTATCCGCTGGGAAATGTCGCGAATCCGCGGTACCGGATAAATAGGGTTTAAAAATCCTTGAGAGGGAGAGGGACACGCTCGGATTGAGATTCGTTGTTCGCGGGATCACTCCCTTCGGATCAACCCGGCGATAATCTCAGGGAAAGCGCGGATGCCTCTTGCCATTGCATTGGTTTTCGATTATCGAGCTTTCGTCGTGGGAACTCGAGATGCGTTCAGAGAGACTCGCGTTGCATGTACTGTCGAGAATATGTGTAGTCGTTTCGATGGGTGACGGGTTTCGGTTTTGTAATGGTTAGGGTTTGAAAAGAATTTCACGAGTTTATTACCGCTTCGACTCACGAGAGGAAGAAATAAGAATATTTTGTTCGAAAGGTTCGTAGCGAAATTCGAAGTTGGTGTCAATATATTTTATTAAGACCAAAACTCAAGATTGACGTGGTGGAAGACACGGTAGACACATTTATGCCATGTTTTATACAATTAGTATTTTATTCATATTAGAATCGTTGATAATTTGTCGAAAAGGAATACACAATACAAGGAGGATCTATAGAATCTGTGAAATTTCTATGAAACGTGAATTGGTCATTTTGACCATTGGCAGTGCTAAATAATACACTCGTGCATCACTTTTTCAGGTAATCTAATATTATTAATAATTTGTGACACCTTTTTTGCAAAACTTTACGGACAAGCTTGGGAAATAAAAACATTGGGAAGCATTGAGTTTGTGGCAAAAATGTTACATTGCCCAGCGACGGATATTCCAATTATGTCGTCTAGCATTTCAACTTTTCAATCGCCTCACGCGCGAAGCTACGATAAAACAGAATTATAGCTGCCAATTTCGATTCTTAATTTCACACTCCGTAAAATTCACCGCGCTGCCATGACCCGTTGTCATTCGACGATAGGTCGGTCGCGAAGGAAAATGGTGACCGGTCGCTGTATTGTCATTTAAATGGCGTTTATAAATTTTTCAATTAGTCATTGCTATGTAAATTGAAGATGTACCCGTGCGTCGGCCTGCCCGAAAGATTCGCACGAATTCAACCGTATAATAAGGAACCGGGTAATTCAATACATAGCAATTTGCTTTGCTCATCGTCCCTTTTGTTCGCGCTCGCATTTGCACGCTGACAATAAAGCGAATTAATCTTCCCTTCGATCTGCGGAGAGTGCCGCGGCATTGCAATCACGAACTTCGTTGACCGTCCGCTATCGGAATGACACTCAGCCAGCCAAACAATTATACCTCCTAGTATGTACACTGATAAATGCAACCCTGATAACTTGGAATTCGCCGCGTTGACTCCCTCTTGTTCGATCTGCACGATGACAATGAAAGATACTGAAATGATGAGAGTGCGGTGCAACCCTTGTCAAAAATATTACTTTAAACGTCTCTTCGTATTTGGTGGAATTAGTTACTTCGTTCAATTATTCCCCTTCTGCCTCTTTTCAACGATTTCAACGATTAAATTCCTCATTTGACGATAAGGAAGTCAATAAACGGTCGTTGTTGTAGTTGACTAATTAAATAAATAAAGATTGTCTCGCATAAGCACTGGGTTGAGTAGTACGTTCGGTCACTTTTCATTTTGTAAGTATACAATTTTAGTATGTGCATTTCGAAGAATATTGTACAGGAATATTTATAAAGAAAGAATATTTATACAAAAAGGAAAGATACACGTACCTGTCTGAGCTGTTTTGATAAATGATATACATTTAGAGAGAAATGAGATAAATAAGTTGCTACTTGATTAGGTAGATTTTATATGTATTAAGTTGTCCGGAAAGTGTCTTTCTTTCGCAAACAACAATGCATCTTTATACAAACGTGAAACCAAGTCTGTGGAACGTCGCGGTGTTTATGTCAACAGAGCAAAATGGATCGTACGTAATTCGACAAAATAATATAAAACAAAAAACGTTGTGCGTCTATTATTTTCTCATAAAACGAAAGAAACTTTTCGGACAACCTAATATTACAGTAGTAATACTGGATTTGAAGATAAACGCGAACGAACATACTGGTAGAACATATAGCTGATAAAAAGAATCATGACAATATCGAGATTATGGGATATATTTGGTTGTGCGTGTCCCCTTGATAAATGAAGTATGACTATCGTTAGATCGATCTTTGTTTCTATGACGTTTCTGTTGCTATCGAAGCTTCGATATAAGCAGACAAATTTAGATACGATAAAAATATACTAATGTTTCATTCGATAAATTCGTCGATTCAACTGAAATTACGCTCACGAATTCGTTTGAAAGTAATTCTTACTTTTATTGGAAAAATGTTTGAACGGTTGATTAAACGTACGATTGGATGCGTTTGGTAATTAAACCTCGTGAATGATGGTACAACATGCGTAGAATATTGGCAAATTGCCATTCGTGTTACCGCATCGCAGAAGAAGGAAATGAAGAGGCAACGAAGAATAAAGTCTTTCGATTCGGTTGGCTGAGATTAATCAATCGAGCGATAAATGTAAAACAATTGCATCTCGTAAGTGGCATATTCTGCTGGCACAGCAAGCCAGCCAATACAGTAGAAATTATCCCCCGTTTCCGGTGGCAACGGCTTTGGAATAATACCAGCTGCGCTCAACGACCCAACGATCATTAATTAAATTCCTGGAAATGGTTATTCCGTCGTCGAAAAATAATTTTCGTCTACAAAGATGGCCAAACTAATTTTTCATCTGTACAGCGTGACTCAATGTGATACGACGGATATTCAAAATATCACCTGTGCTTACCAAAAACTGCATCCGTAGAAATTAAATTAATTCGACCTCTTTAATCAATCACAAAAGAAACAATTACAAATCTATTTTCGATCTAAACGTTATTCCAGCTTTTGGACATTTTCAGGTACCAATTTCAATGTTAATAAAATGCCATCAGTTGTCAGAATAAATAATGCGACTAATCTTTCTTTCTCTAACTATGAATAAAAAAGAATACTGTCAAATCTATGGAAATAATTTGTTTTTCTTTGAACGAAATATTAGGCAAATGGTAATTTTAACTTTTCCTGCGAGGAACATCCTGAGCAACCGAGCAAATTTGGAGGCAAGGATCTCGAACAGGAATTGGAAAATAATTTTAAACGCGTTATAACTGATCGTAAAGTAATATCGATTAAACGAACAATTTCTTTCCTATAAAAGATGGAATTCATTTCTACATCCAATAACAACATCTTTTCCGAGGAAAATTCGCTTCGTGCATTTCCGCATATAATTCATAAGCGCGGTATATATGTAGCATCGCAGGTTAAATATTTAACGCGTCGGGAAGGTTAATTTGCGTGAAAACGGAGCACGGATAGGGTCGGCAGATGAATCAAAATTAAATAAAAAGTAACTCCCATCGGGGGTGTGGCGTCGGCGGTGGTCTGTGTCCTGTCGGCGGAACGAGCCGACTAATGCAATAGAAATTATTCCTCGTTTTCAGTTACAGTCGAGCGGAGGAACATCGCGCGTCGCGCTCGATAAACGAATGGTATTACGTTCTCGCCGTTTCATCGTGCTTCGTGCTTGTCAATTTTGCGACTGTATTAGCAGCGATGCGCTCGAATAACCAACCCCCGTGCATTCCAAACCCGTGTTTTATTCCACGTACAAGCTGTTTCAGAAGAGGCTTGGAACGTTTCGTTCGTACGATTGTTCATACATCTATTTATTTATTTTTCATTTATAACAAATTTCAGCCTCCAATTGGCTGTTACAAAATATTCCGAAATGAAACTGACCATTATTTTATTATCGTTGTATAAAAGAATGTAATTTATGGCTCGATTTTTATTACATTTTATATAACGAATTTTTTTGTTTAGTGCAGATCAACTTTCATCAGCGGATCATGTTTAGTTTTTTCTTTTCTTTTATTAAATTGTGATATTTCATTATTGATTCGTGTAATATGAAATTGTAGAGAACAACGATTCGCGAATAACGCGTATGGATAGTTTGTATAATATACTTAGCCAATCTGCGATATTGAATTCTATTTGCGGATTCCGAATATTTATATGGATTTATATTTTTTTAAAAATTTTATTTGCAACTAAAATTCAACTATGTTATATTTTAAATGAAATTTGCATGAGCAAATATGTATAACCTAAATAGAGATTTGCTGCGTCTATTAAAAGCACAATGTATATTTTCCTTCCGACATTTTACATATTTTGTACATTTTTATTGAAACTTTCAGATATGAATTTTTTGCCTTTTAATATTGCATTCGTGGAAACGTTGAGAACCGTTGGTACATATAAAATATATGATCGATGTTACGATTACCGTCTATTTCCCAAAAGTGTATTTCGAATAAATCTGCGTTTGCCATTTCCAATTCGCTGGTTTTTTGAACGAACCTGTACCCAGATTCCAGCGTATTTCGCTGTCGTTTCGAGCGAACAGACACACTCTGTCGATAACATTTTCCATCGGCAGCTCGCGGTAATGTCCGACAAATCGATATTCGGAGCCTAGGCTCCAGGGCTGGCCTGAAGGCACGGCAAGCGGCAAGCAGCTGCCCGAGGGGTGCATGTGGTGTAGCCAGGGTGAAAAGGGATGGTGTACCATTGCACAGGGTGCGTCCCACCCTGCCTGTTTTCCACGTCGTTGTTTTAGCAATGACGATACTCTGATTCCATTCGATGTCGTTTCAACTTGAGGAAACAAAATCTGCGTGCATTTGTCTTGTAGCGGCGCATGAGCTAGAGGACAATTCAAATCATGTTGTTGTTTTGCCTCAGAGTAGCAATATCGATAGGATACATATAATGTAACAATAAATAAACTCCTGGCGAAACAATGTTGCCGCTACGTGCAACCGAAGACGAATTTGGATTTTCCGGTACTCCCTCGACTAGTATAAATAAACGGACGCGATCGTAAGGATTTCAGTTATCTATCAGTTGACAGTCAGTCGTGCGAGTCAGTATCTACCAGTTACCAACGAGTTATCAGTGAGTATTCTAGCGATTAAACACTGTGTTAGCGAATTTGTTAGTACGAGCGTCTTAACGACATTATCTGTATTTATTTATTATTTTAAAATATACTTGACGGTTTTCAACAACGAGCAATCATCCTTCCTACATAAGTCTCCACAGTCCTAATTGATCACAATATAGTAAATTCTTCTCAAGGATAGTGAAATTCATACATATTTTGGTACACATATTCGTGGCTATCAAAATTTCAAGGCATGAATTTTCTTCTTTTTCTCGAAACACTGTTCCTACATTTTTTAATGCCATTTACAGTTTCTTACAGTTTGTTGAGTGAACGAGGAAAGGAGCATGGGAAAATCGGTCGAATATTATCGATATTTAAAACGCATATCTCCATTCGTAAATTTGGAGAAGAAGAAGATAAACCTGATTAATTATCCAGAGCTCGAACAACTTACATGTTCGATACCGCAATGAAAATTTCACCGATGATACACAATATAATGAAAGTTGAATTTTCTTTTTATCTATGTCTATCGTATCTTTCGAATTTGTTCTTCCCTTTGCATTTTTGTTATTATCTTTGTTACCGTACGATTAAAGTTTATTTTCTACTAAGCAACTCCACGTGATTCATCCATTATTATATTCATCCATTCTGAAACAGGAAACTACTATGTACTTGGCTAGTCGTGAAACAAAAGTATCGACGATCAAGAAGAATTTCCTCTCTTTTCTCGCGAGAATAGCCGGTTATCGGAATTTTTCGAGTCTCTCGACGAGTAGCTATCCGTTTTCGATATTTTTCATTTCGATCGGGGCAGGGGAACGGGGCTGGATTAGCGACATATCGCTTGGTAGACAGAGCGAACGCGCGAGAGGAGTCGAACCGATTTAAGCACCCTCCTACGCGGATCGCGAAACATCGGCTACTGCTTCGACGAGCTCTATACACCTCGAGTCTGTGCTACGCGGCCGCAACGAAAGCACCACTTTCAAACTCCACTTTCGATCCGTTATTTATGGTTTATCCGGCAGCCTGCGCTGATCGAACTAGTTTTTTCCCATGTATCTATCTGATTTTTCAACGGCTAGCTATCCATCGCACGGTTTACGGGATAATTGAGCAATAGTCGGTTTTTGTTAACAAGATCGTAGAAAAAGATGGTTCTATCGAAAGCTTTTTCAGATGAGATCCATGATACATACGATCGTATAATGTTCGATGTTAGTTGAGCGTGTCTTATATGTATTCTTCATCCGTGGCTATTAATATATCTTGGAGATGGAGATCGATGAATTTAGATCTGAGAAAATGTTAGAATGGTATTAAAACGTTGTATATTTATTATTTTTTTTTTTAACATTAGACGAAGGAAAAGGGAGATTCGAGAATCTCGAGTAAGGAAGGATTCGTATATTTAGCGTTATAATTTTTCTATAACGCTTATTGTTACTTAGCTCCAGACTTTGAACCAAATTTTCACGAAATTTCTCCGAATTCTGCATTAAATTCCTTGAATATCTTTTAACGGACTTAGAGGATCGTGAAAGTACTTGGAAGAGATTGTGTGTCTTTTTATAATTAGTCTCAACCTGACTTTCGTTTCAATGAACACAATGATATATAATGTTTGGAAATATAATTATTCCATATAAAATTCAGGCAAAAATGGTACATATCAGTCACTTTTTTACATTTTTCATATTTACGAAATTCATCAAAGATGGAAACGTACAAGTTGATGAGAAATCACTAAAAAAAGACACATCAAGACCATTATTTTCGTACTTTCTTTCCTCACTTCTAAAGTCTTTGTCTTATAGACATACCTTATAGACGTCGACTAACATCGAAGAAAACACAAAGAACTTTGTTCTTCAGAAATATGCAGCCATAAAAAGAGCAGCGTAGAAGTAACAGTCAGTAACTGCGTTCACTCGTTCCGAGGCTGTGTAAACCGATGTAAGTGGCCATTGCGCGGTCCCTGATGGTGATTCATATTTCAACGTTTTCAGGAACTTGCCTCGTTCTAACGGAGATCGTTTCTCTTCATTTAGCCAGAATTTGTGTCCCGCCCGACCATGTTTCTCCGTTTCTTCTTTATTACGAAACTTAGCGGATGCTTGACCACTCTGCAGGCCATTACGATTACTTTCCGTGTAGAAAAACTTGAAAATTACGCTGAAAATCGAGAGAATACGTCGAACGATTTGCTTGTCGATTGCGTGAATCTTAGCCTGATTTGCGATAGTGTGCCGGGCAGTGCGTTAAATAGCGTGCGTGGTTCATGGTATCAGTGTGATTTAACGTTCGCGTCGTTTCGTGGACTTCTTAGAGGCTATATTAGATCCAGCAACACCCTCTCGTAATAAATGTCAACGCAAAAGATTACGGCGACCAATTGCCGCGAAACTCGCCACATTGATGGCGTCACGTGGCGGGATTATCCCAGACGTTTGCTGGGTCTGCGTTAAACGTCGGGATTTATCAGTTTGGAGTTCACTGTGATTCGTTTAGTACAACGCTTGTTAAACTTTTTCTATTTACGGCCCACTTTTATACATAAAAGATCACGTGAAATAAACATATACGAGGGAAACGTTAATCGGAAATAAATCAAAGAAGTTTAATTTCAAACGATTCTCTGTTATATTTATAATGTTATCTCATATTGCCACTTGTTAGGACAAACTCAAAGCATATTGATGAGATACACGCGTTCCTTTATCTTTCGCACAAAGAATCAAATCTTGGCGAAATGTTCGATATAACAGAGCGTCTTCAACGCTTTCCACAGTTCATCGATAGTTTAATTTCACATTCGTCGATGATGAAGACATCGTTTTGCAACAGATATGGAATATAAAATGGTATAAGTGTGTTCGAAACCATTCTAGAAATTACTGGAAATTCTGTCTAGATTCCAGACAAAACCCATTTAAAGTCGGTGAATTTTTTATGATCCTTCAATGACGGATGATTAGCACTTTTCATTTTACTTGTGTGTGGCAATTGCAAACCCCACGACTCCGTAACTCTATGACCCGTATGAGGTCGCGACCCATAGTTTATGAAGCTCTGGTTGCTAGACTAATAAATAACTGTTGTTTGCGATGTTACGTTGCGTTTATTACGTTAAACGTATTATAGCGAACGAAAGCATCGTCACGGACCAGGGTTCTATTCTTTTCTTGCCAATAATTTGTCAATCGATGATATTAACGAATTAATAAGTTAAAAATTGTATACCATAGACCGATTACTTGATAGTAATTCCTATAATACGAAAAATATGGCAAGGTCACGAAAGAGGCTAGGCTCAGCCAAGATTTATCGAGTTTATATTAAGGTATGGACATTCTGACGCGAGATACCGCGTTGATCTCCAGAGGACAGGATTCTCGCTCGGAACTCTCCTTCGGAATACACGGACGCTTTTTGCCAGAGGATTTTTGGAAAGCCGCTTCTTTGTCGGCTGGTCATGAATTTCTAATCCCCTGGACGCGTTCCTCTTTTCACGCGGAACAGGAAAGGTCTTTGTCTGCCCCTGTTGGCCGTCTCTGCCGTGTCGCTTTTTAGACGGCGCTCGGCTTCCAGTGAATTGGGAATTTTCAAACGGTAATTGCATATTTAAAGGGACTGATAAATATTTTCGCAACGAAACTACTGGAATTTCCTTCGGCCTCGGGTGAAAGGATACGAGACAAAGACGGTGAGATATAATTCCTTTTCTCGGTGTTTTTTTGTTGTCTTGAAATGATTTAGATTAATCTGGATACCAGAATGGTATATATCGCATTCACTCTGATTTTCATTTCTAGAACACATGGTAGAGCTTTTTGTCACTTGGCGGGCCGAAAATTGTTGTTGTACAAGTAGAGGTTTTGTGAATTTCGATCTAAACGATATCTCGTTAGTTTCAAAATAAATAATTAATTGTGTCACGCGGTTGTAATTTAAATAATCATCCATTATATTAATTCGGTGAAACCATCTTTAACGCTTATTATATAGGTAACACTTTGACTCCAACGTCGAAATCACATGTTTCGCTCAGGGCGCCACAGGAATATTTTTATTATTCAAAACATATAATGGTAAAATAATAATAAATTGATGATGTAAGACAACATTCTTCCCCAATGGACCGTTTATCTTATTGGTGGTCATGGGTGACCATTGTGGTGCCTTGGTAACAGCTGATAGCGACATGTTATAACAAGGGTTCATTTATTTCAACAAACCATTCGCATTTCGTCGTAAGCCAAACGTCCAGAATATATTGTTGAAACGTGTAGAAGATATTAGTAAACAGTATTTGCTCATTCTATATATAATAGTTAGGTGGAGAGACAAGCGTGACATTTTTATGATTTCGAGGAAACATTCGGCTGAAATTCCGCAGAAAGATTTATGTTTGTGATAAAACAATGGTAGTGGTAGATTACAACAGAGGAAAGTGTGCTGTACATTTATCAAATCAAATGATGGAATATTCTACACCACGTAGAAAAACCCTCAAGTGGTATATAAAATTAGCTTTAGAGTTATTGTTAAATACATCAATTTCAGACGCGATGATACTCTATAAACAAGCAACAAAAACAAAAATCAAGGTATCAGCTTTTAGAATGCCAGTCGCAATACGCCTTACACAGTGACATTCACCACAGCCGTCAATTATACTTATTCGACAAAGATTGCGACACGAAATGCAGAAGAAAGAAGGACAAGCGTACCTGGCACGAAAATTTTGCAGAGAGTGCTATAAAAAAAATGTTAAACAGTCAGGATCAAAAATTGCTAAGAATCGAACCAAAAAGGTGACCACCTATCGTCCAGATTGTATCGATGAGCCACATTTATGTTTAAAGTGTTTTGACACAGTGCACCGTTAGATGCAAGATTTGTTCTCATTTTTTTTATATTGATGTTCTAATAAAAATGTTTAATTGTTCAATGGGTCACTTTTTATTCCAAAGTATCTTCTATTTATCGGTTATATTCAAAATGCCGTAACTGTCAATTTTCTTTCAATTTTTACCATTGAAACAAGGTCATATATGACCAATGTGACAGTCAAAGTGTTAAGGTGTCTATTAAACTTCATACCGTATCTTATACTTTTGTGTACGTTTGCAGATCGGTTTCAAATTTTGCCAATATGACGATGATGGTCGTGTCTCGTTACAGTGTTAATAAAATTTCAAAATATTACAAAGATACGTAATTGATTCACGGTGGTCTAACACTTTCATGTATGTTTATGCAATTTTAATCCTGTTGTTCACGGATAAAAACATTCCTCTCTCGATATAGCTAAACGCAGTACAAATTCTCGCATTTTGAGAGGGATATCCGCATGACCAATACCCGTAAACATAATTTTATCGCGTTTCAAGAAATACTAAAGATAACCAGCGGTGAAATTCGCTGACGATGACCGGAGGTATCACAGTCGGCAATTAACCGTTCCACGTTGGTCCCGATTAGACGCTAATGCCCGTAATAACAGTTGGCAAGTAGTATTTTAATCGCCTACCCTCGGTCCGAGGAATGTTGCGTTTCGCGCACCAGTTCACTGTCTACGATCTGCAAAGCGGATTAATATTTCGCTCTGCTCGGGACCGTTTGTGCAAATTGTCGATGTGTGCGAGTCTAACGAGCGTTTCGAGGAATCTCGTTAGCGAAGCCCGCCAGTTTTCCACGGCTTAAAAGTCGCCGAAGCAATTTTTTCATAAAAAAATTTCGTACCCTTTCCATTCCCGTCACTTTATAACAGATCAGGCGGCTTCTAACGTATCGATTTTTCTTCGTATCGAGGTTCTTTAACCTCTCGCCTTGTAACATCGAGTCCATTCCACGAATCGTAGACCGAACGTGACCAGTGTATCACGTTCGAGATAAAACTTAAGTGTAACTTTCAGTTTAATATTGCTTCTACAAATAAATTTAATGCGCTACGAAGATTTGAGAATAAAACACATTTACTGGTGCATCATGGTATGAATGAATTTATCGTATACATTCAAATCTGGGAATAAAAGAAATCAGAAACGAAGGCAATAAAGATTATACAATGAAACATGTGTTTTAAAATATAGCAAGATCTCGATATCGAAGCATTATGTTTTAACTGTTACAAATCAGCGGACATCTGTGTAGACTAGAAATGTCGATGAGGAACATTTTATGGGAAACAGTCTTACTCGTGCCGATTATATGCACGAAGGAAGAACTGACTCATCTGGAAAAAGTATTGGGTAGCAGTTGTTTAAGGAGAAAGAATTTTAAATTTGATATAAGACTGGAGATCGTCTAACGAAGTTTCTCATACAGTAGCTCATTTCGTTATAAACATATTATAGGACTGTTTCAGAGATTTTTTCAGCGGTTCAAGCACCCATTATGAACGTAAAGTTGTTTCACAAATATTTTCACAACTCTAGCAAATATTGACGAAATGTTTCCAAAGATACTTTCAATATCATTAAAACGAGGAAAGAGAAAAGAGTAGAAAATCGATAAAAGAAGATCTATCACGTATTTCCAACGTGATCTTTATTCACAATGTTCAACATTATCATACGAATAATATAGGACGCACGAAAAATATTCGAGCTGCGAACTCTGACAGAGTAGAAAGGATGCTACGGAAAAACGTTAGAGGAACAGGCTTTACCGCCAGAACGAGGAACATCGTTTCACCCTCGTGTCTTGAAATTTTCACAATACGCTAGTTCCGTATTCGTTACACGGGGTAGCAAGCGATCGTGGATCGAATTTCTCGGTATCCAGCGCGAAAAGCTGACGTTTAGTGACACGCCTACGGTAAGCAGATATGGAAAGCAGCCGAGCAGCTAGCATAAAAGTCCGATAGCGAATGGTAGAAGAAAAGAAATCCACTCCCCGTGGAGAGTGCAGCCCGTGTCACGGACCAGTTTTATTAATTTTTTAGTCTAGAAACCTCTATGCCCCTCTTTTGCTCTACCAACCGTTGCGAAGTTCACCGGTATGCAAATGCGAGACGCGCGTTCTATCGCGTTTCACGTATGCCGCGGTACAAGAACTTTCAGGGGGATTCGAATTAAAATTTTCATATCTTCCTTCGGAACATCTGCGAAATTCAGCCTGACAAGGGAGATCACTTTGGCGTTTCGTCGGAGAATCCACGGAAATTTATTAGGGCACAAACTTTGCCTCTTTCGATCCTTCGCTCAGACACCGGAAGGGTTTCGTATAATTTTTCTCCCTTTTTTATTGCTTCACATTTTCCTCGATGTCGATTGAAAATATGCGAAACCTTTTAGTATCGTCTTCTGAGCGAATTATTAGCTTTGAAACTTGCACTTTGAGAATTTTAATCTCTAAGAATAAGGAAATTTGTTTCC
The DNA here is from genome assembly GCF_000188095.3 of Bombus impatiens. NCBI lineage: Eukaryota > Metazoa > Arthropoda > Insecta > Hymenoptera > Apidae > Bombus > Bombus impatiens. Next base: position 412,255 of record NT_176635.1, on the reverse strand, counting down.
CACCTTCTCTCGTTTCTATTGTTAAAACTAAGAGAAGATTCACGTATCGAGTTCCAAACGATTATCGACTGCGAAATGCTACATTCCAAGTTTAAGCGGACCATTAAAAATGAACGTTCGTTAATGTAATGAACGATTTGACTTATTGTAACTTACTAAATTTCTCCCAATCTTAAGCACGTTCTAAGATTTCTTTCCAGCTTCACCAACATAAGCGTGATAATCGTTACATTTTCCAGTGAAATTTGAGAATGTTGCATATAAAACGCATAATACATTCATAAAAGGTGTCTACAAGCATTCGAATATATTTCACGAGCGAATGTATTACGCAGAGCTCTTCGGTAAATTTCCAAGCAATTTCCAAACCATATCAATTCTCATCCTCTCTGCTTACATTCTACGTGTTTTCAACGCGATAGTATGAACAGGAAAAACAGAACGAAAAACAGGTGACAGAAAAGAAAGGAAATCTATCGTTCCTGAGGCGCTCCCACGCGAAAGGCATCCTCTGCGTGACGTTAGAATCTGTTGGTTGAAACCAGTCGCGACTCTCTCGCGACCCGTC
>NT_176635.1:366363-411129 GCF_000188095.3 Bombus impatiens | reverse complement strand
CCGTCGCGCTCTTTTTAAGGCAACGTCTAGCCCGAAGGCGTTGAAGGCAGGCCACGGGGCGAGTATCGCGTCCAAAGGGGGAAAAAGAGCCGGTCGATGCTCGCAGGAACACCGGCCACGATACGTTCCAGCTTCTGAACTCTCGCTAAGAAATAAGAAAGAGAAACGAAGAATAACGAAAGGAAAATACCATGGAAACGCGTTAGAGCAGTGTTTCCCAATCCTTTTTAAAGATTCATCACCTTTGAGAATGAAACATTTAAGAAAAATTGTTAACAATACGTGAGACGAAAAATAAAAGACGTTAAAACACACATGAAACCGGTGAAAATATTGGAACCACTTTTCTAGTTGTAGCTGTAATAAATCTTGTGCTACTTGTTTCACCAATTCGAAATTAACGTCACAGATATCAGCACTGACTTTCTCTGCTGTAATGGATTCTTCCTTAAAAAGTTCTCCAAAGAAACAAAACTCTTACTTGACATTTTCTCTAAATTCTTCAGTTTAATGATACACATAGCGTTCCTGAACTTTTGTCCACCAGCATATATTCAAGTCCTAAAATAGCAGAATATATTCCTCCACAGTATTTATTTGTCGCAGTGAGCATTCGAAAGGTTTGAATAAATGAAAATGGAAAATCTTCAACTGGTAATATAATCACGCGAGTTCTCAAGACATAGCCATTTCGTCCTTTAAAGGTCGCGATCCACAGGTTGGGAACCGCGGTATTAGAGAAACGAGACACGTCGAAGAAAAATCAAGGAAATCGCCGGAGGACCAGTTTTTCCTCTTCGATAGCGAGGCTCATCGAGCAATTTGTTATCTGGATCGAGCAACTTTGTTCGACCAGTCTTTTTCGTGAATCATTGTGAATCTCGCTTGTGGGAATCCTACCCCCTCCCCTCGATATTTTCGACGATCGATTCGCGAAGCGATTTTTCGCCAATCGGCGGAAACGTACGTGCAGAGGGTGGACGGGGTTATAGTAGGATTGGAAACGCGTGACAAATCGGCCGAGCATCGATCGACGGCGCACGACCGTAGGTGTCAAGTAATTGACTTCGCCATTGGTGAACGCAATTTAACGGTCCGCTGGAGACACAGTCAATACAAGACGCCATGGATATATTCGTAAGGCGGGCGGAGAGCACTTAGCGAGGGAAATCGCGAGACGAGCCGCGGAAATTCGATCAGATGATCTCGTTCCAGCGTGACGGGCTATTTGGAGACTGATTCGACATGGTGTCTTAATGTATGAGACACGAGCAAGTGAATGATAGGGGGTTTATTGTAATTTGTTACCTTTCCGATGGTAGAGACGTGTGGTTTCTACGATATGTTGAGTTATTTGTGGGGGTGGATTTGGTAGGGGATGATGAAAGATATCGGAGTGTTGTCTGTTGCGTGTAATAGCGTGATAAATTGATGAGGAATTTGGAAGGAATGATTTTGATATATGTGGATAAATATAAGAACGAGAGTATGAAAATGTTATTATATAAATATTATTAATAATGTGTGAAATATGAAATTTTTAGCTCTAGTCTGGAGATTTTCTTATTTTGTGCATTAAAAGGTTCAACGAAAGAGACAAGTCACTCAATGTATGAAAAATTAATAGCGGACACCTGTCTGTTCGTGGATATTTTTCTCATTTCTTAAATTAATTATTACATTTAATATTAGAAATTGATCGAAAAGTTGGGATTCGCTTGAACAAAGTCCATTTAATATTTCATTCTATATCCTGTAACTAAAATATGATTTGGATAAGTAATTACCTTTAGTCGAATCTATAGATGAATGCATATTTTCTATTTTAGAATATTCCTAAATCGTCCGCAACGTATATTCAATTTCCTACCAAAGAATGAATAATTTTATAGAATCTTACAAAGTATTCAACTGGCAATTTTAGAATATCAGTTTTATTCAAAATTTCATAAAACCTAATGCCCTGTTAACGAAATTGGTAATTATGTGGTTAAATGTTTTTTCCAATATTCGCTGTTTGATCTCAGTCTTTCTTTTCCAAAACTTTACCTCGAAAAGAGAAATCTTCCGATCAATGGAGCTCGAGAAACTAAAGTATTTTCTTACTATTTTATTAAGAAATCCTTAAATTCTTAATTTTCCGAGGAAAATCACTAAACTAACATAATCAGACACAGAATTGTACCATACGTTAAAAACCCTAAACTATGTACGATTCTTCGAATTTCACAAATAAAACAGAAACTATATTACTGTTTAACGTTCCACTCGACCAATTCTATCTCGTATCGTCTCGAAGCCAAAATTCAATGGAACATTCGTGTACACATAGCAAACATCGATCGTGAGTTCAGACTGGCGAATCCTCCAGGAGGTATCTTTTCCTGTAACAGCCGCTAGATAACAATAACGAGAGACGGGATAACAATAACGCGAGGATAATTCCCGAATTTAGATGGGCAATTGACAAGGATTTAGTCCGGAGCGGGCATTATTGTCCGAGCAATCCCGCGTTCCTTCCATCACGCACGTGAGTACACGGACCGGAAACTAAGACGGTTAATCAAACGATAAGCACGTCTGGAACTGATCCAAGCGACATTCCTCGCTGTGTAACGTCATTGCGTTCTCTGCTCGGGACAAACGTGCGATCACATACGTTTCGCTATAGTGGAACTAAGTGCAATATGTATACACATACTTGGTCAGCATGATTTGATATTATTATGTATAATTTACCTAACGTTTTACGGTACTGTAGAAACGAATTCTGTTACGAGCAGATTCTGCATTTTCATGTAAATTTATACTTTTATGAATACGAGTAGAGAGATAGAACTTGAATTGGAGATTTGTCTAATTAAATATCATGCCGAGTATCATATTTGCATATCACATTTTTTGTATCTTTAGATTTTCGATGAAAAGTGGATATTTAGAAACTGGCAATTATTCGCTGAATAATTGTAGAGGCTTAAAAAAAAATAGGATGACTTCAAGATAGCGTTGTTTTGACTATGTTGTTGGTGTCCGTGAGTTTAATCCTGGCTTTTACGCCAGCGAAATTTATCTTTATTTTAGGCAGTCAGTGTTATTTTAGACGACAGATTTGGTTCTTGTTTCTGCCCGAGATGAACTTGAGGAGGAATTTTGTCCGTGGTGAATAAACTCCTGGACGTGAATATAAATTTTCTTGTTTTATTTTAAACCATGAAAAGATCGCGAAGCATTAAGAAAGATTCTCGCATCCGTTCTCCGAAACGCGAACGATCAAAGTGATATTATTTCGTAGAATATCATACACGTATTTTCCACACGTTCCTTAATTCTTCGTTTCGGGTCTTTTATGGTGGTGTAATCGAGATTTAAACACTGGTTCGGTTTTTGAGTTATTTTTCCATCGATGTATAATAACCAGTGTAATTTTGTACGAATATCTCATTCGTATTCTCTCTCTCTCTCTCTCTCTCTGTTTCTCTGCTGACGATTGAAAAATATGGCGAAGTAAAAAAGAAAAACAAGAAAATAAGAAACAGAAAGAGGAGAGATGGAAGAAAATACATGTGATATATACTGTTAGGAACCGCAGTGCCATCGGGGCGAAGAGGTAACATTGCCGATAGTAATAATAATGGGCGCAGTAATATCGATAATACTGGTAGTAATTACTGTAATAATAGAGGTATAAAATTATAGGGGATAACTATAATTACGCGAGAGCACGAGGTAAGCGCCAATATGAGAAACGTTTATTTCTTTTCGGGATAAAGGGTGGGGAAACCAATTAACGACGCCGAGAGGGGGAAAAAATAGGAGGAAAAGGAACGAAAGAAACGCGGTGGAACGCGGATCGTTTCCATAACAGGATCTTCACTAAATAGGTGATAATGAGAATGTATATCCTTGTTGCGATGCAAATTAGACGCACGAGGTCACGAAAGCCTGTACGCCTCGAGAATTAGCGTATTACACCTGCTATTACATTGTTGAATCTGTTGCTCGTTTCAATGTAACGTCATAAGATCCAAGATTTATCGTCATTTATAAACTATCTCGAATAATAAGAGACAAAAAAATTGAACGTTCACGGACTATAGTTATTCGGGTCGAATGAAACCTGTAAAAATACCAAAAAGAATGTTTCATTTTCAATTCTACGTTACAGCTGTAATTGAATGAAAATTTAATCTCGAATGAAATCTAATAAAAATGCAAAGAAAAGCCTTTCATTTTGACTTTTATACTGCGGTTGGATTTTAAATTGAAACAAAATTTGATCTACATATCGACGAAATACGTAAAAATTTAGAGAAACGTTTTATTGCTAGACTACCACGTTCGATTATAGCTAAAATCGAGCCAAAATTTATCTAATTTACATTTCTTCATCTTGATGATCGATAAAAAAATACAAAAGTTGAAGGTCAATCTTAGAACACATATTTTATTCGGTGTCCGTTTAACACGTACGTTCATATGCTATATTTCAAGAATGTATTTTCTCTCTTCTAAAATGAACGCTTCTCGGTATCAATGAGAAAAACGAATTACACAGCATGAATATTAAATAAAAAGATCCAAGGAAAGTTACGGCAACAAACCATCCAAGCCTCGTATTTACAGCAGTATAATGTAATGGTATAAAACCTCCTGACAAAGCAGGGAAAACAGCAACTAGCCACGAAAATTCAAATCATCCTCTGCACCCTCGCACGTTCCCCTAATTAGAGAACTTTACGAGCAGCGAATCGGCTCGGAGCCGCTGCACTCGCAAATACATACTGGTGTAACGTTAACGAAGATATCAGAGGTCCGGATCGCCGGGTCCAGAAATACGATGCTACGAGGATGAAAGGCGCGCGTTAACGGTGGCACAGGGCAAATCGTTTACATGCGGGCGGAAGACAGAAGAAAAGGCCATGCAACGACGATATCAACTCGGCGCTGGTTAGAAACGACGCTAGCCAACGAACAACGCGGACATTGCTCGTCAATCTCCCTGTACGCAACAGAACAAAAGCAATTTATACAAGACATTCAATACTTTATTCTGGTTTTGATCTCTACGTTTCACGCTTGAAGGTTTATATTATTTAGAAAAATATATGACAAATTACTTGAACACGTGAGTGGACGTTATGGAGAAATATTTTTACCAGAAATTTACGTAGTACAAAATCTCAGTTTTTCTAATGATTGATGGTGGAAGTAAGTTTAAAAGTATTGCTACTTCAAAAGTATTGATACTTTGAGAAAAATTGACGCACTTTTGTAGATAGAGAAAAGACATACAACTTCGCTTAAGCATTTTTTTGATCATTTTTATTATTCTTGAAATAACCCACGAGAAAGAAAAATCTGTATTTTCTACAAAGATAACCAATTAGTATAATCTTGCTGCTCAAAATCGCTGTATGATACCGACGAAAGATACGTCTGTGCCATAATAATCTGCGTCACTTGCACACAAAGTTTCATAATTTTTCGAGCCTCTGAACTTCCTAGCTTGTGCTTCGGTGATTGAACAGATTTTTTTCCAACATCATCCGGTATCCTCGGGATAAAAAGATGTCTCTATACTTAATCAGCAGCTCTTTCAGCGTTCACTATATATTGGCGTATTCCAATACGCATTCTTTGAAAAAACGTCGTGGAAATCTCCGACGAGCGATTTCTGCCGATGCAGTTAGCGCCGGGTTTAGCGAGCTCCGCTAACGTTTGCCGGGACGCTAACGAGCGTCGAGGAGGAGCAACGGCAGCATCACGATGCAAAGAATCGCGCGAGGGAAAGGGCATTGCCGGAGAGCAGAGGGCAGCCGTGTTACGAGGAGAAAAAGGCCGGAGTTGGAACAGAGAACTACGAAGAACGAAAGGAAGAAGAGGATAGAGAAAGGCGTATAAAGAGACGAGAGAGCGGCGGAGAAGAGAAGAGACTGGCTCAGAAGCGAGCGAACGTCGGCAAGATAGGAGGCGGCAGCCAGCAATTACTAGCTGGAATGTCTGGGAACGCGTGGGACTCGATCCTAAAGGCCCGACCACGACAAAGTCCCGTGATGCCCCCTTCGTCGACTCTTTCCCTCTTATGAATCCGTGAGGCCCCCGCTAGTGATGGGATTGATACCATGCATATATTGGATGCTCGAACAATTCGAGACCTATGGTGGTTTATGGGAATATTCAAGCACTCGTGGAAATTGTTTGTGAAGAGACATTTTGTATGGGTACTGTAACGAAACTCGATTATTCTGCTTGTATTGGTAAAGTTATACCGAGAATGTATCAATCTTTATTTATTAAACAGTCCAAAGTATATGTCGTTACGCGTAAGAAGAGTTCCATAAAATGTGCTCGTATGTGCAATTTCTAAATAATTACGCTATCATTTTCTCGCATTGAATTCTTTAATTTTTAATGTTCCAAAATTTGTAAATTTTAAAGAATTTATAAAGCTACATCTACTGGTAACATGTTAAGAAATACTTTCAAGCAATGTACGCGAGACAAATTTAATTTACAATTAATAAATACCAGTTAATTGAATCTTATTTGGTTAATATAGTTAATATAGTATAGGTATATATCAATATTTTGTAGATTTGTAATGGAAGTTTCAGATTTTTACCGATATTTTTGCTCAATTATCGATATTGTCGCGTAAGTACCGAAGAAGTATCGATTCTTTCTCGTATGTACATCTTTGATATTATACGACATAGAAGCGAAATGTTTGTATCAGTCCCAACACTAGCCCTGGCTCTCTCTCTCTCTCTCTTTCTATTGGGTGACCACGGGGGAAATAACGAGATTGTTATCGCGTTGGTCGATCGTTGTTCGAAATTTGTTTGGCCGATGGGTGGGTTTACCTTTGCTTGGGAGCGTTCGTTGGTGGCACGAAGGTGAGGCTGGGAATGATGGTTCAGACGAGGAGAGAGGTGTTATTTGATGATATTAATCCTAGATTTTTCGTGTGTCATCGGAGGTAGTTTCAAAAGAGCTCGCATTTGATGTGGTCATTTTGTGGTTATTATATCGATTTAATGGTGGTTGTATTTATGTCTACAATATTGCGTAATGATGTTATATCGCGTGTCATGGGAGACAGAACGGATGTCAGAGGTCGATTATTTTTCTCGTATATCAAGTGGTATTTATTTGTAGGTAGTTTACTTTATACCTTGGTATGACGTACGTTGTCACACCAAGGTGTGATTAATAATTGTAAGGCGAAAGCGTGTAAATGGCTTTGCTTTTATATTGAGTAATATTCTAATTGCAGCAATGAAATTAATTTTCGAAAGTAATTAAAAATTGAAGTACTAAATTGCTTATTTTTTATTTGTTTTATTATACAAAAGATGTATATATGTACTTAATATATAGTGGCTAAAAGTACTTTTGCATCATTGTATTTATTACACCACTTACATACTAATCGATCAGATTCAAGTATATGAAATTTTGTGTCATTTAACAGTACCAATTGACTCTCGAATAACGCGGATTTTGGGACACAGACACTTCGCGTAGTCGAAAATTCGCGTGTAATTTTTGAGTCTCGAAAAACTTAACTATATATGTACATACATGTGCGTAATAATATTGAAAGCTTTATTATGCATACTACGTATGCAAATATATCTAAATATATGTTGTATTACGGTATTCTTATAATAAAATAAATTAGAGAAATACCTGCATATAAAAAGCAGAAAATATATGTGTATGCACACACAAAATATATTCTTATATTATTTATACATATATTACATTTAGATTGTGATGATATGATGATCGACACACGACTGATCTCGCGACAACAACGATAATATGGACATTGTCTATCCGATCGTCTTTTAGCAGCAGCGATTCGAATTTTTCTCAAATTTTCATTAGCCGTCTTAGTTTATCATAATTTACTACACGAACGATAACATAGTATGCTACTTTTCGCGGATACTCCTACAATATTGGCCGAGAAAAAAATCGCATTGTTGAAATACGCATCGTTTGAGGTCCAATTGTACTTTGATACTGTGAAAACGAAATGTAAGACTTGCTAAAAAAATAGCTTCATTGGAAAATAAGGATGTGCACGAACAACATTTTGTAGCCATTGTACATAAACATAGGATAGAAACGCTGTAAATCTGTTCGCTTCTCACTACTCCGCGTTACAAAACCAAACACTTCCATAACCCAATTACGCTACACCCTATCTACTCTCCACTGTAACTTTCATCGCACCTACTCCAAACTCGATTTATCTACGATCAAACGATCTCTAGTGGTCGATACTTCACCGGGTACGTACACAAAATTCCGCAACGATCCTCTTGGATCGTCGAGTCATCGGTTGCAGCTAATCGGAGTGGAAGGCGCTAGGTCGCGTGAATTATTTGCCGCACGACTCGAGCCATCGGCTGGAACGCTGATCGCGTGGAAAGTAAGTACGCTTGCCTCGGTGGTCGATAGAGCAAACCGCGAGCTTGTTATATAATTCGAAGGCTGCCGATGGTATAGTGCCGCGCTGGTATGCCTACGCGATCGACGCGAACACGGCCGATGTTTTATGCCGATCGTTTAACATTATTCCATCGTATAGTGGCGCTCGAGGCCCCTTCGACGTGTCTCGCTCATTCCACAGACGAGCGAACGCTTACACTCACGCAATCTGCATTTTTACGAAGGTTGTCCACACACGTATGCGCGGAGGTCGTCTAGCCACGATTTCTCGTCTAGCGCCACCGGTTTCCCAGGATGCGACGAGATTTCACTCGATCCAATATCGATCGCGTGCTGGCCTATCCAGCTCCGATATTAGAACCAGGAGTGCCGATGTATCTCGGCCTGCGCAAACAGATTTCATTTGTCCGTTCAATTATCTGAGACGCGTCTCGGTGATCGTACGATCGTGGTTTTTCTACTTGTTCTTTTTCCATCATGATTAAGTTAAGTTCAAGAAGGGGGTACAGTGCTTCATAAGTGCGTGGATACTTCGGTCAATTCGCAGTAACGTCGCATGAATGCTAATAAGATGATGCACATGTTTATGATAACGTCATCCTCTAGAATCAACAAATAATAAATTTATATTACTTGTTGGAAAATTGAACGACGGTATATCAAAATGTGAAACACGTTTCACCGAAGTATCTAGCGGGTTCAAGTATCCTTGCTTGCGTTAATACATTATATAATATACTTTAGAAATACTCTTACTCGATCCGTATTTTCACTCTTGCAGAAGTCGATATCCCACGTACGTGGCGATTTTTTAAATCAGTTTCCAAGCGGTTGCTATTAGCAGTTCAAGAAGAATCAGAAAATCAGAATATGACCATAAGCGAGTTACATAAAACATGTTGTAAAACAAGACGAATACGTTGTGAATGAATTGTTACTATTATTGGGGATTGTAAACCCTAACCACTGACCGATTCCACGACTTAGCTTCATCGCTTGCACCTACTATACCATTGGTATCCATTCCATGCATACCATGATACACAGGTAGTTACCTGGTGTACGTGTGAACCTAGCGTTACCGACCAAACCGAAGACTAAAGACGATAGAGCCTTTCCTCCACCACCGGTTAATTTCTCATGAGATCGAATTTCGTTGTTTGTCAATGTCTGGTGGGACCCGCGGATCGCCGAGATTCAACCCCCTTAAGATGAGAAATTTCGGGAATCCCTTTGTCGCGGTGCCGTACGTTACCATAGAGTGGCTTGAGATTACCTAGCGGTTCTCGAGTGACCATGAGAAATTGCTTGTTCGGGTTGTCGGATAATCACGAACACCCTGTACGTGAACCGCCAGGATTGTGCTACGTTCTGCATATAGATACACTGTAAACTCTCTTCCCTTCCTCTATCCTTCCGTCTGGCTGTCTACGAGTTTACGTACGTGTGTACGTGTTACCCGTCTTTCTCTCGCGGTGTGTCCACCTCCCTCGTATCGTCGTCTCACAAATCTTCTCTTGTCTCATCTGTTACACCCTGAAATACTCGGACGTAATCAATGAGGGGAACAAGGGGGAGGGAGAGCGAGAGGGTTGGCTTCGTGTCTCACCTGGCAAAGGCGTATTCGTGTTGGTAGCACTGGCAGGTCTTGAACCGAATCGTGAGCGGGTTCCTCGTCTGAGGGTGAAGCGAACGCCGGATATTAGGTGTACGAGAGTCTAAAGGACTCTTCAACCTATCGATTTCTCTTTTTTCCCTTCCGCTGCGTTCGCGAACCATGGCTCGTATAGTTGTACGATCGTAAGCTGAGCTTTTAGCTGGGAGCAATTCCTGCTCGAGCTCCTTGGGAATCGTGTAATATTTTTGGCAAGAGATCAGGGTAGGATTGGATGGAGAGCGAAGTGATTCTGGGGATTTTTCGACGTACATAGTTGCAGAAGCTTTACATTCTCGTAGACTTTAGAAATTCTGTAGAAGTTTCTGTTTATTTTATTATGTCGTACATATTGTGCTTGTTCTATGCTACGAATTTAATAAAGTGGTTTGATAAATTGATGTATTATTCAAGAATGAAATCGAATAGGTTTTAGTGGTTTAGGATATTGGTTACCAGATTGATTCTAAGCTCGAATGTCAAATTATTAAGTGGATAATTATTTATTTAGATAATCAATAGATATTGATTTAAAAATACGCGTCTTAATAAGTAAAACGTACGTTCATAAGAATAACGCGAAATCGTATTCTATAGAAACGATAACCTGTTAAATCTGCTACACACACACGATACCACCACGTACGTTATCCAAAATTTATCTCAACCATCTTCTTCCAATCTTCCCTCAACAAAAAGCCAAACAGAAAAAGAAACCTTTCTTCCGTTGCAAAAAACAGGCCAATCACTCTTGCTAGTCAATCCAATCAACCCAAAACCAACCTCCCATTCCTGCAAATACTCTTCCCGGTTCTGTTCCTCTTTTTCACCTCTACCAGCCAATCAGCTTTGCATCCACTTCGTTCGGATCTCTTCGTGTCTTATCCAGAAACTAACAGTCGTTCAGGGGTGGACAAAACGAGAGCAAAAAGGAAAATAGATAAAAAATTAGGAAAAAAAAGAAGAAGAACGGGGGAAATCGATCGTTCGAACGAGCTGGTGTTTTTCGTCCGGGCCGGATATGACCAACGGCCAGCGGGGTCAACGAGAGACACGGGGGTTGTAGGGGTTTAAAACACCCCCGTCCTTGCAAAAAAAAAAGAAAAAATAGAAAAACAGAGAAAAAAGAAAACTAAAATAAAGACATAGCGATTGCACGGCACGCGGCAGGGGCCGTAACTTTGGAATGGTCGTATCGCGGCTCGCGCCACTTGATGGATGGCCTCGTAAACGGCGTCGAAGTTGCGCTTTAATTTCGCGCGGGCATGGCGTGGAAATCGCGTACATCCGCGGAACGGATTCGGCGCGTCCCGCCAGCCAGGCTGGATTTATTTTTCCTGGCCGGAGCCGAAATAAACAAGGCTTAGGCGGTTGCCGAAAAGTCGATAGCCTAGCGAGCCTCCGCTTTATATAGAGGGGCTCGTTGAAAATCGCGAGCTTTATCTCGGGAACTCGCTCCTCTTAACCGTGTCAACGAGATCGTCCGTTTTTTTTTCTTTCTCTGTTCGAACTTTCCGCTGTTTGTTTGCTGAAGTTACAGCTTTTTTTATAGGTGATTCCGTTAAGGGCTGGTTTGTGAGCAGTTTCCAACGTGTGTATAATGTCTCTCGTTCTTTTTTTAGTTTTCTTTCTCTTTTGAAGGTTTTTAGTTGTTTTCTGTTTAACTGTTTGCAGAGAGAAATTATAAGAATGGTTCGATTTATTACGGAACCATTTTTACCATCTTTTTCGACCAGACATCAAAATCTATTTTTTTCGGCATTGTGACTGTGAAAGGGAAGTCTAAGAAATCGTCGAAATATTTCTTTCGTTATTATTTTCTTCTTTTACAATTTTATGAAACGCATAAGATCGCGACGTGCTATTGCTTGGTCTTGAACGAACTAACTTCCGATGAAATCTTCTCGAAACAAGTTGCAGCTTCTTATCGAAAAGAATTAAGCAGCACTTAGAGAAGCGACAGTTCTCTCTGGAAGAACGAGAGGGAAATATAAGCGCCTTGGAGGTTTGAATCAGCTCGGTGGAAGACGTCGGATCGTTTTGTAAGTGCATCACGGGGTGGGATAAAGTTTAATCTTTCGCAACGTAACCGATCGGGGTGCAACTTTTCCCCTGTCTGTGAAGAATTGCAACGGCGAGATCGGCTGGAAATGCGCGCAGTTCGGACGGCATGAATTATTCAGAGCAGCCGGCGAGCGGAATAAAACCGATTCTCGTGTTAAACGTTCTAACGTTCGACGACGATACTCGATCCGCTCGGCGTTATACGCACGCGCTGCTTGTAACTCCGCTATTTTATTTGGCCTTTCGCACGATCAGCACGGACCAACCAATAAAACGTCGATCGCTCGTCTTTCCTACGATGCTTCACGTTGCCTTTCGTGCCTCGACCATTTCGTGCCTTCTTCAAAAGGAAATTGTTTTTAAAGAAAGAAATGATTTTTTATTTTTCGTTTATGTAAATTCTTGTTGAAAAGTAGTAGTATATCTGTTGGCTTCATACGATATGCGACATTTAATCTAAAGTATTTAGAGAACGATTAATTATTGATAGAAGTTTATGTCTTATTTATGCCAAATTATTAATTCAAGTACTAGAAATTTGTTAACACTTTTTGAAAAAATTATGACAATATAGGAAATTATAATAATTATATATAGTGCAGTGTCTACAGTTTATATCTCATTTAAAAAGTTCAAGGCGAATTAGGTAGGAAACTGTAAGAAGTTTCTGCTCAAAATTTGAATCTGTGTTGTAAAATCATTTATATTATGCGTGGAGATAGCATCAAATACCATAATCGTACGAGTGTCAAAATTGATCAAAATAATGATCAAAAAATACGCCACATATTATACAGACCTTCCCAGTTTTTTTCCAGGTAAACGCTGTCAGCGCATTCCATAAGGCAAAATGAAAAACGGCATCTAAACACGTGTCATTGATAGTATCGTTAAAGAGTTATAAAAAAAAAAAAAGGAAAAAAGAAGAAGACACGATATATGAAACGAGCGATAACGAACATGGGTTACTATGGTACAAAGAGAGAATAAATCATAAATATTTACATCTACAATAATAATCAGAAGGTAGCGTAATCCTTCTACAACTCCATTTCAAAATATTCACCATCCCTGTCAATGCAAGATCGGAAGAGGCAAAAAATTGAGTTTATTACTCTTTGAAGTTCTTATTTATTATTCTTTGAAGTTCTCGTTTATTACTCGTTGAAGTTGAACTGTAGAAGTACCACGATACCTTCCAACTATCACATAGATGTAAATATACATATTCCTGATTTATTCACATTTTGCACCATAGTAACGCACGTTCGTTATCGCACATTTCGTACATCATTTTATTGTTACAACTCTTTAACGATACTACCAACGACATGTGTTTTATGTCACTTTTTAAATATAACTTTATAACATTTTTTCCTATCTTGACCTATACAATGTAGCGACAACGATTGACCGGTAAAAACTGGGACAAGACCAGAAAGAGATTAAACTTGCTATGTCAAATTGATGACATTATTATTATAATATCGAGTATACGATTATCTTTACAGCGTAACATTTCAAACGGTGAAATAATCTTCAAAGTCTTTGATAATCCCCCACTGATTTCATCGGTTTATTCAAATAAAATAATTAAACAAAATATGTATTTATAAGAATGTATTTTAATATTCATGAACGGAAGTGTTGTACATTGTATACATACAATTTTGAAGTTACGCTAGCGTATTTAACGAATAGCATGCTTTCGAGACGTTATCAAAGCATATGTTCGTCGATGAAAGTCGAGTCATCATCGCGTGGAGGTATGCGTAGATCGCTCCCATGATCGCTCGCCTGGTTACTATACCTATATGAAGTAAGTACTTCCTACGCGGCGTCGCGCCGCTGAAATTTCCTTGACACGCATCGGCTCCGACACAAATATTCGTATACACGCGGTGTGGGAGTGTGTATGCATAAATGCATCGAGCGTAAACAGAAGCGCGCGCGTTTCTCGCGGTTTTCTTCCTCGCTCGTCCCTCTATTCTTTCGCGTGGATGAGCTTCGCGTGTCCGATGAGATTAAGCAGTGATTTAATTTCTTTATTCTCTCACCATGCGGCTTCCACCTTCGCTCGCGTCCTCTCCCGACGATAAACACGTTGCTCGCGCAGGCTACCATCTCCCTATTGCGTTCGTCGACGGAGAAAGCGGATGATAAAACGACGATGACCGCTCACGATCGATTATTGCGCCGACGGAGAGGCGTTATGGCTTAATTCCCATTCGCTGGCGCGTGAAGAACGTCGCACTCGAGTGACGTTTATGTTTGGTAACGAAAGAATGAAGCTTTTTCTGACGAGGCATGTCAGCTTCGGTACGGTATCAGCGAAGAATTTTCCGTAGCACGAACAGAGGTACCTAAGAGAAGAAGAAGCATAGTTGGTAGATGACACTGGATTCTGATGTTTTTAATTGCGATTTCATTGTAAACGGCGAATAATTTCAATAATAAATTGCTAGCTCGTGGTTTGAAAATACATTTTCTTAAGTCTTTCATTATGCGGTTGTTCAGTTAACGCGTTCAGAATAGCTCACTCCTGGTCGTGCATTCATCGTCGAATACTTGAGTGCATGAAAATTTATTCTAATTTTTGCACCAGTATTAAATTAGAAGCGTAAAGAATCTCTCGCAGAGGAATAATAAAAGTAACACAAGATATATGAAATTCTTATTGCATTTCTGAACATACGAGTAAGGACTATAATTCTGCCGCCTTTCGAAAGTTCCATCCTGCTTAACGGAAATAAGGTAGTTCAATTCGTCGAAGAGTTTTTATCATCCGTTTAGAAGAATCTCAAGGAATGAACGTTACGCTGAAACAACCTAATCGATAAACTTATTCCGCGCGTCTCTTAGCATAACCAGCGCTCGACCCAAGTTAGCCACCGATCGATACATCCTTGCCATCAAATCACCATTGCAAAAGGAAATCTATTAGGTCTAAGTACTGACACACTTTTTGCTCTGTTTTTTTTTTTTTCTTTTCGTTTCTCCATACTCATCAATTCATCGAAACGGAAGTCATAAATCGGCAAGTACCGGGGTCGTTAGAAAGCCCACGGCTAAGTGCAGGGCTTCTAATTCGATCGCACCAAGACACGTACGTGCACTCGACGCCAGTTATCGACGATCGATTATCGTACGCATCAGCACGATCCACGGTGCATTATCGCCGAGGTCTAACTATTCTCCGCTTTCGCAAAGAGGAAAAGGAAGTCGCTAGCCAGACGTACGTACGGTCTTCGCTGTAACCAACGCGTTTCTTTATGGGCGACTCCTTCGTGTTTTGCATCGACTGACAATCGCCCTGTTGATTAACAGGCGACTCCTTCGTGACATGGGAAGCAATTACTCGCTGTGAAGATGGAGAGGGTTTGCTTTAACCCGTTGCACTTTGAGTATTTCTCTTGAGCGTTTCGATCATTTTTCGTTGTCATACCGATTTCTATGTAACTTGATTTAGGAAATTCGAAGATCTCTTATTAATTCTCTTTCGTTTGAAATAATCCTTTTGGATGAATTGATAATTCTTTAGTAGCACAGCGATTGCTATGTAACTTGATGTAATAAAGGCGAATGATGTCTGTTTCAGAGCATTTGGATTTCAAATATCGCTTTTAATTTTATCTTGATTTTACGATGTTATACTAATTTCTATGGATCGACTTAGTTCAATAGATCTATTTTTAACTATTTATGCTTCGAATATTTCTCGTAGGTATTTTCATCTTTCGATGTCATATGATATATCGATTGTTATATAACTTGGTTTAGTAAGTATAGGTATCATCGATTTTATATTAATATTCCAGGCGAATAAATGTTCAAGAGAGCAATATAACGTGTCTCGTCAACTAAAGCGTTCTATAATTACGTATATTAAACAATATTTGCAGAAAAACGTATATAAATAAATATTCTCTGCAGCTTATTGAAAGGCTGATAAATATGCACGTGGGAAACATTCGTGTCGTTTATGTAAATATCATGAAATAACTGCTTCATTAGTATGTACTTACATGTGCAAGTTTTTAATTATTTCCAAATATTCAAAATATTCGTTACAAGAGCCAATAGTAATTGTGTAATTAATTTTGTTGAACTAGATATTAATTTCACCAGAAACTATCTTTTAAATCAGATTATACGATGTCTGATTTTACGGACCAGCAGACTATAAATATACCCAGATCATTTAAAAATTTCCATACTTTATCTTCAGCGTATATATTAGTTAATAACTTGGTGTCAGAAATGTCAGAGTGCAAAGAGTTAATTCCTTCGCTACGATAATATCGGTAACATACATTAAATATGGTACGTAGCAATTATATGGTACGATTGTGTACATTATTAACGTTACATATTCGAACAATAGAATGAATACTATGGCGCATAAAAAACGAGTAGTACGATAACGTATGTTGATAAGGTAGTGATCAAATGTACGTACTTATTTTTGTTGAAAGTATAGCGACCTAATTTAGATCATAATCGTAGAGTATTAATAGGTACAATTACGTTGTTATCGTTGCGATAAAAATTTTGACAAATTTATGGAAAGTCAAAGACTCTGCATCTCGTTAAATTCATTTTTATGGAGCATTTACCTCAGTCCTACTGTTCTGTTAAATGGCACGGTTGAAACGAACGATCTTAACACGTTGTATTTGGGTCGACATTTTTCTATTCTTGTTTTATGATCTACAGTAGCATGTCCTAAACTACTTTCAGTCTTACTTTGTCATTAGACTGCGGACTGTGAGTTCTACTTGCTGTAAATGTTTGTTTAGTGTATGTACCTAAAAATCTGCAATAATTAAGACATATATATATATATATAGCTACAATTTACGAGAAATATTTAACTAATTTCTTCTTCTATTTGTGTTTTCAGGTAAGCAATGAAACTGATTTATGGAGACATAACGTGACCACGCAGGGCTAATTGAAGGTTTTTATATTAAATATTTATATTATTAACTCTTTCGCAAAGCTAAATAAAGTAATAGAATAAAGTAAATACAAAATAAAGTATTACTAAATAAAGTAATACAATAGCGGTATTATTACGTTGAGACTGAAATTTAGCGTCGTTAATTAATCATTCAAAGTGACTTGATAAAGTTCATATATCGATAATATCAATATAATATTTATTATAAATTATATCTTTAAAGTAAGTAAATGTGTCAGATATTCATATTTTATTCGTCCTTAATCGACGATAACAGATATGTACTTGGGATTCGATAGCAACGTATCTCAATATTTGGTTAAATAAGATCGTCACTTTGATCAGTTAGCAAAGCGAATTATCAAATCGCTGCTATACTAAAAATTCGAATATTTCTAAACTAAGATATATTTCTTTAACATCCATCAACATCGTTGATGCTACGAAGAACGTTTTTCTTCGACTCACAACGCGATAATGCGAATCTAATTGAAAGATACTGAAGCATTCGTCGTTTTCTCTTCCTAGATTCCCATATAATCTAAAATTGAACATCTAACGTTTCATTTCAATTCAATTCTCTTGCACGCTTTTTCAAATTTCTCCCATCGGCTACATCTACGATACAATTCATTTTCGAATAACAAGAAACATCAGCTTCGACACCTATCCGTTTCCTGGATGACCACTAAGATCGAGGTGCTAAAAACGAAAAGGGGTAAACGACGCGTCTAACGGCTGGTTTCGCACTTCCGCTTGTTTCCGTTCGTCGGCCAAGCTGCAGGATTGAATTACACGGATCGATCGATCGACTCGATCCGGTGTGTTCTCGAACACACTCGAATTTCCGCTTGAAATACGCGCGTACGTGCAGCCGCCGTTGAATTTTTCAGGAGACCGGGTGCCGGGTTTGGAGCAAACGGTACGCGGACGAATCGAACGTGCCCGGCCAGAATCGATTCGATTTTATAGCGGATAATCGGAGATAGAGAAGCGAACTCACGGGGAAAACGATCGTTTGATTTATTATCGTTCGTTACGTCCCACCGTTACGCCGTTTGTTATCTTTATCGAGGCTCGTCACCGAGAGGGAACCGACGACGCCGAGAAGACGACCTCGTCGAATCCTGCTGTCGAATCGAGGGATCGAGGGTGTACGTCGCCTATCTTACTCGAAGAACGATCCGCGCCTCTTAAGAAGTTATCCAACCATTTCACTTTCACCTCTCGGCTTCTGCTATCCCGCGATCTGTTTGATTTCAAATGTTGACACGAAAGGGAGCTGTGATTCTATCAAATCTGCAAGTGTAAATTAGATGTCAGGAGCGAGAAACTTGGATGATGCGAGAGATTTTCGGTAATCGTTTGATCTTGTGTATGGTTGCGATTTGATATCTCGTTGACAATTTGTTAGCATCTTTCGAGAATTTTGTCATGTAATTAATAGTAAATCCTTTTTCCTTGATTTTGAAATAAATATATAGAATGCTATAAACAGTTGTCGCAAATTGTTCGTCTTTCATGGTTTCGTATTGAATTTCATTGCATCTACTTGTAGCAGCGTATGATTCTCCTCCATCGAAACTTAGTTCGACACGTACTACGTTAACTTAGATACGATACTAATTACGAAAATGTATGTCAAATGTAATCAAATTATAATCATATAAGCCTTTCAACTCAACTGACCAAATATCACATTCGGGTCGCTAGCGATTAAGTACAACTTGTGAAATACCACGCTTATTAACATTTCTAAATTCACAAAGGCGACAATATAATTGAAAGAGGAAACAAACCTTGCCAAACTAGAACCGAGAAAGATAATAAAGCGATAACTCGAGGCGTAAGTAAGTAGAATGAGCAGCTACGCGTCCAATCGAACTTTAATATCTTCATAGACAAACAGTCCCGACGATTCTCTCAAACAATAGACACTCTTTCTCATTCCCTCTTCGTGAAGATTCTCCTCGCCGACAGAGCCGTTCTTTTTTTTCCAAGCCAAACTTCTGATCAATCGCGCGTTCGAAATCAACTCCCCGATCCTATCCTTTCTCCTCCCAACGGGGAGAGAGACACCGGGAGCAAAGTAAAATTTCCCTTCGCGAGCTTTAATTTCGTCGTGGAGAATCGACGGAAGGGCGAAAGGGCGTTCCAATGGGAGAGGGGCGAAAAGGGTGGGGGAATGAGGAAGGAGAGAACCGGTGTGTCTCGCTCGACAGGGAATATCGCGCCGGGGCTGGATGCTAATTAGCATTTTCCAATTAAGGCGGCAAAGGCGGCGCAGGATCCCAGCTAGCGTCGTGTCTCTCCTCCAGGAGACAGAGAATCGTTCCGTGCGAATTATCCTCCGCGTCGACATCAAGAAATCGTGTTACATCCGTAATTCCTGACTTTCGCGACTCCGCGTTCTCTCTACGATTCGTCTCGTGAATACCGAGGAAACGCGATACACGTACCGTGCGCGCGTGTCTTCGACGAGAATCTCGTGTTTCTACGTTGCGAGTTTCGTATTGGTGAAACACGAGTTACGAAATTTTCACCCCTTTGCGGCCGAATCGTTAGCGCTGTTGGTTGCTCTGCTTCTTCGTCTTCGATCTTCAGGAACAGCACGATGAGCTTAATGGAGGCGGAGGTTGGGTTGATTTAAAGATTTGGGATTTTATCGTGCGACTGCCGAGATGTCTTGTTTTTCCGATTATTGTAATTTACAGGCGATTTCCTTGCAGTTTTGTTGTAATGGCATTATAGTTGTATTCGTGTAGATATTTGTCTATTTGCATCGTTACAGAATTAAAATATTTATGTGTTTCTCGTAACATTAATGTAGAGTTTTATTGGGATTGAATTATAATTATAGTTATATTAGGTTGTCCGAAAAGTTTCTTTCGTTTTATAAGGTGATAATAGATGAACAACAATTTCTGTTTTATATTATTTTATTGAATTAGGTATGATCCATTCCGTTCTATTTCTATTATTATGTTCGCGCACAATTCAACAAACTAATATAGTGATTGCCACTTAGTTGCCAACCCAATATATAGAATAACTTGTGAGGAATATAGATGAGCCTATATGTATTAGATTGTCCGAAAAGTTTCTTTCGTTTTATAAGGAAATAATAGACGCGTAATGTCTTTTGTTTTATATATATGTTATAATATACTGAGGTACGTGTTAATGAGCGATAGTTGTACGTAATATTAATTGGAAATCTGCGAGTAGGTTCTCTTATTAGAAAGCACCAAAATGTAAGAGATTCTAAAGCTCGTTAGAAATTATATTCATCTTCACATAACAAGTAAAAGATTGAAAGTAAAAAAAAGGCTGAAATTCAACCTCGAGCCTGAAGGCTGAAGTTTATCTTTAGCTCGTATCTTTAAGCACATATCGGTATATCCTATATGCTATGCTAATCGTCGTTAAATCTCTTCACCCTCGATTACTCACTCACTGGGATCATATCTCGACTTGAATCAGCCTCTAACATGGTACTAGAGAACGTTCTTTTATTTCTTTCTTTTAAAATCTGCGGCCATGTCCGGGCAGAAGGCCGGCGGGCACAGGATCCTCCAGTTGCGCGTATCCGCGTGTCCAATTACCATTTGCCAATTAAAAGTTGGAGCCGTGTATCGGACGGCCTCTCGAAAAGGCCTGCGCCTCGCGCTGGACGGAACTCGATTATAGGAAAAGTGCGCTGTAGACCGTTTAGAGTTTTAGAGAGACTTTGAAAGAAAGAGAGAAGGGGAGGAAAAAAAAGAAGGAAGACAGGGTTTCGAGAGTAGGAAGAGGGAAAACGTGCAAGGACCGATGGTCCCCGAGGAGGCAAAATGTCGTGGGGAATATCTTTGAAGGAGCAGTCTACGACGAGTAGACAGCGCCAATTACAATTTTCCAATTAAAAGGTCCGTCGAAGGGATGCTTCTTTATTGAACGAGGAAGATCGAACCGGTAGAAGTTTAACGTGATCAAAGTATGATCGTGATACGGTAGAATTCCGCTCGTTTAATATTTCCAAATATACAATATATACAAATATTATATATATATATATAGCGTTTCATAAATATGAAATTAGATAGAAGCTTTTGATGTGACAGAAAGAAATTACAACAAGTATATTTATGTCGATATTGTTATTTTAATTTTATCAGTTTTATGATTAAGCAGAAATATTTTAATATAAAATGCCTAAAAGTACCAAATACTGTTGTTAGGTTTAAAGATATAGGTGATATAGGTAGGATTTAGGATGCTATCTTCGAATATATTTACTCGAAAGACAGTTAAATAGGAATATCGAATGGAAATTAGAAAGAATAACGTAAATGTTAACCAAAGGTATTTTGAAGATACTTAAATAGAAGTCGAAGAACGTTGGGCAGGGTTAACGACAATCACCGCATGCCTGCGTGATAAATAAATCGAACGAATGGTAGGTTGGACGCGACTAGGATTCCGCTTCGTTTCATCGACGATCGTTCGACGTCGATAAATTTCCCCCTCAAATATTTCCTCCGTGCTCGGTGTTCGAATCAATTTGATCCTGGTAAGTAGTACCTTCGAGGCGGATCTCTCGCCAGTTTCTCGAGGAACGAGAAAGATATGTTTAAATTTTTACATTAAGAAGAAGAGACATCAAGAATTACGAAGGCCACTGTTCGTACCGCGTTAGATCAAATTAAATCATCTAAAGAGAGAATCATATTTCTTTAAAAAATCCACGTAGAAATCGAGGAATGCCTGCGTTTATTTATTGGATATTTATCAACGATTCGATTAGTACCACACCCTAAGCGAAGGTTAAATTCCCTTCGCATACTCTTGCAGCTCTCTATCAAACAACAAAGAACAATATACGATTCTACGGTTGATTAAAGAAAGACTAGAATCAAAACGAAACAGTAAAGAGAGAGAGAGAGAGAGAGAGTAATATCACGATGAGAATTCCAAGATGAAAGAAACGTAAAGAAACTATTCGCATAGGTCTAATTCACGCCATGATGTACCTCCACGATCGAACGATAATACAGGCGAGCCGGTTAATTGCAATTTCCCAATTAAAATGCCAAACAGTCCCATAACGCGTCGCAAATGGACGGCTTCAATCGGATTTCCATTATCGTCCCAGCGTCGCGATAATTTGCGGCTAAACTCGCGTCTCGTTCCGGCTGACCACTGCACCAGCCTACGCGTCGCTTCTCACCGGTTGTTGTCGCTGCCGTTGCTTGTTGCTGGGGGTCTCCGAAAGGCTCGCGTGGATTCTCGCCACCCTCTCTTTCCCCCTGTTTGATACGTTGCTGGTCCGCGATTCTCCCTTTGTCTATCCATGTCGGGGTAAGCGTCATCGGGTCGTTAAGTTTAACGTCAGCGGCGATTAGTTAACACGCTCGTGACCAGTCGACAGCCTAGGCTCGGGTCAAGCGTGTAATTTTGCGCGGTTGTATCCTCCCCACGATTTTCCCGCGAATTTGCTGCTTACTTTATTGTACGATGCTTTGAACGTTGGTATTGGTCTGTCGTGTGTGTATTTGATTTGACTGAATTTATTTCTTTTGGAATCGTCAGCAGAGTTTAGAGGAATTTGTAGGCGCCACGATGCTTCAAGATCTATGATTTAGCAATTCAGATAATAAAATAGAATAAAAAATTAGTTCAGTAATAAACGTTATTAGGAAATTGAGCTTCGTTTTTATTCATATTTTTCTTATTTGCGACATGTCATTGCGCAGTTCTGTATTATATGAATTATTAATTGTTTTTCCGATTTAAGGTCAAACATCTTTTTAATTTGTCTGTCACGATAAACGTTGGTTTTAACGTTTCACTCTGAGGTTATCAAATAACTTCAACGTTTCAAATAGCTGTCAAACACTCGAAGCAACAACATTATTGATCGTTGAATAATAAATAATAAATTTGAATAAACGCAGTAGTCTTAGTGGTACATGAAGCTAGAGCCTTTTAAATCTGGATTTGAGATTAAAGTAAAGAAATTTGCGGAATTAAAAGTAATTGCATTTTTACGTGAATAACTTGATGAATTTAAAATGAGATTCGAATAAAGAAGTTTGAGGAATTAAAAATAATTGTGTCCCTGCACGAATATATTGATTAACGTAAAATGAGATTCGAATAAAGAAGTTTGAGGAATTAAAACTAATTCTGTCGTTACACGAGTATCTCGATTAATTCAAAATCGGTGAATGTCAGATTAATTTAAAATTGAAACTCGGCTCGAAACAACTTTGTTTGTAACAACAAATTTCTCTAAAACTTGTTACAATGAATGGCGACTAAAGTCGTGAGATATGAAAGAAATCCTTCATTCTTTTCGAGAAAATGTTTATTAACGAAGAATCTGCTTTTTCGAATCATCATAAACGCGGAGTTATCGGTTATCGGTTAAACGCTGCGATTGGTGAAACGAGGTTCTGAAAGCAGTTAATAAAGTATTTATCGCACAAAAGAAACTGTAGTTCGTGTTTCGATTTATAGAGTTATCCAAGTCGGATTTGACGTGCACAGATTTTCCTACTTTACCTACCAAAGTTTCAGTGGCGTCAAATGAAAGTAAAGATTGTTGCATTAGAAATGTAAATGATTTTTAACGGGAAGAATGCATTAATAATTTCAGTGGCATTTAAAGATGTAACGACCTATTTAATAGGGAATGGAAATTTTACAAGAAGAAATACTTAGTTAGTTTCAGTGGTATCAAAAGAAAACAATCATTACGTAGGAAAGTTTTAATTATAAAAAAAAAAAAAAAAAAAAAAAAAAAAAGAAAGAGAAAGAAGAGAAAAATGAAACGTTCATCGCGTTACAACGGGCTTTGTGTTTCGATAATTCTCTCGCTACCGGTTGAGCTAGCGTAACTGATTTCATTCAGACGTTGCAATTAACGCTTCCTACCTCCCGTGCAATTTCGCTGACTGGTCGCAAACACAATATTCGTGGCAAATTCATTCTACACCCCTTGGCAAACAGTTTTGAGATCGCGTTCCTGAGTAATCCGAGAAAATGGACCATGTGTCAGGGATGCAATTAATATAACTGAGTGTTTAGTGCACGATACATCGGTTAAGTATAGAACGTATGATAAGTCGTAACTTTTAAAGAATCACTAGATTATCGAGGAAATTAACGTTGTCTAACGCTGTAATTAACTATACATTGCGAAATTCAAATTTAATGCAGGTATTGTTAAAATTTAGTTTTCTTTAGTTTTCTGTGAAAATCGACAATCGATATACAAAGTCTTTTAGTTCTTATTCATTGCAGAATGATGATATAAGTAACGTACAGATAAAAGTAAGAATAAATTGTTATAAACATAAGCTTATTAAAAAATTTATTAAATGCTAAAATATGAAATAATCGGAAGCATAAAGAATAAATACGGAAAACAAAACACAATGTTAAATACTGTAAATGCTGAAAAAATTTCATTTTCTAAGGTTTCTGCAAACAGTAAATATATTTCTGATCATTGAAATTGTAAAATTCACAGAAACGACGTTCATTAATTCGGCTTCTGAGAGGCTCGTATCGAATACCATTAAAATCAGAAAAATCCAGGAAAATATATTTGTCACGTTTATCCCCTATAATCTTCGGTTACTAACGTAAAAATCGTGATACGTGTGTCCGATTCTGGAAACAGGCAGAAGGTTAGGGTGCAGCTATACAGATCGATCGATGTGCAATATCGATGAAGCGCAAAGGGGCGGAAAAGACTAGCCAGCTTAAAAGCGATGCCAGAACGTAGCAGGGAAGCGGAAAAGGTGTTGTATTATTACGTCGACCCCGGCACCGGATGAATTTTTAACAGTCTTAGCGAGCCGAGCAACCAAGAAACGTGCCAGCAACCGGAGAATTCTCCGGGTTCGCGGAACAAGAGTATGTATAATAATTAAAAGACTCCGGGCCGCCGTGAGCGACCGGAGCCTTTGAATCGCGTCGAAGTATGGCGCCAGAATAATCAAATTAGCGGCCGTTTTAACGGGAGTGCTTTCCAACGGATGAAAATCTCGTTGAAAGAAACACCGGCTCGAGATTTATTGTTTGCCTCGATTGTTTCACAGCGAAACTCCTCTCTTCGCTTTCAACGACGTTTCCATTCAACCTTTACGAAACGAGGACCCTCTCTTTCCCTCTCCAACGTAATACGTTCCCTTTTCTTTTTCTGGAGATCGGTTGTTATTTGAGAATATTATAATCATTGATTGATTAAGTGTTTTGGATACGAAGATGCAATATGTGTGTATCATTTCTATTTTGTAATTTTGGAGTTGAAATAATATATTATAATATGTCATTATGTATATATGTATGCGTGAGATATTATTTTGGAAATTTCCAAGAGACCGAAAGACACGTTTAGTTTGAGAATGAAATAAGAAGACAATTGATAACGTGAGATTTTCGTCCATTATGAATGTATTTAATTTGAAAACTGCTTCTCTGTAGAAGATGGAATACAGTTGTGTCTGAAAGTTCGGTTATCTGACTTCCGTTTTACCGAAGTTTCGTATTATCCGAGATACTTGGAAGATGATTCCAAATTTTTTCGGAATTTTAACACGAAGGGTACGAATATGTAAATAGACGGATATTGTGAAAGCAGTTAATCAAACTACCAACCGATTCAATAATTAATTAAACCTAAATACGTGTACAATGTTACATTATCAAAAGGTTTTCTATCATTTTGTTATACGATTTATGATCGAGTTTTCGATTATCCGGGGGTTCACATAGGGTTCTACTGTATGTGACTTATTACATTCTAGCCCTTCTACTTTTTATATGAAATAGTCGAAGGAAAACAACATAGATGGATTGAAATGTAGGTACAGCCTTTTGATAAGAGATGAATTAATTCAATTGATATGGTAATTTAATTTGATTAATATCTGTACCTAGTAACCAACGTGACAGTACCCTTTAAATGTTCAAAAGGGTAGATACGCGAAAATCCCAAAATCGAATGAAAGATCTTAATATGGAACTGATTGACAACACGCTGCATTCTAAAATTGCTGTTCTGTAAAAGACACAAACCGTGACTTGTCCTGTTTTCCATCTGAGCTTCGATTCTCGTTTTTTGCTTTTTCCTCGGCATGTTTTTGAGTCAAATAAATTACAGAAAAAGTTTCCCAGTAACAGAGATAAAAAAATAAAAAAGAAGGAAATTGTTCCTTTTGGTGGTTCAAAAGCGTGTTCTCCTGAAAAAGTGCACAAAGCATAGTTATCCTGGCTGTTACAAAGGACCGACGTATCCAAGATAATTCCTTTACATCCTACAACGGTAATTGCGACTGACGCTTCAACCAAATTCCGCACGTCTCTAAACGTACGCGCCGTTACGAAAACTTCTCCGGTTCCACGACCCGGTTGCAAAATTAATTTTACTCCGGCAACACGTAAAATTAATCTTGCTCGCACGGAATTTCGCGCAACTTTGCGATCTAACGTGTCATTAACGAAAAGAGCCATCGTTCGCGAGAATCAACATGGTCGACATTGATATACGTACATTGCCAACTAGGTATTATGTTCGAAGATTTCGTGCTCTTGACTTAAATCTGATGCTTCCCACTGCTTTTATTTTTTTTTTAATTATTTTATCATAAATCCCTTTAACGTACTTTTTAATAATACTAAAGAAAATGTTAAATAAAGCAAAATATTTATTGAAGTTTTGCAATGATTGTAACGAGTAGACGTTCCAACGTTTATAACCAGCAGCGCTGTACGTAACAGTGGCCTATTCTGCTTAAATATTTCACGTTAATACAGTCTAAAAATCCTTTATTCCTTTGAAGAATCGTGCGAAAATAAAACTCTGTAAATGTTATTCAACAATTCCTCTACATTCTACAAACGTATACATTTTTCTCTACATACGACAATCTCATATTACGTTCACAAAGGTACATCAGACGGAAAAATCAGAAAGGTACGCCTACGCCATACACAGATGGTTGTTTTAAATGAAAACACCGAGCTCCGATTACTTTACCACGAATAAAAAGTCAAATAATGTTCTTTCGAAACGGACAGGAAATCCAATCACTACAAATCACAGGAACTTTTGTGATGACACAATACCTTCGTGCGATGATTCATCGGCAATTAGGCATCGTTTCACCGAAACGAGGGAAGCAACGCGCGAGAGTTGTATACGACTGACCGTTTTCGTAACGATTCGATAGCTATCTATCCGTCGAAGCGGCTGGATCATCTTTCGTGATATGCCAACACCGATGGGGGCAGTGTAATTGCGCCTTCGAGCCTCTTGTCTACGTCGATTTCCCTTTTCCATCGTGGAAAAAACGCCTTGGGCTTGGTACAGCACGGACGTTCGTCGATCGCGATCCATTTAGCGCGTTAATCGCCGTAACACCGCGTTTATGGCTCGATCTTCGATCGTTGCGCCTCGGGTCACGCCTTCTGCGTCATTCGCTTTCTACTGAAAATGTCGGAAAAATCTCTCTGTACGCGCTTTCGTTCCGCGTTTCGTTCGTTTCGCGAGATTTTACCGGTAGATATTGTTATAGCTTGGTGTTAGGTCAGGTTTATCACGCGGCCAACAAAGATTCCTATTTTTCGTCCCTTTTGTATTATTTTTGGCTTTTAAAAGATTTCAGAGGCTAACGTTTTTACACAATTTTTGCTTTACAGAGGTACGCGAATCTTTTTTCAGTAAAAATGAAAACTCGAATTTAAGGATGAAATTTCCTTTCACTGCAGTTTCTCTCCATAGAGTTGAGTAATTTTTATACTCGCTTGTCTTTTTTCGACGTTACCGTGTGATGAGAAAACCACTCTTCAAGTTTAATCCTTGAAGTTACTACGATTACGTGTTTAAATTATAATTATAAAATTAAATTTAAGATCACCGTAATTCTTTGAAATTTTCAATTCTTCAGAATTTGTTACCTTACTAATCTACCGAACATATAGGTATTATAAAATTAAATTCAAAGTTGCTACGGTTTGTTTACTAAATTACTGTTCCATCAAACAACTATAATCAAAGATCAAATTCGATATCAACGCGAATTTCCAAGATTCCATCGACCTCTCAAATCTTACATCCTTCTCTCGACTCAAGCATCAAACCAAACATCAAACAATGGGAAACGAAGGAAAGGGTAGGGTTCAAGATCGGGCGCAATCTTCGTGTTTTCACGTTGATCGCGCTTAGCCTATCACGAACGTCTTTCATATTGGAAGGATTGCACAGATGGAAACCTGTAAGGTAGCAATGAAAATATTGCGCAAACGATATCACGCTGGTCGAGAACGTGTATCGCGATTGCGGTCATCCTTCTCGATCCTATCTCTTCGCTGACGATAGGAAACTCGAGGAAAATTATCGGAGATGGCAGATACTTGAGTCCATGAATTGCGCAACTGTGACGATCGGATGGAATAACTGTTTTGTCAAGGCGTGCTCGGTTACACGTTGCACCTGAATGTTTTCCGGTCGCTGACTAACGTAGAGTAATTGGAAACTGTTGTTTGGTCAGAAGTGTGGCAAGTCGCGCGTTGCAAGTTGAAAGAAGAGCTGGAGAGGTGCACGCAGTTTGCGTCAAGAACACTGCACTTGGACGTACGCTGTTGATGGCGAATGCTAGTTCGTGTTTGTGTAATTAATTGGTGGTTGGACGAGCTGCCGTTTGTTTGGATTAACTTGCCTGTGGTGACCTGCAACGTGGGTGAGGTTAGGAGAAGTGGTTTGAGCTGAGAGGGAAAGAGAGAGAGAAGAGAGAGCCATTAGAAAGGCTACAATCTGTAGGAAAAATGAGAACAATACTCTTCCTTTATTGATGTCGATTCCTTCAGAAGAAGAATACAGGATGATCGAGTTGGGAAATAAAATAATTGTTTATTGTTAAACTTTCTTGCTAAAAATTGTTTCTAGTACCAAGATCCTCAGAATACAGTCAATTTCTCTTAAAATGAACATAACACACATCTATACAATATCCTATACATTTAGTATTATTCATAATTATTCGCGGAGTACAGCTTTTATCGTCCGTATCTAAAATCTTAAGTTATTCACATGACGTGGATCAGTGTTTAAGAATAACTGTACAAGAAAAGCCTAACATTATATGTATATATAACTATGCCTATATATACCATATAAAATCTGCCACGAATAATCTCTGATATCCTCCCACGCGACTTGACGAATAAATATTCAGAATCAGTGGGACAAAAACCGGCTTTCACGCGTCTAATCGAAACAAACCTAATACCTAGAAGAAACCTGCATTGCTCGGTTCTGAAAGTCACGTTGTTATCGCTGTGGCGCGTGGGTATCGTATAAATTCAGGTATTTAAACGAGCGTTCGAGTCGGAAACGTAAGAAATCCAACATCTTGGAGAGGTCAGCTCGATTAAATCCGTCGCGAAGCGGAGAAAAAGGCGCGTGAAGCACGGTCTCGGCCGCGAACGTTTTGATTGCCACACGAATTGCATTTATTTTGTCTCGAGATCCGCGATAAATTGAAATAAACTGCACGTTCTCCTCGTAATCTTATCTGGATCACTCGTATCGTTGAATATTTTTTAATGCATGAAATTTATCTTATTTTAATCAAGCGAAAATATTAAACATATGGTGGAACATCGATTACCACCACGTGACAATCAACGTTTTAATGCACACCATTATAACCTTGCAAGGTGTAATTTTGGTAGGCGTAATTTCACCGAACATTTACCAAAGTCAGGGAGAGTCACCAGATCCCCAAAGGGCTCGTCGTTCTCCGCTTTTCCATTCACCTGGGAATACCTTTCGAAACTAGGGTCTACCACCACTTCCTGTAACCGATGACCCTTGTACCCGTCGACGTTTACGACCGCGAAAGGACGATGGTCAATGTTAAACTAACAAGGGGATGGACTCGACTCTGTGTCCCTCTGTAATTTTGATCTACTTTGGCGTTTGTGAGGCAGGAAGTACAGGGATGATACTGTTGGAGAAGGAGCGGTAATGCTGAGCTGACTAAAGGATTTATAGAGTCGCGTTGTTTATGGGCTACTTAGCAATTTCATGATTCGATTAGGTTTGTGAATGGATTTTGTACTCTGTACTGTGAGAATGGAGGGTTGTTGTATTAGGGTGACGCATAAAATGTTTCTTTCTCTCTGTCGTAACTTGAAATTTGTTACGTGTATATAAAATATCACGTTTAGTAAGATAAAGAAAATACGCTTATTTAGAATATGATTTTAATTCCACTTTCAATTATTTCAATATATGTATCGAATATATTCAGATAATATAATCGCGGCCTTTCTTCAGAAAGCACTTCGAGACTACCAAGGATCCTGTTTAATTAGTAGCAATGTAGCAATGTAGATACAGATTGAGATAATATGTTTCTTAACGACTTTCATCGTCACCTAAATCCTATCAAGAACGACTTTGAGCATCCAAATGTACACTTCGTCTACAACATAAAATGAACCTTTCCCTTTTATGGAATGGCAACTAATTATAGTATATAATGTATAATACACAATCGCATCGGCCATAAATTTCCCAAGACACTGTGAAAGATGTTTAGAATTTTACATATCACAATATTCTTCAAGGAATAAGCTAGTCCACCTCTCATCGAAATACATAGACATTCACGACGAACGAAATGTGCATTGGCTCTCGATAGTTCGTGTGCTTCAACGTCAACCAATGCACAGGATCGCCCGGTCGCAGAAATTTCCAAGTCCCGGCGTAACTTTGGCAAAAGCCAGAGTCAAAAGCCAGCCGTTCCTCTATGAACTGCGTGTAAACTTCGTTAACAGGTAGATATCGTTACTTTTACCGTGTGCGGTAGCGGCGTTTCCAGCGGGTCGTCGCTTGTCTCGCGGCTCACGTCGTAGCTCAAGGAACGCGTCGCAATATTTCGCGGCGCGATTTTCTCCAACTAATGCAAGCTGTATACAAGACGTGACTTTAGGAAGCGGGTACCGGAATTATTTCTCTCGGTGGACCGGGTAGCGAAGTAGCGAGCCTGGAAATAAACAGCGGCGAACAGCGACGCCGCCACCGCCGCGAAGATTTATCGTCAATTTCGTGGCATTCTCTCGTTCCACGGGGTTTTATGGCCACGCCACGCGTTCGTGGAAGGTCGTTCGTATTACTTAATCGAACGGACACGCACGTAACGCGCGGCGTCCCTGCCCCACTCGGTAGAGAACGCTCCTTCCGTTGTTTGCCTCTCCATTGTTCCGGTTTGTTGCTCGATCGTGCGAGACGACCGAACAATCTGACTCGTTATGCGGCCGCCATTCACGCGACCAAGCGATCGATCCGCGTGAACTTTCGCGCGCGACACGCGCTTCTTTCACAGATGCTTACTGCGGAATTGCTTAAACGATCCGGGTTAAAGCGTTGTAATTGCGGTTTCAGAGCTCGTGCGTGTGATGCGATGTGTTTATCGGATAGAGAGTGGATGGTAATGGGGATTGTTTTAGGGGTGGTTTATGGGTGCATGGCTTTATCAGAGGGTCTATGGTTATTTTGGCTTATTAGGTTCAGAATCGAAAGATTGGCTATATAGAGGAACTTTACGAATATGTAAGATAAATATGTAGTGTATGTTGATAATTTTATTGAAGTATAATCGCAATTTAAGATTCGCGGTGTACGTCAAATACCAAAGTTTCATTCTAAGTGAAAGGAATATGATGTGCGGGTTCTTTTACGATTAATTTATTTTTAATAGACAAAAAAGCCTGTAGTACTTTAATGAATTTAGATTTACAAAATTGTTGATCGCATAGACGTTAGAGTAAATATAGTATACTTATTATACTATTATAATATCTATACTATACTAGTATACTATTATAGTATCTATCTATACTAGTATACTATCTATAGTATCTATACTAGTATACTGTTATAGTATCACTTATTACACAGCTATCAAATTGCATATGTAAAATGAATTTTTCAAGAATTAAATATTATACATAAAAGTTTCATTACAGTTTTTTGTATTTTTACATAACGAATCATCTTTTGCCGGCTCGTATGATTTTTTCAATCGCATGCTGTATTGTAAAATTTTTAGTACGAGAATTTGCTAAAATTTTTGATACGAGAGTTTGATAAATTTTTTAATACGAGATTCTCTGTATGACATTTTATATTTTATCTATATATTGTTGTAAAAATGTTCCTCAAAATTTCATGGTATTTAATATGCTTTCTATATTACAGTCGGTTTCATTTTGTAAAAGTAAATGCTAGCTCAGAGGCAAGACATATGCGGAGAATGTGTTAATTAACACGTTGCCTGCAGGGATATGTTACCTATTAAAAACTGCTTCTAGAGGGATTTTTGTAAAATAGAATTAACAATAAAGGGTGTGCTTTATGAAAGTTCATAATATAAAATTTGAGGCTGAAGTAAATCGTGGTCGTTTAACAAGATTTCGGATATTTCGAGGTAGAGTGAAATATGAAACAACGCTAAGTAAAATCTTGATTTAAAAGATTAGCAAATCCCACGTGTTAATGGGTCAGGACTATTTAAACGATGTACTCGAGAATCCACGCGAAGTTTTCATTTTCCACACTGTGTTTGCACTTGATTAGACTGCATATATGCATATTTAGTTCATTTGCTCTTGTGTCTAACTTTACAATAATTAACATCGTTCACGCTGAAGATATTTCATTTTCAATTGTTTCAAAGATATACTCATTAAGCGAAATAATCGTAAAATTATAAATCAAATTGTTCCACGATTCCTTCATCGAAATTAATTCTCGAATTTGTTAATGGAAGAAATGGTATAGATTTAATCCGTTAACATAACACTACATATATGGATATCTACCAAATATCTGCTTTGTATGAAGAGATTCATAATCCTAATTGATCGCCTGCTATTGTACTATTGTACTATTGTACTATTCTCCGTTGTCTACAAGCATTTAAATGCCTGTTATATCGTATTTATTGTAAATCGATTGCAGAGATGTTGTCGATAGAGTTCTGTTCATTCTATATAAAATAAGGAAATAATCAAAATTATATTCAACAACGAAAACTAGATATACGAAATTAATATTCACCTTAAAAAGAAACAAAGAATTTATTTATCACGAAGGAGGCAGTTTAAATAATTCCAATTTTTTATATAGAATATTTGAAGCAACAGCGTCACCTTCATTTGCATACAATGTGCGAAATTAAGTTGTGGCTTTCGAGTGATCCAACCAATCAATCATCAGACTGAGCAAAAAATAAGAAAACTGAGCGGAACTAGATTGGAACAATCACGATCCAATTTGGAAAAGCCAACAACGCCAGAAGAGTAGCATTTGCCGGCCAGAAGCAGGTTTTTTCCTTAAACATAACGACTAATCCATAATCCCGTGAAACGAGTTCGTCCAGTCCACGTTCCCGTGCTCCGTTCCGCTTCTCTTGCAGTGTTCTTCTTCCACGCGCGTGTCCGCCCTGGAATCCCCGGTCACCGGCTAATCCGTGGATTAACGCGCGACACTATGGGAATTTATAGCGAGGAAAGATGGAGGAGATGGTAATCGCGCTCAGTGAAACGTGGCAAAGTGCGCGAATTTCTCTCGGACCCGGCAGACGTCCGCGAACCTCGCGTATATTTCCGACCCCTTCCGCTTCTCGGGTGGCAGCTACCCCCTGGTCGCGTTACTTATCGCTCGCGGCGTGCCCGAGAACGTTCAACGGTTCGCCATGAAACTTTGCCTTCGATGCAACTTCACTTGTTGCGAATAAAACCGTAGTTCTCCTGCTTTTAACGTTTTAACAGCGCCGTGTATGTACTGAAAACTCGAGAAACATTCGCTGAGAGGGTGTAACACGAGTTTATGCTATGGATACATAGCCAGTCACGAAAGTCTACTTGCTCGTGTCGAATTTTGTATGTATGTGATTTATCAAAGAAACTGGAGATGCTGTTTATCACAAGATCATTGCTAGCGCCCGTCTAGAAGGTATTTAACAATTTGAAGCATTCGACACACATGGATCTTGGGTTGAAATCACATAGAAAATAACGAGATTACAGATTAATGTTTTCAACGCCAAATAGGACATGTTTGCGAAAGAAAGACACTTTCTGGACAACCTAATACGTACATCCATACTATTATCAAAAACAAATATATTTATCCCTTAATTAATAGAACATTTTTGCGCTCATACGTAATATGAAATGTAAAACGATCAGCAAATACTCGATCAATCTACTTAATTAATTAACAAAATAAACATCTAGCGCTACGATCTTTTTACCGATGAAGCTCAATGAATCGACAATTATAAATCCCACCTATACATCAATCGAAAAATTCTATAAAAAGTTTCGTTCATAAAGTCTCCATTGAAATTAAACCGAAAAAGAGAAACTCGATTCAGAACGAATCCAAGTTTAACAAATACCCTATCAAAGAACCCGATTCTCCAAAAAATTTCATTCATGAATACTCCATTGCCCCCTCCTTAAACCCAACCCGAAATTGAGGAAAGCTCGGCCCAGAAGCAACCCCTTGAAATCCAAGAAACATCCCGGAATGAACCTTAAAGCCTCTTCTCGGTGCCGGTGAGAATTTCATTCGGTTGAAACCGGGAGCGGGTGGAACGCGCATCAAGTATAATTTCGGGCAAATGGGAGGATAAGTGACGAGTCTCGGGGTTATATAGTGAAGTGGACGATGAAGGAAGGCGGCAGGTCGACGTCCCGGCGTATTCGAAAGCGGCTCGTGGAACGCTCGTTAATCCTTGGAGTCACGTGTTAAGTCGTCGTGTTAGCAACTTTTCCAGCGTGCGGTGTAAAGTAAAAAGGACGAAAAAAGAAAACATAGTGGATGGATGAAAGAGAGAAGGAAAATCGGGCGAGAGGCATTTTCTCCGGTAGCCGCGTTACGACGCCGCGTCCCGACGCAATTAGCGCTTCGCGATCGGCAAACGAGTAGCGACTTCGCGTTCTCGCTCGATTATCTCGCCACGATACGGTCCATCGACTATGAATGAAGCGCGAGCCCGCCTGTCCTCTCGTGGGAAAGTCTTTGCCCGCTCGTGAGCCTGCTCGCTTGAAAAACGGCACACGCAGGGAATTCGCGGCAATTTGCTACTCGATATGTTGCCGTTTCTTGCCTGATAACGCGCAGGAAATGGTTTCATTAAAGAGGAATAAGTCCGTTTTTAAATTGGCCACCTCCCGCTTTTACCGTCTTCTGATCTTTTTTCTTTCTTTTTTGTTATTTGGTTGGTACTCGAGGCTTATGCGTGTTGCTAGAAGCAGCCAGGGTAATTATGGGGTAGTTAGAGCAATAAGGAGGATCATTCGGCTTGTTCGTGTATAAGTAGTGCGTGTAAACCGTTCTTACGATTGTGCCACTCTCTCCATTCTGCTCGCGTTATGTTCGAGTATAAAAGCTGTTTTTCTTGCGACACTGGGGATTAGGGCTATTTGTTCTGCAACCAGGAACTTATATAAGTGATATGGCACCGATAAAAATACTGATTTCAAGTTTAATGCAATTTACGCGGCATATAAGCTTCTGGGCTTCCAGCGATGCTACGGGAATGGCCTTCTGCCATGAAATTTAATTTATAAAATGCAACGCAATATTCGTTACTTATTTACTTTATAGATTTGTTTTTTAAATTTACTTTTTAGATTTCGGACACTATTCTCCTATGGAGGAATTCACAGGAGGAATTTCGTTTGAAATTAATCATTATTTAGCGACTTGCTTCCGTATTTCTATTCGAGCTCCAGCAAGACTTTTGATATAAAATTCGGATTATAAAATGGAACATAACATTCGTTATTTATCCACTTTATAGATTCGTTTTTTTAACTAAATTTATTTGATAGATTCCGGACATTATTCTTCTATAGTCTGGTCAAAATTTTATCACAATAAGCATTTCGTTCTGGACCAATCATTATTTAACTATTTTTGAAAATACTTTACAATAACTTTACAGTAATAGTAATATAAGACGCTTTAAGATGTGTCGAAAAAGATGAGTCGCAAGAAAACTCGAACGCCATAATAGATAAATAAATAGATAATGTGTAGTTCAAGTTTAATCAATCAGTAATTAAAAATACTGATGTTGTATGCAAGTTCGACGATACGACTGGAGTAATTCTAAATGATATTTTGCTTCGTTAATTTTTATCCGCTTTGGCCACATGATATAAAAATACGCTTATTTCAACACGCATTGCATCGATGATACGAAATAACCAAATCCAACGTTTACTTAAAAATGTACGTATCTTCCCAAGATAACCATATTATGAAACAACACATTGATGAAAATATTCAAAGAATTCTTTTCGAATTTCTTATTGTCAGGATAAACGGCAACAGTGAAAAATATAATTTCTTCCGAATAATGCTACGGTAGGCGATAAATATTGGAGCGATTGGCGACGTGTTGCTATCGAGATGATTTCCACCGACGATTTGGAAAGTCACAGGGCAGCATGGAGCGGATTATTTGCCCCGTGGTTCTCACTTTCGTTGACGTAGCTGGAGCAATCGGAAACCTAGGCGGCTCCATATTGAAATCCATAGTTCATGAATTTTTATTCCCGAACGTTCCCCTCTAAAGTCACCGGCGGGCTTTATCGCGTTCTCATTTCGCCCTCTCCTCTGGCCGGAAGTTTCGCGCCGCCGGACCGGGTCTAACTTTTTCAAACATCATTTGCCTTTGTAAAAGCATCGGGCGTTCATTGCTCGAAAATTGCTTTCGTCGAGTGTATCAGCCCCACGGGAACGTATTACACGCGTCTGTAACGCGAGCTCGAATATATTTTTTTCTCTCTCTCTCTCTTTCTCTGTCGGATTTCTCCTATTTCCTTTTTCTCTTTCCCTTCCACTCTCTCTCTTTTTTTTTTCACTTGCGTTTTTTGTTCCTTGTTTTTCGGTATTCCTAGCCATCCACCCTGGCCGTATTGTAAGCCTTTAAAATGCGTGTTTTTTAAAACGCTATCGCGAGTCGCGAATGACATCTGTCCTACAGCGTGGACAACGAACGAACGCAGGAAAATCGCGTGCTGAAAGCGCTGAACCTCTGGAATAAAATAAAATACGGAGCTCCGGTAAATCAATAGTTCCTTGCCGCGTTCAGAAATTTTTTTCCGCGTTTCGCGCTGGTCCAAAGCCAAACTTTTACCGTCCATTCCATTTTAAGTAATCTTCTCGACGAATACGTTTTCCGTGGCTGATGAAATTACTATCTGGCGTTCCGGTGTTTTTATATTTTTCGTGTGACCGTATCGAAGTGTTTATCAAATGAGATTCAATGGCAGAAATAAAGCAAAGAATAGCAAAGATATAAATTTCAGCGAAGGATACTTGTTATTTCTATCGCAATGAATATTTTCTTTGATTAATCAGACTTCCAGTTATTAGAATAGAAATATTTGAAGATTGTAACTATTTGTAACAAAGTAGCTAGAAAATACAGTGTATATATTCAAACTTGTTTCAGACTTTACCGATATAACGATGATAGCCGAGCCTCATAACGGTCTTCATGAAATTTCAAAATGAGTTTCATACAACACATTATAGTACATCATAATTATTATATGTCTAGAAGTGTTCGACTACTTTCGTGAGTTTGTATAGTTGGTATTACGCTATCGAGATCATAATTCGCAGTAATTCGCAGTGAGGGTGCACGTGGCTACTAATCGTATCATATTTTTCCTGGCACAAACTAATCTTCCACGTTCGACCGGCCGCGTGCACGCGCTTGTTTTCTTCTCGTTGGCGCGGCATTACGCTTGTGCAGAAGCACGGAACGCTATCGCGTTGCATTCGATTCCGGACGAAAGCGGAGGGCTGCATTCATGGGGCTTGAGAGCAATCGCAGGAACACTCAATTGCCTTTCAAGTAGATCGATTATGCTCTTGGGGAAAAGTCGCGATCGACAATTGCACAATTACGTTCGTGGCATTCATCCTTTTCGCTGAAGCCTCGCCCCCTTGGTTTTACCATTAATCGAAACTTGGCCGTAAAAGGGACTCCGCGTATTCAAGATAACAATTGCAAGCAGATCATTCCGTAGTGAACAAGGTGCTGTTTATCAATTGTATTTATTATATGTTAATTGTTATTCGAAGAGCGCTTATAGAGAACGCTTCAAGTGGCAAGAAACTAGTTGTTTTCAGGAGGAAGAGGAAATTTATGCATTACTGCAGGCGAAATTCACGAAAAGGAAAAATGTATCTTTAGAAAACCATGTGTATATGCCATCTCTAAAGTTGTACAGACAACTCAATGTTCCATTCATTTAGATAGATAGCATAGACAAAATTTAAGAAACAATTAATTAATATTTATTGGTATCATCTTCTAGCATTATTAATAAATATATGGGAAGGGAATTTGCAATTAAATTTTATATTATAGTGTTCTCATTGGTAAAACTGGTAAACATCTGGTAATTATTGATAAACATTCATAAAATAGTATAGTGTTTTCTACTCTATTCCAATCGTTAGATCATAACATATGATTCTGTTATAGCAGTTTCCTAAATTTTCTTTTCCCTGCAATAAATGGTTTTGTCTAAACTAAATATTAAAAGCGCATACTCTTTTAATTATTTCCTATCTTTTTCTAATAATTTCTAATTATTTTGAAAATGTAAACTCGCATGTATATCCGCAATTTGATAATTACATATCGTTAGATATCAGAAAATATTTTATAGCCAAGAAACGAAAGCTTGAACGCGACTTGCATTAATCATTGATATGTTGCTCTATTTTATAATTTCTCAATAATTAAACTACCGTTACATCGTTAATAATGAGACTAATCTCGACATTAATAGTACCTTTCCATCATCGTCGACACCTAAACTTTAACAATCCGCATCAGTATAACTCTCCAGTCCCCACAAATAATCCTGTCTCGCCAATCGCTTATTATCGAACTCCAGACTTCCGTCGAAAAATTTCACTGAACAATTACGGGAATAGGTACTTTCCCTGGTCTCTTCTAATCGTTCGACTTCGTGGTTCGTTAACTGCGGATTGTAACACGTGGGCGGATTGTTAGGGATCGCCTTACGACCAAGGGAAGCTTGATTTTTGTCGCGATTCACGAACACGATCTCGCGGCGTCTGGTTGGCGCTCTCGATGACACAAATAAATATTCTACGTCAAAGCTCGATAACCTGTTAATCATGGATGCGCATAATTACGAGCGATCGTATACCTTGAGCCTCTGATTCTG
Source organism: Bombus impatiens (assembly GCF_000188095.3). Taxonomy (NCBI): domain Eukaryota; kingdom Metazoa; phylum Arthropoda; class Insecta; order Hymenoptera; family Apidae; genus Bombus; species Bombus impatiens. The sequence continues at coordinate 371,689 of NT_176635.1, read as the reverse complement.
TAATTAAATTCGACGATGGCATACCTCGGACGACGGTCGATGAATGTTTCCTGGTTAAATTAACAAGATGGTAAGGGCCTGTTCCACGTATACGTTCGATCATTACGTTTACTCACCCTGGTTTCTAATTGATTTAATTAATTATTTTTCCGTCTGTATCGCTTAATAAAAGGGATACGTAGCTGATGTTCCGTTTATGCTCTTTCGTGTGTCGACTTGTAACGCTTTTTGTCCCTTGAAACTGGAATGGCGTTCGTATAGTTTATTAGATGGGTGTGCGTGAGAGATATTTCTTGCGAGGAAGAAATGGTAGGAAAAAGGGTGACGAAGATGGTAACTTTGGATGTGAATATTGTGAAACGTGGAAGGGTGTTTCTACTGCAGACACGTTATGATTAATATTAATTGTTTCGATATCTGGAATTATTTTACCAATAGTAATTAAGTAATTTAAAGATTGTAGAAATACTAATATTGGAATATTTAAATAAAAAGACGGAAGTTTTGAAGCGATAATTGCTTAATTCGTTTGCAAAGTATGCTAGAAAATAATACAAAACAATACAAGTCTCGTTAACTATAAATAGATTTTATATAAAAGCAACAATCTTTGAACGAACTTATTGTACAATCTAATATTACTAGATGTAGATTATTGGACATTATTCATATTAATTTATTATACATATATCGCATATTTTATATTAATAGATTGTACTTATTCAATTAATTCATTGAATCTTTGTTTATTGATTTAATTCATTAATTCATTGAGGTAATTAATTAAATATACTTATCAGTCAATGTATGTACATACTAATTGCTGATTATACTAATTTATACTTAACACTAGTGAATGCACTTGTCAAGAATAAGAAACATTTTTGTCGACACTTTTACTAAAAGCTTATATGTATAAGTGCACATATTAACTACGCTGAATTTTATTAATAAACCCATAGAATATTTCTGAACATTGCAATTCATCGCACAAGTCAATATTATTATTCCAATTTTGGGTTAGCTTTGTTTCCAAGCTATGTTTGTGTTTAATGACCAAAATGGGCATTATCGTTTCGCTTTTGAGGTCGTTAAAGTATCATCTTTTAGTCCTGATTATACTAATAGATAATTTGTTCGTTTCATCCCTTAAATACGAACGTATCGTGATCCCAAACGTAATAAATATGATACATCAAAAGCCGCAATGTAATTTTTGATACTCGTTCGAGTGTCCCGAGGTGTTAAACCAGTCCTGTACCTATCTGTACATTTTCGCAGAGTAGTTACCGTTTTATACAGCAGAATCGCGCAAGCCTTCGCCCTTTTAACATTTTGGAATTTCCGAAACTCTCATTAACGTGCAAGTACCTGTTTCACCATTGTATTTCGTTCAGAATATTACATTGTTCACGACTTTTGCAATTAAACTCACAGACTGACCGATGTTACGTATATATTTTAAATGAGGAACGCGGTTCGCTTTTAACAAAATAAACTTTTCTACCAACGAAAATGATTAAACGAAACGTACATTCGCGTGTTCGGTAAATTTCGTTCGTTCCCGTTTGAAAAATTAAGCGGGCACGTATCACTTCGAATAAGCGTGTAGCGGCGATAAATAAATGTTAAATCACGCGAAATGTTAAGTTTTAAAATGCATGAGAAAAAAAGAAGAGCTGACACGTCTATCGTAATACGATGTACATAGAGACTGTGGCTTATGAAATTTATCGCACCACTTTATTACCTACTTTTTATACGATACGAGTTTAAGCGCGGATTATGAGTCGTTTCTCGTTGAATCTCGTAAATAAAAGTGCAATTTCAGCGAAATGTTTGTCAATGGATCTCCCACAAACAGTAAGTTGTTAAATAAACTAAAAAAAAGAAAAAGAAAAAAAAGAGGAGGGGTTAGTATAATTCATATTGAATGGGCACGTGTATCATGAGACGAGTTTTTTAGAGGGTAGAAAATCGATTTTCTCTTTAATGAATCGCGGAATACAAATCCTGATTGCGTTCGCGCTTTTGAAGCGAAAATAACGAATTCGTTATGGCTGTAATCGTGTTTCTGAACAGAGTGGTATGCAATATTTGCGGAATTTTTTTCAGCGGCCGCATGACGAAACACATTTTACTATCCTCGTTTGCATATATTTCGCGGGTCCGTTGTTCTCGTCCGTATATTTCACCCACACGGTAAAAATGTTTAAGCGAAACGGAGAAAATAATTTTATTCACTCTAGAGAAATTATTGCTCGGCTAATTTTGCAATTAAATGCGACAAAATACGCGAATCTCTTAACCTTCAAAATCCGGCATATGACAAAAAAAAAAAAAAAAAATTTGAAGGCAGGAAGAAATTATCGAAACTATTAAAATTGACCAAAACCAGATTTATACGTAATGGGATTATCGCGAGAAGCAAGCTGCTCAAAATCCATTACGCGATAGAAATTATTATTAAAGCTATTAAAATACCGAAAGAAATTATTGTTAAATCTACTAGAATTGATCGAAATCAGGTTTATGATTGCATTATCACGAGAAATATGGAAATTGGAAATTTCCAGTGCTCGAGGCAAACCAATTATCATTTTCGTTTTTGATGAATTCCAGCAAATAATCCATGCAACAGAGATTCGTTTTACATTCCACCTTGCCAAAAGAGCATTTTTCATTGTTTTAACGTGTGTTATTTACCAATTCAAACTGCTTAACTGTGCTTCGTAATTCGTTAAAACCTACCCCATTCGTTTCCACTAAGAAAGTCGTTTCTTACTTTTTCTCCACTAACACCGCCATTTCAACTTCTTTATTCCTCTCCGCCACTCATCAAAACTTACCCTATTCACCCTCCCTACCTCTAACGAAATCATTTTTTATTCTTTTAACACTTACGCGATTTATCCTCCACGATTTCAACTCCACAATTGTACCTCGCCATTCGTCAAAACCAACCTACGTAATTCATCCCTGCCCCCTTCAAAATTCCCTTTGGACCAAGCGTTCCCATACCGCCTCACATCCTTGCTTCATCAAGCGTCCACTTTTCACGACCACGTAAGAACCAAGGACGCGAGTTTTCTCTGTTCCATCTGTCAGGAAGCCACGTAGTCTTTCTCAAGCCGGGCGACAACGGCCAAAGCGTGACCGTGTCCACTGCCTAGCATCGCAACAGAGACGTATCTGCTGTCGTCTTCGCAGCAAGTCACTGTCCCCTAATTCCTCGTATCGTAAGGAAGAGGCGGAAAAGGGGGTTGGGTTTAAGTTTGCTCGACTGGAGGTTGCACTATCACGCGATGGGAATGTGTCACGTCGACCGCTACGACACAGGGGGCTGGCTGTTATCCTGTGAGTTGGATTCTGCTGCGTTTCGTGCGGACTTGCCTCAAGGTACCCTGCTGGATTTGCCAATTGTTAGGGGGCTCACGCGCCTCTGTTGGCTTTTGTCTAGCGAGTGGCCTCGATTTTTCCGGCTTACGTCGCGCCGTACCATGGCCATGGGCTTAAGGGTCTCTGTCGGCGTAATGATTTATCTCGATATCGATGGTCATAGTTTGCGATGTGCTTTAGAGGGCTTGGCGAAGTGGACAAGGTTTTGATTTGTGGAGATGGGGAAGATAGAGCTGGATTAAGGGCACGGAGATTGTTTTATAGAAATATAGGTTTCGTTGTTATTTTGCGAGACAAGTTACGACGATGGTTAGGACACCTGCTCGCTTTAGATCCGTTGGCTGAATTCAATGAATTTTAATCTATTTTGCGCTTCGTTCATGGGATACGTATGATACGAATCTAATCTACTAATAGATTTGCGGTAAAATAAATGGTAAAACAGAAAAGAAAATGTGGAGAAAGTATTCAATTTATGTTAAATACCAGTAGACGTTTCTTTCGTTTCATAAGAAAATAATAGATACACAATATTCTTTGTTTTATATTATTTTATTGAATTATGTACGATCCATTTTGTATCATTGGAACAATTTTCTCGATCAAAACGCCAATTCATCGAAAGTGTGAGACACCTTTTACTTTTAGAGAACCAATTAGAAGATGTAATGATGTCGAGATATGATAATTCAAAAGACCATTGAAGTACATCGCACTTGTCTCACTGCTAAACGAGGAACACTGACGATTATCGATGTCAATCACATTTTGCAGATATCCAATCTCGTAAAGACAAATTATTCTTCAGCGCGTTTAATTCTTTATCAATCTGAAGCTTGGAAGGAGATATTGAAAGTCAGAGACGAGGACAATTATTTTCACGGAACGCAGAAACAGAAAAGGTAAAAGGAAGAAAAGCAACAAAAGAGAAACAGCAAAAATTAATCCGATTAATCACGACTTATTTTCAATACATAATTGAAAAAAACGTTCTTTGTCCTTCGTGTACACGTATCCTCTATTGGCAAGCATTTTACCTTTCCATTTCTCTCCCTCTCTCTCTCTCTCTCTCTACACCTTACACTCCGTCTGTGTATCCCTTTTTACCGTCAACAACATGCAAACCGCTCTAAATAACGGGCCACGCGAAATTAAAGGAACTTTCCACCAGTTGGGATCGTTTCTATCCAAAACTAATCAACCGGATTTCCTTTCAGCCATTCACAAAGCTGCAGGCACGCTCGCGTGCTTACCGATACACGCGGCTTGTGTAACCGGTTTCTATCGATAGGTCATTCGCGGGATCTGGAAACTATTATCCCGAACGATGATAAACGAGCAACTTCAGTGGGCGGGGTGGCAGGGGGATGGTAGAAAAACGACTGTCATGATCGTTGAAAGAACGAAGAGAGGAAAAATCCAACCATCCTCTCCTCTTTCCCTTTTCCCCTTCGATGATAGCTAGCTCGATTTTCACGAAGTAGAGAACGGAAGTCCGGTGTGACCACGGTTAGTTCGTCATCCTGTAATTAGCGTTGTCGAAGTTGTCGAAGGTGCTCGAAGCGAGCGACCAGGCCCGGAAACACCCGGCGGTATCGCGCGTGGAATCGATATCTCGATTCCCCTGTTCCCTCTCTCGGTCTCGCCTGCCTGCGCTTCTCTCTCTCTCTCTCTCCCACTCTTACTACCCCTCTCTGCTAGAAACCAACCACCCGCACACCCTCGGCCCGTCGTCAGGTGTGCGCGTACAAAGGGGTGCGTACGGCCGCGTGCGCGAGCGCTTGTGCACCCATTCTCTCCCTCTTGCTCTTGCTTCCACTCCCCCCTTATTCGTTGGATGGATGCACAACAGACAGATGTAGGCTGATTAGAAGCTCGTGGAAGCTAGCAGAGGCTGGTGCCGCTTTTTAGCCGCCTCTACACAGAC
>NT_176635.1:365665-366010 GCF_000188095.3 Bombus impatiens | reverse complement strand
CGCAGCCATATTTCCCCCTCGAAAATGGGCCAACCCTCCGCCCTCGACAATTATACAAGCGTCAGGGACCCGTAAAACGTGCAATAAACCCACGATCGCCATCCTAGATGCGTTCGCGCATTTCCTCATCGTCCCTTCTCCTGTCATTCTCTCTTGGTTCTCTTTGCTGAACACGACACACATCGAACGACCACGTTGAGCCTCCTGTACTTGTATATCGGCCGTCTCTGCGCACCGGATTATCGTGCTTCATCGCAGCTTTTTGCCCGGGTTACAAGCAAGCTTCCCGCGGCCACGCTATCGATCGACGCGTCGCGTTTTCAGAAGTTAATGAAACTCGAAGAC
>NT_176635.1:358729-365632 GCF_000188095.3 Bombus impatiens | reverse complement strand
CTGGCCGGTAGTTTCCAGCAAGATTTCTCGCGATTCCCGTGGCCCAGCCCCTTTGGAATAACGCTCGATGTTGGTCGTTTTTCTCGCGCCAGAGCCGCGGTGGAATTGGCCGATTCGAAGGTGGAACGATTTCGAGTAATTGCTCGGCCAAACTGAGAGAAACTCACGAGCCGATCGACCTCTCGTTCTTTCCTCGTATCGATCGCGCGTGGATTAGGGTAAACGAGGACATCGATGAAACTGTGCTGGGCGATTTTGTCGGTGGTTGTGCCTGAACTAGTAGCCAAGAACAAGTTTCTCGATTAAAAGAAACTTGGTGCCGGAGGGGCGAAGTCGAAGACGGTTTAACGCGAATAGACGAAGCTAAAATTAGATGGTTGTTCGAGGTTACTTTCTTCGAATGGTGTGACGAGTGATTTATCTCCCCTGAGATGATCGACCTGTTGTTGCCCGTTTTTGTTTTACCAAGTTTTATTTTATTTCTTTCGATATTTACTTTGGCCTGGCGTGAATTTGTTGGATCGCATTTTTCAAGTTAAAAGCTTCGTACGGAATTATAGGAAAACGTTATACGAGTTCAATTATCAAGATGTCCGGTCTCTAATTGTCTCTGTGACAAATAGTTTTCAGAAAAATTTCTCTCCTGCAATCGTAGAAATTATTTTTGATTTGTTTTATATCTACCGCTTGAGGACAAACCGAGTTGTGTTATTTTATTCATAAAGAACGCAGTGTCGCAAATGCTCTTCTGTTTCAATTATCGTTCCTTCGTTATTCTCCCAATCTTTTTGAAATTTTCATTTATTGAAGATTAAATACCAGTCATGAAAGCAGGCTAGCTTTAACCAGCTTTAATAAATAAGAAACGGTACTTCGTTGAAAAGTGATCAAAGCTACGAAAAGACCTAATATTTTCTAATATAACGTTTTCGAGTTTCAAGAATACTCCTAGTATTTTCTAATCCTATGTAGAATACTTCCGAATTTTTAACACTAGAACTATCACACCAGTCAAAATAACTGGTTCTACAATTTTATAAATGTGTCAACCTTCGTTTAGGGATCATGGTCCCAGATGGATTAATAATACGAAAAATGTACTACATAACATGGAATTCCTTCCGTAAGAAAGTAATGAATCAATAAATATAAAAATATTCTATTATTACGTACTTTTTAAAGACCAGTCATTTTGATTGGTTTTGGTAGAAATAGCTTCGTGTTAACTATCGGTAGTTCTAGTGTTAAGAACATGTATTTATAATATTTTTGAGCATCAAGGATATTTGCAATATTTTCGAATATTTTGTGATATACCTGGTACTTCGATATTTCAAAAGGAGGAATTGAAATGGAAGCAGGTCTGCTTTCGGTGGTCGATTTCGACGTTCCTGTCCGTTGCTGTCTCGTGTTTAGCTAGTAGAGCTGGTAATTCGAACTCCTTGCGTGGCGAATTCGAGGACAATCGATGCGGCGATACTCAATGTTCATGGTGTCCTTAACAGCTTCTGCTAACTACTGCTGGTTTGCGAGTTAGACACTTGGAAACCGCAGATCGGCGCCCTTGTCGTCGCTTGGAAATTTCACGGGCACATAATAATAATGTTACCAATCGAGATTCTATCTTGTCGGGATTTCTATTAAGCGTTTCCTATCGAGACGTCGAAATCTTGGAAATTGCGCCCTACCCTTCCTGTCTCTTACCGGAAATCACGCTATTTGTTAGTTTAGAACTTGAAATCTCTTGCCTTACAAACGTCATTCACGAGCCAGCAAGTTCTATTACATTTTATTGCGTTTAAATCGCCGCTAAAAGCTTTTCTTCGCAGTGGAATTATTTCCTTTTTTCAATTTAAAACAAGTTCTAAGTTTGTACTAGAAGATTTTAAAACTTCTCACGATCGTCCTTATATACGTGAGTATCTCATAATAATAATAAACAAAAAAAAAAATGGGACCTCCAAAGTCTTCAATAAAATGTATAAAAAACGGCGTTGAAGTATCAAGGATCTGTACGTTAACATATTTCTCCGATTAATTTTTCGATGCTTTCCTTGCTCCTATCCGAATAATTGTACACAATCGATCGTCCATACATAACACACAATGTATGTGCCTAGTGACTTGCAACCATAAAATTTATTTAGATATTGTAGAATCCATTTACAGCAATCATAAATTCCAATTTTTCACTTCTAAACAGCCACTTCTCCTCCAAGAAACCACTGAAATTACAAATTAACTTGTTCCATTCCGGAGGAAACTCCGGTTCTAGAGGGTTAAGAGCGAATTGGAAAGTTGCAATGGCAAACGATCAGAAAATCCTTTCCCTTGGTCGATGATGTATTACCTTTTAACGCTATAAACCAACGTTTCCGGAGTCTGTTGTTCAACTACTGGAAGGACCTGTAACTACTTTACCACGTCGACGTAACATCGTAAAGTTGGCACATGTTTGAACTACAGTCGAGTTCCACGAACTATCGCGGTCGACTCGAAAACCTGCCACTCGATAACCAAAAATTCATTTTGCATCTAAATCGATAAAAATTACGACTGCTGTTGAGACTACGACGTTCACGAAAGTACATGCATATTTTGAAGGCAGGCCAGGTACACAGAAGACGGAGATGGAACTAAAATGGGGTTGTAGCAGAAACGTAGGGCGGACGAGGTCGAACGGCGTTAGTCGGGAAACTATAAAATAAAGCGAACATCAAACGGGCCAGGCTCGTATCGTTTATAAACGTGTACACGTCGTAAATATAAAACGGATCGTTTTGGAATTATTAGTCGGGGAACGGTGAATGGATCGTTTTGCGCTCCCTTTTCGAAAATTCTGCTTTATGGCAGGCGGCCATATGACGAACGCCTGCGCGCGATCGTTCGTATGAGTTTTGAAGGGCTTTACTGGGACGAGGTTCGTGGATGTTCTCTGTTTTTATAATTCGCATATGGTCGTACGTCATAGGAAAATTATATTATGTAGATATTTTGTTGTTATCAGTGTGTAATTTGAAATTATATGATGAAATTGAATGATTTATAGCAAGAACTACTCTTGTCAACTTTTAGCGCTTTTGCACTGCTTTAGGAGAATCGTACGAAAATATTTCAGCATGTTTAGTTCTTATTTAATGTATTGCAACTTTCTTAATGAGATGTTTATCGTTGTGTTTTATTTACAATGTTACAAAATCGGGGAACTGGTAAATTTATTAAGCAGCTTTCCTATTGAATTTTTATATTATTTTCTACATATTTTTCTACATATTTGCAGTTTTAGCAAATGATAGAAATGCAATAAGAAAAATACAAAAGTTTGTAAATAATATCGAATCGATGCTTAGCAACTCAATGGTTGAATACTATTATATTACAACAATTAATATCAACTTTATGAATAAATACTATGTTATTTAAATCTTTATCGAAGTTAAGTTAGCTTTACGATACGTTTGAATGATAATTTTAAATGATTCCTGCAATATCAATATTTTTACTCTGCCCACTTAAATTCACAAAAATTAACCCTTAGTATACGATGATCCTCTCTCTTGATTGCTGGAATATCCTATTATCTAATACATAAAAAAGAATAATAAAACTTATTTTTACTACGAACATTTCGATTCTTCTCTTTGAATGAAAACAAATTTCTATTCGAATTCCTATTAGGACTTCGTGATTTTTCATTGAGAAAGATATACGATACTTCGTTTAACTAGGAGAGAATTGAATGCACGGTTTCATTGCGGTTCGTTGGGAACAGTGAAAAAGAAAGTTCAAGGTACGCAATGCGTGAGCGGATCGTCCATAAAGGAGAGGCTAATTAATTTCCCAAGGAATATAAGGTTCTTGGTAATAGTGTTTCCATCCGGGGAACACGAGGACCTTGGTGATATTCTAACGTGCGTAAACGTTAAATTACTTTTTGAGTAAAATTCTTACCTTGAACGTCACCGCCATTCGAAGTACAGAATGCTAGGGGAAAAAAGATTGGCGATTAATGGCTTCTTCCAACATCCAATGCAATAAGACTTTATGTCCCTTCTACGAGTTCATTTAACTATAAATTTACGGAATAAAACAGCACGACATCTTAAATACATACGCGTGACACTTCGCTTCAATACTGTGTCTACGTTGTTAAATGTTAATGTTGCTATAGGCGGTACTAAAAGGTCCTAGTCTTTCAAGGCCACCTGTCCTCGTTACAAATTGTATTAACTTCGTCGCATTCGTTCACTTCATTTCGGTACAATTGTGTTCTCTCAACGTTAAAAGGTGTATCACATGTTGGGACGAAATATGTATGTCTTTGGTAAATGACGCATGATTTCTGATATTAATTTTATGTTTTTTTCATATGTTAAGAATATTAATAAATATTTTAAAATATCACGAATTCTTTTTGCTTGCTGAAGTGAAAGTAAAGTTGAAATATAAAAATTTAAGGATCGTAGGACAGATAATTTGATCCTTATTTCTGGGAGTTTGCCAGCTTTTGATTATTTTACTTTTGATCGCTTGTACGGACAGAAGAAAATTACATTTATGAATCTTATTTTATATTCTTAACAAATCTCGTTCTCTTTTAAATTCGTCATAAAACACAGTGAATCGTAAGAATCAGTAAGAATATCAATTACGATAAAAGAAACGTAATGATCTTTTTGCAACATTTTCAGCTTCAACTACAACCGTATGAATTTTCTTAAAAAACAAGAGTTCCACGAGTAATCATACGAAACTCAATAACATTGTCTAAAAATTCTATAACACTAGACTATGAAAGGGGAAACGACTAGTTTCGAAATGAGAAACTCAGTTTCTCGATTGAAAATCTTTCGATACTTTCGATTCTGCGACACGCGTACGAAGTCGAACTTCTCGTCGAACGCGATTTAGCAGACAGCGACTTTCGTCGATAGCTCGACCATTCGTGTGTCTCGTCCTTTTTTCTCTTAAATTGTACCAAATGCTAAAATGGAGATTTCCAGCGGTGCTATCGGTTCCGATTTTGCCAGATTGGATATTGAATTCCCGCGAGGAACGAACGTAGAGAAATTTTAAATTTGTTAGGTCCTGTTTAGTCAGGAGAACAAAATTTTTCATTCGTAGATACGTCTCGTTCCTTTTCTAAAATTAAAGTTGACCAGTTTGAACGAAGTTTCAGAAACAGCAATAAAATTGTAATTTAATACGAAAGATATGATAACAACAAAGTCACTATGTTTTATTACCCTCTTAAAGAGTTAAGTGGCAAAAGTTTTTAACACTTGTTTCGTAGCTTTTTTGTCTGTAGTTCAGCGATAAGAAAAACTAATACTTTTCGTTACTTCGACCAATGGCAAAATGTTGTTTATTCGCTTGTTTCTTTTATTGTATTTCGAATATTGTTATTGAAATTTCATAAGGATTCGATGGTTTAGCAAAAAAGGCAAATGCTTTTCGTAGCTTCGTAAGCCTCTTACACGCCTGTCTATAATAATTTGCAGGCAGCTTCAGCTAAGCAATTGCATCGACAAATCCTCTAATCCTATTCTGCCGCGTTTCGACTTCAGCCGATGTTTCTATCAAAAATACAAACGCGCGTGTGGTCTATCATCCGCCGAGATGGGCTTTCCACGTAGTTATGCGGCAACTTCCATACGTGTAGCACCATAATTTACGGACCCACACGGGGCGACCCTATCATCAACCAGCTCGTTGCATTTCGAGTCGAAGACCTTCCTTTCAGTTCGAGACAATAATAAGCATTCTTGAGTTGTTTTACAATACGATCCGCGGTTGTAGATTTATGACGACGGACCGGTGGTTGTTCCTTCCTGTCCATTCACAGATTTTTCTTTCAATTTCAATTCCTTTTACTTCGCATCCTTTCTTTGTAACTCCTTTAAACATAGTGGTTATTTGAAATAAAATTTTTACTAGGCTAGCAGAAATATTCTTTAACATAAAAAAACAGCATGTTGAGAATCAACACGATCGATACTTTACTCTTAAGATCAAATATTTCATGGTAAATTTTTCAAAATGTACGTAACACGCAACAATATACGAAACACTCAAAGTATTAGGTTGTCCGAAAAGTTTCTTTCGTTTTATGAGAAAATAATAGACGCACAACGTTTTTTGTGTTATATTATTTTATCGAATTACGTACAACCCATTTTGTTCTGTTGAGATAAACACCGCGACATTTCACAGACTTGGTTTCGAGTTTGTATGAAGATACACTGTTGTAAAAGACACGTTTGCGAAAGAAAGACACTTTCCGGACAACCTAATATAATACCGATCGTTGTTATTTAATAGACTTTGTTACTTATGTCCATAAGGATAGAAATCTGCAAAGACATTCGCAGCCTACCAATTACTAAATAGTCTTTGTTGCACCACTTGAAAAAGAAACGGAACCCAAAAAAACGAATTGCTTTTCCCACCACGTAAGTCACCTCTTCCTATCTCCCGAATGGAATAAACATTCTGTGTTCCCCGTATCAGCGACTTTAGGCCGACAGACAGACAATTCGCATAATCTGTTTCCACTTCTCCAACACAAAGTATACCAACCCTCCGCTCCAGCTCGACTTACCACTTCCGTAAAATCCTCGGAGATTTCACGTCGATATCGGTCCTCCGCAGAAGCGTCCCTTCCTCCATCGAAACAATTCCAAAGCCATTACTATCGTCTCTTCTGGCGCCATTACCGGAACACGCTCGAGACTACCTCGATCGGTGGTTCTCTTTGAAAAATTGCAACTTCTCTTGGTGAAAGTCGGCAGACGTGACCCGGTGACACGGTGCCAGAAGCGTGAACGAACGCGTGTGTTGCTACCGTACCGATAACGGAGATGATAAGCGTGTTGCATAGGCGTGCGCGCGCGCCAGTTATAC
>NT_176635.1:342042-357883 GCF_000188095.3 Bombus impatiens | reverse complement strand
AAAGGAGCCTCTCGAGCGTAAAGCGTGTCAGAGCGGTTGGGCTTGACATGCGAACACGACCCAAGAGAGCGAAACGCGATGGAGAGAGAGCATTGCACGCGCGCGTACGCGTCCAGGGACACGCTCGAAGAGGGGTGTCCGGCTGTGTCGCTGATACGAAAACGAGAGGGCCAGAGGTGGCAGGGTAACGTGTAGCCGTGCTTGGAGATTTATTGGATTCAGGAGGGGGCGCGCAAATCCGCCAGGATCAGCGTAACCAAAGAGCCGCGCTGGTTTAGTCGTAGAGTTGAAAGAAGCTGAGATGGGGTTGGGAGAAAATGACGCGTCTGCCGATTAGGTTCTCGGGCGGGGGGTGTTGCACGAACGATCGGTGGACGCATCAGGGGTAGTTTGATTGGATTCCCATTGATTTAGGATTATTACGGTGGATCGGTGCAACGGCTCGTAACGTGAAATGGTACGGGAGTTCATCTTCTTGCGACTATTAGAGTTAAAGGGTAGTTAGGAAGATCTTTCTAGCCGATCAGTTTGATAACTTTGGATTTTAAAGGTTTTATTCTACTTAACTTCGGACTTCGCCGATCTCTAGATTCTCTAGTTTGGAAGACTAGTTGACAATTTTAGTGGTTTCTTCTCGTTTACAAATTGTTTACCGTACGTTTACCGTTTGAATCCTTTCGACATGCTTGCGCGTTGGTATTGGAAAACATGGCTGGGGATCAGAGGTAGAATCTTGTAAAGGAAGGAAAGTTAAAGGAATATTTGTTATCGCCTCTTTTAACGTCTCAATTTTTTTATAGTTGGATAATGCGACTACTGAACTTGTGAGTTCATATCTGTGAGAACTGTGAGTTCATATCTCATACTGTCATTCCTAAAGATACTTGAAAGTTTTGCTCGTTTGCCTAATATTACCTGATACTCTTGATAGTCCTAAACGAAGAAGTGACATTTAGAAGAATTCTAGAATATCTGAAACAGGCAGAGGAAGCTCTCGAGGAACAAGGGACGTTTTTCGCTCTCGAAGGAATTATTGCGTACAATGGCCACCCTATCTGACCAGTGAATGGTCGAACAACGCTCGCAGAGTAGTAGACTTCGCAGCGTTCAAGAGACGCACAGAGACACCGGCGTACGAGCATCCGGATATCCTGTTATCTGAATATCCTAGCATCATGTCGTGCTTGTCCATTGCTTGTTCATTCGAGCATCGACAAATGAATATCCCTTGATGTCTATCGAATAACGTGGCCGTCCACTGTTATTCGTCTTATCCACAACGTATAACGTTGATATTCCTGATGCAAGGCAAAAGTTACTCGATGGATCGTTTGTCCAATTTTACTTCCTTTGCTATTAATATTAATATCTTTTTATCTTCTCCTTTAAAATTCTTAAATACGTTTATGCATATTTATTTGCCTCGCAGCAACATGTACATTGATTTTAGCGATATTTTTTTCTTTATCAAACCGCTATTTTCTCTTGTCGTTTGCACGAAATCTTCTAATAAGTCTAAAACACGAAACACGCTCACACACTGCACAAGCCGATCCCCGATTAATCAAAGTACACCCATCCATTTACCCACGTAACGCGTACACTTCACCTATTTTTCAAGCTTCCCTCTACCAACCCATTCGGTTACGTAACAACCAATCCCACCACACGAAGCCTCGAGTTATTACAAGATACTCCAGCTGTATCCCGCGAGATGTTTCCACATTTACCCTCAAACTTCACGTGAGATAAGCCACGCCAAATAGCCAGAGCTTCGACGTTCTCAAGTGTGCGCCAATCTGGAATCTAAGCTTCGTTCAAACGAGTTTTCGTGTAAGGGTTAGCTTACTATTTTGTTCTAAAATTCGTGCAAATAATTTTCACAATTTTCTGCCACGTACTTTGGATCTTTATGTTGTGCAAATGCAACGTTCTAATCGATTAATTACGTACCTAACAATCTGGATCGATGATAATATTTTGCAGAGGATCAGATCGTATTCCGAAACTTACAAACCTGGGTATATCATACGTTGAAGATTTCTTGTAGACAACAATGTAAACGGAAAAATTAAACAATGTTCTTTTTCTTCTGTATAATGTTCTACATGCTAATGGAAATATTGTAGTATAGAATTTAAGAGTAATTTTCATTTGTAAATAATTACAAATAGTATGAAAAAGTGATAAACCACCGGTACAAGCATTGCACAAAACGATGTAAATATCACCAACTTTGTAATAATTGTTGCTTAGAACGTTATAAAATATACTTTTGTAATAAAACTAAAATGAAAAAATATATTTTCTGTTTTTTATACAAGTTACCTAGGGATAAACAGGATTGGAATTTACAGTGCTTGCAAATTTAAACGAATGAAAGCGAATCAGTTTTCTTTAAAATTAAGAGGTAGAATATATAGAATTTTCTATGGATACAATCGTTTTTCTGATGAATTTTGAATATATTAGTGCATAATAGAAAATTTTGTAATGTGCAAATGTTTGGATTATTTACACTTAACACATTGACGCTAATTCATGTCTTACGTACTTCATGTAGTATCCTATAAAAAGTGTCAACTACTGTTAAATAAAACAGTAAAAAAAGCAATGGGTGCTATAAAGAAAATGTTATCAATCTGTTTTTACACTACATGCTTGAATAATGAGAAACTGTTATCAATATTTAAAAAATTTTTTGAAAATTGAAGATCAATCTGTTGAATGTACGCAGAAATTTGTGCAGATGTGTTGTAAGACGTACCAAGTGATGTCGAAAGTAAGAATAATATCAGTGATAGTGGTAGTGAAGTTGATTTTACTAGGAATAAAAGTACTCTAAAAAGATAGTGAACACCTTTCTATATCTTATTATTTATGATATATATAGATATAATATATAATATAGATTTATATTATTATTAAATAGTATTTGAATCTTTTCAATTATTTATTAAATAATTAAAAAAGTACGTGGGAATTCAGACTATATGCTTATCAAAGCATACTGTCATCAATATGTTAAGATCTTATAATAATGAAAGCAAATTAAATTTCAAAAATAATTTTAAATCAGAGAAACATTTTCTCGCTCTTAAAATATTTGATGTTTGGTACCTATAGCATAGTCTATAAGAAGTCTTCAGTTGTTGCAGCTATTCTTAGGAATACATCGTTGCTAACAAACTATTCTCAAATTGTTCATAAATACCATTGACGTACCTTTAACACGTTGACACAGTTTACTAAATTTTTTGAAATGATTAAAGTATGCCGAATCTCATGGACTAAAGAATGTTCCGCAATGCGAACGACTTAGATAATATTATCAGAAAAAAATCAGCGAACGCGATATAATATTTTACAAAAGTTATACGTTTCGTGGTAGTATATTTCAATCTGTTGCGACTCCGACAACAACATCCAGTGGCGAAAACAAAAGAAAAGTTTTAAGTTGTATCCTATGTACGTTATATATTCATTTTCGTATATGCACATATTAATAACTTTATATTTGTATCTTTCACCACGTTGCTAACAGTCAACTATAATACTTTACAGCATATCCTTTCTCTATCCATTGCTCTTATCAAATACAATCTGTTCCGTAAGCTTCTGGTATATTTTGTACCACACGTATTTAAACTTTCTTTTGTCCACTATAATATATACCTTCATATCGTATATAGAATTCGTGTAGCAGTCAACGTGTTAAATCAAGAGACACGAAAAAGGAGATGTACATACAAAAAAAAGAAAAAAATGGAAAAAGAGTCACTTGGTCTCTTCGCGCTTGTCCCTGAGGATCCGGCCGGTAGTACACCGACCCCCGACCTAATTTCCAGTCAGTCGAGCGGGACGTTTCCTCTCTTCTGTCTTCTCTCTCTCTCTCTCTCTCTCTCTCTCTCTCTCTCTCTCTCTCTCTCTCTCTCTCTCTCTCTCTCTCTCTCTCTCTCTCTCTCTCTCTCTCTCTCTCTCTCTCTCTCTCTCTCTCTCTCTCTCTCTCTCTCTCTCTCTCTCTCTCTCTCTCTCTCTCTCTCTCTCTCTCTCTCTCTCTCTCTCTCTCTCTCTCTCTCTCTCTCTCTCTCTCTCTCTCTCTCTCTCTCTCTCTCTCTCTCTCTCTCTCTCTCTCTCTCTCTCTCTCTCTCTCTCTCTCTCTCTCTCTCTCTCTCTCTCTCTCTCTCTCTCTCTCTCTCTCTCTCTCTCTCTCTCTCTCTCTCTCTCTCTCTCTCTCTCTCTCTCTCTCTCTCTCTCTCTCTCTCTCTCTCTCTCTCTCTCTCTCTCTCTCTCTCTCTCTCTCTCTCTCTCTCTCTCTCTCTCTCTCTCTCTCTCTCTCTCTCTCTCTCTCTCTCTCTCTCTCTCTCTCTCTCTCTCTCTCTATCTCTCTCTATCTCTCTATCTCTCTATCTCTCTGGATTAGTCGGCCAAATGGGGGATTCGGAGGAATTCGTTGACGTTGGTCGCTTGTCCAAGAGAATTCTCGTCGCGAGTCTCAACCTGCCGATCATGCGTCGCATCATTTTGGTAGATCCCATCCACGGTTCACGCGAATTCCCTCGATCGGATCACGACCATCCTCGTCGATGATCTTGAATAACGATCGTGATATTTCGGCCGGTTGCCAGGAATTTGACATGGATTCCAAGAATCCGTGCCTCCATTGATGACCGTGATCCTGAATGAATAGAGGCGTTCGTCCCTGGCCAACGATGGAATTCGATTACGTACCGATCGATCCTTCGTGTCAGCGACACGTCGCGTCGTACCGTACGGCACGCAGTGGACAAAAATCGAGATATGCAATCCTGTTCGATTTTGGTCTTATCATTCGATGATATAATCAGTCTGTAAGTAAGTAATATAAATTTAAAAGATAATTCCGCGAAAAATCGATAGAGGATCGGAAAAAATTATTTGTAATATCAAGATCTAATCACTCGAAAATTAGCTCATTTATTCGATGTACATTCTTGTTTGTTAATTCTTGTTAAATCGCGTCTGTTACACTTTAAATATGGAGAATTTGAGCGAAGATACGTCTCATTGTAATTTCTAATTTAAACATTTCTTTCTTTCTCTTTTTTCCTTTAAAGAGCAGTTTAAAAGGACGGTTCAAGTCATTCTGTGATTTTAATTGTTCTGCGTCAAGAAGGCATCGTATTGCATCACTACATAATTTTTCCTGCTACAAACTTCTGCACTGAATATTCATCATCTTTTTACGAAATTCATTCGTAATCGCGACTCGATCGAAGAGTGCAATTCTGGCTACGTTTATTTTCATAAAATTTTGGAAGCTTTACGAAAATCCCGTTCTTTGTTAAATATCAGCGCAACATTTGATGAAATTGAAGGGAGAATAAATGAATTATGAAAAAATGGAAAGATTGTTTCCAGTATAGACACTATTTATTTAAACGTCATCACGTGTGGTTAGACAAAGAAATAAATATTCAAGACATCTCAAGTGAGCCAAGGAGTGGGGACAATACTAACAAAGATTTAATAAACAGTCTTTTTCGCACGTTGGAACCCCTGATGTCAAGTTTCAGGAAAATCGCACATTATATGCAGTTTTTGATCTTTGTCCCGCATCCTCATTCAAATGCCGCACTGTGCGTCACGTCGTTCGTGCCTGTCTGATCATTCGATCTTCGTACTCGTGTTTGACGTTGAAGAGGTTTCAACGCTCTGGAAACGTTAAACGGAGCCGTAGCGGAGTGTTTCTGTGGTAAAAGCTGACTGGTGACTTGCGCGTTCAATCGAGTTGGGTGACCTTTTTCCGTTGCTCTAGATTGAGCGAGGTGTTCTTTTCGTCGTCTATAGCTGCTTTATACTTTAAGTTTTTCAATTTTTGTCATTTTTTCGATAGGTAATTACCGTGTTTATCGCGCTGGTTCAGTTTGAAATTAAATAAGATAAACAAGACGAGAAGACGGAAATGAAGAAAAAAGAGTATTAATCACGAGATTCGAAATCTTAAACAGAAAGGTGACGTTTTGGACGTGATGGATAGGTGATGGATACTTCGTCGTTTGTTGGAATTTTTTTACTCTTCTTATAATCGGGTAATTAATGCGTTTATCGCCGATTGAGTTTTAGATTAAACGTTTGTTGGTGAATGTTTATGTAAGTTCATATTTTCAGAGCCTTGAATAAACTTAACCTAAGATATATTACAACTCCATGCATAAAATCTTACGAATGATCCATTCGATAGATCATTTTCACTGATTTTACAATGCACTATACATGTAAACGAAAGAGAAGAAAGCCGAGAGAGTCGTAAAGCGTAACGAGATAAGGGAAAAAGGAAGAACGAAGAACGGTTCGCTTTCGTCGAATATTCCATCGGTAGGGGCGATAGTACGATAGTTACACGCTTAGGAAAGTTAAATACAAGTTTTCGATGGGGGCGTACTACGTAACGGGGGAATTCATGGCGTGGGTACAAGCCACGATGATAAAGAGAGACGTTCGTGTTTTAATATTCTCCCTTCCACCCCTCCCGTGCATCCCTAGCCATACCGATAAACGCGCATCTCCATAAAAATAGGAAAGAATACGGCTGATGTATGCCATATTATTCGCATATATCAAGATAAACGCGGCTCCCTCTCCCGAGAGTATCTTGCCGCGGTTGGATGCAGTTTTCCGGCGTAACGGGAACTCGCCGTTTTCGGAATAAGATTTATGCCTGGCGTGGTTTAACGAGCCTGGCCGGTCCCACCCAAACGCATTAACCGGTGAGATTTAATGAGACGCGAATCGTTTCATGTAGAATTTCGTTCATTATCGTTCTCGCGAGTTGGACATCGATTCGCGTACGCAACATGTTGCAACGATATAGTAGACTTATCTCGGGGCACGTTTGTGGTTTCCGCTTGTCGTTGAATTAATAAGATGGAATCGATGGAGAATATGTTGGTAGAGGACTGGTTACCTTTTTGTTAGATATAGCATTGAGAATGTTTACGGGACGAGTGGCAAATATCATTCAACCTGTTAGTCAAACCGCCTTTTAAATTGCACGTTCTATAATTACGGCATTAAATAAGAAGAGAAACCTAATAAGGGGAAATCGATGTTAGATAGTTATTGCAAGTGTAATCGTGGGATAATTTATTTTCGATAGAAATCTGATGGTATGCAAAACCATATGAAATTCTTAGATAAAGAGTTGCTTTCGAAAGATTGACAATATGAGTGACGAACGTACACGTCTTCTTTATATATATTTAGATATTTAGATGTTGGTAGTAGTACGAAACTCATATTTCAACAGCTTTCAGATCTGATATTTTTAGCGTAGTCTTCCATTAATATTCAGTATAATATTCGTTATTACTTACGATTCATTTATTCTATTCGTTGTTGAATCTTTCATGTTTACATGTTTAAAATTTCCACTGCCTCTGTAACCTGATTCCAAGTATTGAACTTTTTTCCCATTATAGGATTAAAACAAACTGTCGATATATCTGAAAAAGCTGTTATAATATTACACAGTTTATAAAGCGAATTTTTCATAATACTTTATATGCTTCACGATTACTTTGGAATTTTTCACATCTATCTAAAGGATCATTAACTGCATCATACTTAATCGTTGCTAACAATAAGCTCCTCTACAGAACAGAATTTTGAAAATTTTCTGGCTAAAAGTTCTGACTGAAACTCCTCAAAACGCGATATCAATACAAAGTTGGAACACGATTCGACGATTTGACAGGCACGTTGTGCAGTGTTAAAATTAACGTCACGCTCATCAATGTTAATGTAACCACATTCGCTTACAAGAATGCCGTGACTGTAGCCCTACGTCACCCTAAACCAATACCATTAAACGTAAATTCAAAGCGACTTACACAGTCTGTCGCTTCAACCCCTGAACTTCTGTCAGAGTCACCCCTGTAGTACCGAAACAGAGAATTCTGCCGGTTGTCAGCGGCGCGCACGTATTCGCGACCGCGTGAACGCGCAATAATCCTGCTATTCTTCCGACCCCGTGTGCAAATCATGCCGGAAACACTGTCGGACACACTGTAGTCGCTGCTATAATATCGATGAACGGGACCGTTTGCATTATTAATTTTTCTTTCCCCGTGGCTGCACCGGTGTATGTATATCATAACAGTATTAATGGCTTCCGGTATTAATTAACTCGAACAGAGCTGTCTGTCCCGCGATCGTATTGCCCGAAAGAGTAATTTAGCGGCTGTTTAATTTTCGAAATTTATTTTCGTATCTGCAATTAATTTAATGGAGAGTCGTTTTAAGTAATTTCACCTATCCCTGCACTCTAGCAAACTCGTGTCTATACGTTTTGCCTCTCTGGAGTCCGGAGACCGCTCGAAATTGATAAATTCGGAGCTTAACCGATTAATTGCGCCTGACATTAATTAGGTGTAGTGGGTCATCCTACGAGCGATACGTGTTTACCTATGTAACTTCGCGACGTTGAGTAATTGGACGACACGAAATTTTTATCGAGTTTGTTGTTGAACGATGTTACTTTTTAAAAGCATGTCCTGACATTTTGTTAATTTTTTACTTCTTTTGGAAGCTTGTTAAGATTTTGATGTAAAATATTCGGTCATTATTTCGAGGTTCTCCTGTGACAATTTTTTTTTTTACTCTTCAGAGAGCATTTTGTTTAAAATAAATGAAATGAGGGTAGATGGTATAATAAATTATTCCCTTTTAAATGTTCTGTCTACCGAGTGTCGTTGGCTCGTTATGCAAATTGATATATTTATGTATCTAACTAATCAAATAGAATCTAGTAGAAATTTATTTCATCCGCTGAATATTATGATAAATAAATACATACTATAGTTTAAACATATATTTACGTATATTTTTGTATATTATGTGCATTTTTTCAATTTTACATTTCCTGTAAATGCGTAAAAATCTGCGCTCTAGTCACAACAAAACAGAATTTCTTTTCAATTTATTAATATTCATTTCAAAAGTTATTGTGCAGGCAGACACAGATAATAATCGAACAGCATTTACCGAACAGAGAAAGTTTGTTCAGTCGAATTTAAAAATTGTAATATTCTAAAAGAGAAATTTACAACCTTCCACATACACCTGATAACTATAACTCTACAAACATTATTAGTCAATAAACTATCTGCTCAAAGAAGCGCAGCTATTAGTAGAATAACATCTGCTAAACATAGAAAGTCTTGACTAATCAATGCATTATAAATTCGCAGAGAAACGAGCGAAATGTATCTCGTGGGCGTTAGTTAGAAAGATTCGCGAAATTTGTGCCAACCATGTATCTATCACATCCCACGTGCAAACGATTCATCCACGCAACCAACGCGCGGGACATGTTCGTTTTTTAATATTTTTCTCGCTAAATACGTTGCGCGCGCGTAATTACCGTTCGTATCAAAGGTTACTGCGCGCGATTACGAGAAAAGCCTGTTGGTGGCTGCTGATTTGCCTCTGGTACGCTGAAAGTCTCGCCTAAAATTATTCTGCTAAATCGTTACGCGAACTTACGTCGTCGCCTCCCCCTTTTTCAACCGATTTTTTAACCAGCGGATAGTTTTTCCCTGCGGAATTTGACGTTTCACCGCGACAGTACACTGAACTCGAGTCGCGCGGAAATTATAATCGCGCGGCTGCGCCTAGAACGTGCACATCAAATAGTGAAAAAGGTTGGGCCTCGAAAATGGAGACGAGGTATTAATGGTACGTTTCGAAAGTTGATTTTGTCTCGTTAATTAATCCATTAATTACCAAGCGATGAAATAGCCTGTAAGAAGTTCGTAAATGCGATGTTATTAAATATGTGTAGTTTGTTGTTTTGTCAAGATACGTCCCTGCTCATAAGTATGTGTTCTAACATTTATGAAAAATTAAGTTTCAATAGTAGGCTAGAACGATGTGTATATATATATATATTATTTATATTTTATTTATATTTATATATCATTATTATTATTATATTTATATTATATATATACATCGTTCTACTCGTTTATTGAAACCTAATTTATATATATTTACTTATTTCTTTACTATATTTATTTTATATATATTTATATAAATTTATACATATATATAGGAAAAATTTTTTCCACTATTCGTAACTTCTGATAGGGAACAAAAATTTCCTTCTGTAGTGATATTTAAGCTGTTGAAATCCAAGTTTGATCCAAAATTCGTCCAGGCACCGCCAGCTACACAAACGTTATTTTTGTCGCTTTTATCAATTTTTTTGCGAAATATTTTAAACTGTTCCTTCGTTTTGAAAGGATACTTTCACGGCATCCGAAACATTCATTTGAACAGAAATTAATGTTCGCATGCTTAAGAGAAGAGGCAAACATTTTTCCACTAATAGAAAATAATTATATGTCATAATCAGAATGTGTATTCAACAGAACGTAATAGCGTAAAGTAAGCATAAAAAAATAACAAAAAAGTATTACAAATGAAATGTTGCGATAAGGCCACGTTGGCCCTTAATAGGCGTAAACGTTGGACATCGTTCTGAAATTTCAGAACCTCCACCTCTGTTTGTGTTCTCATTCTATGTATTCGTTTCTTCTCGCTTCTTTTCTTTTCTTTTTTTTTCCTATCGTCAATTCAGAATCGACGAACTTGTTGATACTGTAAATGTAGCACCTTGAAGCGAGCTAACTCGTTGTTTGATAAAAAAAAAAAAAAAAAGAAAGAAAGAAACGCGTGGAAAAAGAGTGGAACGTATTGAAACATGGTACAATGGCTCGTTAAAATTTCAGACCGTCCCTGGTCGAAGTTAATAGACAGCAGTGGCGCTTTCGAGCGAGAGGCGGACTAATTGAATTTGGTGTGCTGCCTGCTGCTAGATACAAGTTCCGCTGAAAAGATGTGTCCTGAGCGTGGTGAAACGACTCTCGCGGTTATGAAAGTGGTCGGAAAAGTTTGTGCGTGGAATGTGTACCGGTTTTTGTTAGAGAAATGCCTTGGATACCCGGTGTGTTTTAGAAACATTTTCAAGAGAGATTTTATGAATCATTGGACAGGATCGTGGAGGATTTGTAGATAAACGAAGAGTCTGACGATAAAAAGTATCTTTATTAGACCATAAAACGACCAAGTACCTATCAACTGTCTATTTTTAACATCATCTATATCTTTTTTATCTTTTTATCGTAAAAAATTCTTCCTGAGTTGTTAAAATTTACTTGATACCTTTCTTCCTTTTCTTTTTTCTTTTTTTTTTATTTTCCATAGAATATATTCTTATACTTATGTGTGTGAATTTTAAACACTGTTTTGTGTGCATTTTTCAGATTCATGCGAAATCGTGTAATCGGCACTATTACAGCTATTGTGTATAAAATAGTAAATATTAATGGAATAACAGATATATAAGCGGACAATGCAGAGTATAACAGAATATAATATAATATAATGATATTATAGGATACAGATTAATAAATTAATAGGTTATACTATAATACAACGAATACAATATTCATATTAACCGTATCGGTATCTGGCTCGTTTCAGCGTAGATTTATGATTGTTAAATTTCCGGCATGCATTTATTACAATGCACAGATTACACTTAATACGCAAAAATAATACTACATTGTAATACATAAAATATTTAATTTCATTTTATCAACTGTTCGAACCTGCATCTTTCCATTAAACATCTTTATTCCTTTATAGAGCGTTCTATTTTTTATCGTTACGGAAATGATCGTAACACAAAGAACTTTCCCCTAAAATTTTTCGTTTTCCAAACTCCTTCATCGCTTTCTATACTTTACGACCGCAATATCGTTGCTACTTTTTCAAAATTATACGAATCGCCTATCGGTGTCACGTGCTACGCGCGCCAAGCATAAGTTCAGGTAAATTTGAAATATTTGACGTTGTTTGTGTGATTTAACGAGGCAACGAGCGTAACAGCAGCCAGTCTGAATACTCGGCCAAGCTGCGGTCAGAAGCATAACGACGTATTCGCTGCGTGTCCTCCTCGGAACGACACTTCCGCTGTGACGGCAGGAGCCACTCGTTAATTCCACACCACAAGCGCTTTATGTTGCTTTGCTTTCGCCCGGTTTCTCGTCTTTATTATTATTCTTTGCTCTATTGCGGTTTCTACACTTTTTTCTTCCTGCTGGTCTTAATAAGGAATAAGATTTCAAGAAAACATGAGAAATATTTAGTATAACGACCCTTCGGCTGTTCTGAAAAATGTATACTTCTATTTATTTTGTTATATTTATTTATTTAAGAGTCGTAGACATATAGAAGCGAGAAATGAGAATCTATTTTTACCTTCTTTTAATTTTAGATATTTGTCGACTAGTCAAATGTAATAGGAGCAGGAATACAATTTCAAGCGAACAAGCCACATATTAACGATAATTACTCTTATATATAGCAAACAAAATTTTTAGTCGTCTATAAAAAAAAAGTGAATTTTTTTTAACCTTTTCATGTACAAAATAAACACAAAACGATTCTCTTAATTCTCGGCTTTTATCGTCGAACTTAACCCGAACAAGTCAGACTTCGTCTGCTACATCAAAGAAGATACACAAGACTATGGTGAATTTCCAATAAACCGTGTTAGCCATGCTTTTCTCCGGTCTATTCTCCGATGGACCCTAATTTCAAGGAACTTTAAAGCCCACCATCTCCGAAGGATCGTCCTCGCTGAAAAGCCTGGGCTCAAGCTTCTTCCCACCGTCTCAAAGAAAATCGTTCACGAAATAAACTCGTGGAGTTTCATTTGAGGTAGCGTATTTTGTATTTTTAACGCGCTGACCGTGAAGGAAAGCGACGGTTTACGAAGTTGCACAGTTTTACCAGTCTATTTTGTATCGAGGTACGAGCGTAGACGGAAGTGGAGTACATTGAGCTCGAATAATAAGAAGCGACGCACACGAACGGTGTGTGTTGAATGTTTTTCGTAACTCGAGCGATGTTCGTGGTCGTAACTCGTATTGCTCGACATGTGTGGCGGTCAGTGAATCGAGAGGAAGAAGAAGGAAAGCATTGGAGGGCACTCGACGCGTTTTTGCTCCGGCTAGCCCATTTATAGCGGCTCCGATCGATTGCTCGTCCCAACGATATCTTTCGGTAGGGAACGCGTTTCAGGCCTTCGTAGGGTAGAAAGACGATACGTATAGAGTTCTATAGACGTTACAACGTTATGTTCATCGTCTAGACGTCGCGCCGGATTCGGAAGATCCAACAAGTGGACGAACAAGTGTCTCGTTTTCCCTCTTTCGAATTTGCATCTTCGCCGTGCAAAGTTTTACTTTCGGTGCGGCAATTTATCGAGCGTGTCGGGCTACGATGCTTAATTATTTTTCGCGAGACGATTAACTGTTGGCTGGCTGGATTGCTTGAGATTTGAATTTAAGCTACCAATATGAATATCTTACGATGGAATTGTTTATTCACGATCGTTTCAGTCAATGAATAGATTATGAATGTTTATGCATTTACGAGAACATTTCGTGAAATTCATTTACAGCGTATTCATTTACATTCATTGCATGGAAATAATTTGTATCTAATTTCTCGAGAGACTAGTAATAATAATAATTCATAAATTTCAAGATACATAAAGAATATTGCTTGTACCGTTATCACGTTCCTCCAATTTTTCAATTTATGGGGTTGATCGGTATGGCTTCCGAATATGAAAGAAAATAACAATAACCAGAAACCTGTTCGGAATAAATGTATATATTTTTTTAGCATGGGTCAGGGTGAACCCGGTAACCGTCGCGGGAAGATTAAGCTTGACAGCGTCAGAAAATGGGCCACAAGGAACACAACACGCGTATTAACAGCGTTTTACAGCGTTATCACGACTGGTTCAGCGAGTTATAGCAACCAGGCCTTGCCACGATTAGCACCGGTAATTGTGGAATTTTCGGAATAATGATTTTCACGTTGTAATAGGACTTAATCCGTATTAATTTTCATGGAGGCGTAGTTAGCGAAAATTCTGACAAGTGGCTTCACCGATCCGCGTGTAAACGCTGACTCGAAACGGCCTGCACATCCTGTGGCTTGTTATAAATTTACCAAGACTTCCTGATACACGTAGGATAATGTATAAATGAAAAACACGAGAAACTGGTGTGAAATTAAACTGGGGTTGCGTTTAATATCTTGCTTAATATCAAATTAAGTTAATCTTTAAACACTTCAGTTATTAAACTTTTAAAAAATTCTTCTTTAATTATGACATATTAGACATAACGAAGAAGACATTAGTAATCTAAGAAATATTTAACTGACCGCTTCTTTTCTTTTTATTTTCAGGTAAGCGATAAATGGCAACTATCGTACGGAGACGTAGCGTATCATTGACTGGCGGGGTTAATTGAAGGTTTCTATATTAAATATCCATATTATTATTTCTTTTTACAACACTCGATTTTATTGATTTTTCGTTTTTCTTCTATTAACAGTTTACAAAACGGTAACAAATTTCTGTTGAAAATCTCTAAATGAATGTAAATCTGAAAATGGCAGACCGTACGCCAGCTTTTTGGCATGTATAAGAAAACGATAGTTCATACAATTTGTAGAACCCATTGAAGAATTAGATTTCCTATAAAATACATAAACGTAATACAATAATCTTCCGCAAGAATTAAGCCAACAACTTATAAACACAAATGAACGTAAACTTAAAAAGACACCATAAGAAACATCATATAAAGAAATTAATTCGTACAGCATATACAAGATGAAAAATAAGTTGAAAAAAAAAACATTTTTTTGTTTACGGTACCAGTGTATTAACCGGAAGTTTCGAATTATGAAACTTCTGTTCCTGTTCGTGTTTGTATTATTAAACATGGACAATGACGATTCGCTTCCTGTTATTATTGTTATCTTATCTCTGCGAATCAATTATTACTTTCCTTTATCCCATATTTAATTTGTATGGTTTTGTAAAGAAGAATAAGATCAGTACTTTATTATCGCGACATTGTCCATGTTTAATAATACAGACATGAACAGAAACAAAAGTTTCATAACTCGAAACTTCCAAGTAATACACGGCTACCTGATGGCTTTTTAAACTCGTTTCTTTACAAAACGGAGCCTTAAACGAAGAAATGTTATTCCTTTTTTCTTTCGGCGTATCTTTGCATGTGGGATCACCGGCTGGTAGTCGCTCATACCGCGATTTTACTGACACCCATATTATATTATATAATACAATATACAACATAATATAATACATGGTACTAGGTTGTCCGAAAAGTGTCTTTCTTTTACAGATACGTCTTTTACAACGATGCATCTTTATACAAACATGAAACCTAATCTGTTGAACGTTGTGATCTTTATTTTGATAGAACAAATCATACGCAATTCGATAAAATAATATAAAACGAAAAATGTTGTGTATCCATTATTTCCTTATAAAACGAAAGAAACTTTTCGGACGACCTAATATTATAGAAGCCATTATCGAAGACTTAAATCCTCCATAAATGCATAATCATCTGCAACCTTCGAACAACCATCTACCACGAAAGGCCAACCTACACAAAAAAGTCCCACCCCTGCAAACTAGATTCAACCAGAAACCTGATGTTGGATGACATAAAGCGAGCGAATGGGGGTTGGTTCTGCAAGGGATGCAGGAAGGTTGATCAGGGCCGTGGCCGTTCGATGTTTTTCCCCGAGCTCTTGCAGGGTGACCCGGCTGTAAGCGCCGTCCCTGGACCAGCCGACAACTCGCCCGCCACCCTTCACTCGCCCTCCTCCTCCGCCCCTCGACTCGACTCCGGCTCCTTGGTTCGTTCCCATGCGAATCAATAGTGCGTAGTCG
>NT_176635.1:315427-341602 GCF_000188095.3 Bombus impatiens | reverse complement strand
GTGGAACGGGGTCGGAACACAGGGGACGGACTGGGCCACCAGCCGAGGACGACCGAGCCACGACGGAGCTCGCCGATCCTGAGGAACGACGACGTGGGGATTCGCCGATCGACGAACCTCCACGAGGGTGCACGCCTTCGCCTCCTACCCCCCTTTCTCGCCTTCTTTTTCTAACCCTCGATTCTTTCCGCCAGCGTTTCTTACAGCGACCATCCCCCGTTTCGGACGATGTTGTTCCACCTTTGCAAAAGCGAGATTTCCAAAGATTGTGGCGCGTCAGAGTTTCACAGACTCGATTGTTGTAGGTGGATAGAGGGTAGGAGAAGGTGAAGGGTGATAGGTTTTTCTTCTGGGCTCTGAATGGTAGTTCGAGATGAGTGCGTTTTTGGAGATTTGAGGTGGAGCTGGGTGGGTGTGATGTGGTCGTTCTTGGTGATTGTGGCAACTGGGTTTGCGAAGGTTTGAGGTTCACATTGATGGATTAGAGTTGGGGAAAGGTTTTTTTGCGGACGCATATCCTGTTGACGAATTTGTGCGACGAAAAATATGGAGCTGTTGGTTTTATCAGAAGCAGCATTTGCAAGGGTTTTCAGGTGGAAACTGTTGTGGTTAGGATTGAAGATACTTTTTCCTTTACTGAAGTATGTCCTTTTGATAAATTCATATAGCAGGAATTATTGGGTTATAGGTTTTATCAGAATAACTGTAAAACGACGTTGGTATTATTAATATCGTAGAACAATTTTTGGAAACGGATTGATGTGATATAAATAGGCAAGTTATTTTTGATGATTCTGTGTAGCGGGTTTGAAAAGGTTTAAGGTTGAAATTGCCGAGATTAGCGTAAAAGATATTTTTATATTGAAGTATATGTGGATATGTTGGCTTGATCACAGCAACAAGTAAAAGAAAACGTAATAGTAGGTAGAAATGTATTTTGAATTACTTAATGACTCAATAAACGAAATGTCTTAATTCTCAATAGTAGTTAGCATTAATTCACATCTACCAAGGGTAACGTGTAACCGAATATCATCGGAATACAACGTCCCAACGGTTCATTACTCCGGCCATTCATCGTGGACGTTGTAAGACGATGCTCTCGACGTGCTCGACAATGCACTTTCGCAGCCCCTGACAGATACTCAGCTATTGGGAAAACTGTCGTCCCGTGACCCAGGGGGGAACCTCTTAACCCACGATCCGGTGACCTAACCCGGTCGAACTGTGCAAAAAGGCGCGGCTAGTCGACTGTGGACGATAAATTAAAGGGAAGGGAAAACACGAACGACTGATCGGTGAAAAATCGTCGTGAAAAAGGGAAAAAGACTGCAGTTTACTGAACTAGAGGAGAGGTGGAAACGTATGATGTTCAAAAACTAAAAACATCGCGAAGTGTTATGACACGGAAATATATCGCTTTTTTTTTCTTTCTTTTTTTTCTTTTTTTTTAGAAGTGTTGACAATTCTATGGTCTGTGAAATTGTAGGTTATGGAGTGACAAGAGTAATTTAACAAGTGGTACCGTTGTACTAACTAAAAGTAGATAGGTATTCATATTCGGTTTGTATAGTTTTCTGAAATTTTATTTTTCTCTTGTCTTGATCGTACCAATGAACGGAATAATATACTGAAGCTTTCTGAGCAAAATAATACACACGTGAAAGCAATCGTCGAATGGCTTTTGATTTTAAGATAATTAAAATATACAAAGTAATATTTATTACACTGCGATATGGCATTGTACGTATTTAATAATTTCTGGGCATTTTTTCTTAGATATTTACAATAACGCTACAGCAACACTTGCAGTGAAGATCATGTCCTAAAAATCTCGAACTAGTTCTTTTTATTACATTTTTATTGTTAAGAAGTTAAAATCATAATATAAAAGAGAGAATTCCTAATTTTGATACAATATATGGGTCAAATTTTACCGACACCCATTTATATATAATATAGTATATAATATAAATTTATCTGCACAAAGACGAAAATACAATATTTCTTCAAAAGAGAAAGATTCAGACAATTGATACAACGAATGCAGATATTCGATGCGTTACAACCTAATGAAAACGGGATCTGTTGGATTCGTTACATCGAGCGTTATTTGGTCACAATCAATTCGTTCCTCGAACTGGAGTACGCGTATACGTGTTAAGTACATTTACATAAAGACCAACAGTAACTCGCCAGACAAGGTTATATGTAATTACATTCTGAACAGTTAAGTACCAATCCTTGTAGCAAGTTCAACTATCCCATCATACCTATGCTCCAACAAATTGAATTGAATATGGAATTTAATTAAACCCAGTAACATCGTCTTACAGTTAATAACTGAACAAAGCTAACATAATATTCGAAATCAAAACTGAAACATGAAACCTATATTTCTATTTCTATCTATAAGAAATTTTAATAATTTATATTGAAGAATTTTCCACGTTTCTTAAAAGCTATATTTCAGACACGGACCTTTATGTTGTAAGATAGCAAAGAGAGTTTTAAAATTTCTTTTATCGCGATAAAGAAATCGCGTGCCTTACCTGTTTCCATAATAATAGGATATTCTGCATGTATAGGATGTTTCGTAACATGTGAGGGACCTACTTCCGTGATAGATGCGAAACAGAAGAAGCTATAAAAATACAAACATAGCGGAAGAAACGTAATTTCGTGTGTAAATAATTTTTGTATTTAAACAATCCTTGAGGATAAAAATAATATAATCAATTCTGAGGTGCTTAGAATTTTTCAAAAGGAATTCTACAACATGACAGCTGCGTATTTGCATTCAGGCCAAAGTACTTTCTGTGCGTATCATCAGGATTTTAAAATTGTATAACTCGAAGAAACATCAAATAAGACAGCCGCTTTTTTATGTTTCGAAATAGAATTCGATAATGTAAATAGACTGAAAAAAAGACTGCAGTTTAATATTCAATTCTTTCATTAACTCAACGTTTATCCGTAATGGATTTCATGAAAATGTCATTTAAAAAAAAATGATTCCCTTCCACTTCACGCTTCAACCGCCGCGGAAGTTTCTTTCAAGTTGTAACAACCATCGAACGATCCTGCTTCGAAGACATGGTCGCGATATCCAGATATAATATCCGTTTAATCGAGTCCACGAGTAGCATACACGAGGTTCAAAACACGTAACGTGGCGGAACAAGGAACAGCCGCATCATATCCTCGAGGAGTGCATTATGCTCGGGCTGAAGCTCGCTCGAGTGTTCTCTTCGGCTTTTGCGCGTGGCTCCAGATCCGGTGTCGTAGAATTTTCCGCGTGTTGAGCGCGTACATCCTGAACTTTCTCTCTTTGCGTCTCGAGGGAGACGTCGCCGATGCCAACGTGTATAAATATACTGCAGTCTCGAAAAAGCGTGAAATATCACGTGCATGAAAGTACACGCTGTCTGCTTGCCAAGAGTTTAATGTCTTTTTAATTGATCTCTGGGCATCAATGGGATATTGAATCTGTTCTATAGAAATTTTCAGACGTTAAAGATGGTTTTTATTGTTATAATATTTGTAGCAATATGTTTTATTATCTACCAGTGGGCAGGCATATTTTTATCTCTTTCGCGAACAATCTATATCGTCGATAGTGTGACAACGACCATACCCAAATCCACGTCATTTCATACTACCTGACAGTGATCCGTTAGGCTTTGACCTGACCTTTGCACATGGCGCAACATTACATTTTCCCCATTACGTAGGGCAATCAGGATCCTCTCCTTGCCTCTCAACACCTACAAACGCAACATATAAAAACTGTATGCATTCGACCACGAGACTAATCTTATGTACAGTCTTGGCCGTGACTCGAACAATTATTTTAACTTCGCTACTTCATTGTAATATTAGACTTAATCATTTTGTGAATAAAAGCCTACAAAAATATAAAAGCACAGTCAAGTTAAGCTATTGCTCAGCTACTCCTTTTTTTATCATTAATTTTACCTGACAATATCCACGACTATTTCTTTTACTGTTCTAAGCTTGCAAAATATATGGAAAAATTCTGAAATGTTTATTAAAGTTCTTACTACATTTTACAATCAGAGTTCGATTCTTCTTTGATGAGATTAATGATTAACAATGAGACAAAATTTAATAGATAGTACATTAGACTGTAAAATATAAATTTTGATGAAACATTTCATATGCATAATTTTTATACTAACGTATATACTTGTACGAATTTTTTTCTTCGACAGTGTATTCAATTTCGAGTTTTCCTTAACGGGAGAGGGTCGATCTGTCGCGATGTTACAATCCCCAAAGTACCAGAAACAATACCCTCGAACAAAACTCCTTCAACTATATTTATCGTGCTCTAAAATTGTGCTTACCCCAGGGACTTGATATCGTCGTCGACCAAAAACGATCCCTTTTCAAGATTCCGTACTGAATTTCTCTCTCTGCCGCAAAACACAGACACGTTGCCTCGAATTTCCGGTATAATTCCTCAGAACAAAGAAAGTCCGCACTGAAACCTCATGCAAGATCACGGATCGGCAGATATCCCGCGAGCACGAACACAATCTGCAACACAAGAATCGAGGACGTGACGTTGCTTTGGGAAAAGAAATCCACCCTTTAAATTCCACTTTAAACTCATTAAAATTGATAAATCTTTTCCTAAAGTAGAGCGTTCTTCTAAATTTCTTACAGAGAAAATTATAGCAGATGATGCGAGTAAATCATCCCCACTTTCATATTTGATAATTTATTTTGTTGTAAATGAACGTCCAAAAAGATGTACACGAGAATACGTATTGAAAAGGAAGAAGACACATATATTCCGATATAATAACAATTTGATAAAGTAAATGGAACCCACATATATCAAAAGATTTAAGACTTCCATTGGAAATATATTTCATACACCTGCAACGACTTCAGAGTGGTCAAATACGAGCTCCAGTACATCTCGAATTCCTATTTCCACCCGCCAAAAATATGAACTTTACCTTCTAACCAATTTCACAACTGCACCACCCTCCGCCAGCCATAATAAATCTTCCTCCAAAAAGAATTAATTTTCCCATAGAGATATTACGTCCACACTCTGTACAGACAGTACAAGGGTGGTTTCCGGCTGAAAAGGGAACAGGTGAGAGCCGAAACTTGGCAACAGGGGCAGGTCGGGCAGAGAGAGAATAAACGGGTCGGGAAAAAGAAGCAGAAGGATAGAGAGAGACGAGCAAAGAGGACTCGACCAATCCCCAAAGCGGCAGCCAACCCCCGGGCTAAGCCTGGCTAAAATTCGTTTGGTCCGCGCAGGGTCGGCTGCGCTCGCGGAGGCNNNNGGCAGCGTGTCGGGGGTGGCGCGTGCTCCGGCTAAGAAACTCGTGAAGGGAAACGACGGAAGGGCGAGAACCCTTCAGGCGTCGACCCATTGATAGCTGCTACTCGACCTCTCCTCTCGTATCTTCGTGTCCTTCGTCATCGTTGGTGTCTCGCGCGCCCTTCGAACATTCTCCTCTACCCTTTCTCTTTCGTTCTCTGTCTTCGGTAGCTGGTACGGCGTTCTATTTTAATAATGTCGCTGGCACAGTGCCCCGCTGAACGAACGCCGGCGTCTCGGGGCCCTATCACCCTCGGTGAAACCTTCGCTACGGGGCGGCGACGCCTTTTGTTTCATTTTCGACTGGCCTGCTATGTACCGCTAGCTCTCACACTCTTTCTCCCTTGGACCCGTGAATGGGTACACGTGGTCGGATAGTATTGTGAATGGCGGATGAATGCATTTTATGGGATGTTTGAGAGATGACAATGTTGCCAGTGGAGTGAGTGGTGCAGGGGTTTCACGATTTTGAATGGAGTCGTAAAATACGATTTGAGAAGCTTGCGCAGGATTTGTTGTATCGGTGGTAGGATAGGTATAAGAGAATATTTCGGATGAAAGGTATGCGTAAAAAATATGTGCGCGTCTTTTTCTACTATAAAACTATTGGTTTTTGTTTGGAGTTACTTTTTTTTTCAAATAGAGGGGAAAGGTTTTTTTATTCTGTCATCTGCTGCTACTCGTGTCTTAATTAGAATTATTAATATTGTTAACAATATCACATACATTTTATATTATGAAAGGGAAATATGAACATTAAAAAGAAAGACAAGTTTGGTAACATGGAATTAATTAACATATTGAATTTTAAAATTGTTCTCTCGTAAAGAATGAAAAATGTGACTTATCATGCTAATAATTCCCTGGTGCTCTCTGCGTTTGAGTCGCTCGCAAGCCATATTAACCAATTCCATTAATTAAAATGTACGAAAGAATGAAAATTACAAGCACTATTTGTTTTTAATTTTCCTTGCAATCTACAATTATTCACGCTGTCTCTATACGATAAATAAACTTATGAAAATTGGATTTCTTTTCTCAGATGTTGAAAATTAATAAATTTTATAAAAAACGAACTTAATTTGCTGTTTGATAGGTTCGCTTAATAATCCTGCGAGAACCATTTCATGAGACATGGTACACCAGTTTCTTTACCATATCATCGTATCATTATACCAATGACACCCTGTATGAAGCCATCCATAGAATTCACTGTATCTGATTCTACAGTATTTTAAACCAATTTACGAACACACCTTTCATATGCTTTCGATACACTCGAAAGCATCGCGAATTGGTCGCGAGTAACGCATGATATTCGATCTCGAAAAAATTCGAGCACGTTCAGTCACGGATTTATGATCACCGTTTCTTTCCTGCTCGCGGGCGTCGGCTTTTACGACACGCGTCGCGTAAAGCGCGCTTTAAGCGCGATCGCGATCCTCCAGTTTATACTCGCGTAAAATTCCCCATTACCCCGGCTCTATATCAGTTTAATTCGATGTTACATCCTAAACGCGCTCGCCGTCTGACGTGTCCTTAGCTACGTAGACGGATTGCCGCGGATACACGGCGTACCAGTGGAATATTCCCGCACGACACAGACAGGGCTTGATCGACGAGATCTCGTCGCTGTCTGAGACGCGTTGGTTCGATGCACCCGGACAAGGGAATTTCGATAACTAATCGATCGAGATCGTCATTCACGCTGGCTTTGATCGTCAAGCAGTTTAGGAGCACGGTTTACTGACGCTGTTATCGTTCAAGTAACTTGTCGTTCATTGATCTCGCCAACTTCCGAAGGATAATTTTGTAGTTTGACAATTTTTAGGTAATGGAAAATGAGTAAATTTGGAAAGATAAATTACTAATAGGAAAGAATGTAATTATATGTGTATGCGAGTTACGATTGCGTTATACCTTATGGGTGAAGATTATGTAGTGAAATTGAAAAATTACAGTTTGAAGAATAGTGATGCCAGTTGACTTAACAATAATTGGTGGACTATTTCTTGAATAATTTAAATTTGAGATTAAAAGGTAGTCTATTTATAGAATATACGAAGCATTTAGCTACCAACTGTACGCAGTATTGCTTGACAGTATTTCATTTAGAGGTATACAAGATGCAAATATCAATTACTATTTTGATAAATTGGAAAATGAGAATGAAAAATTGCAGCAGAAATATAAATTTTTATTTCAATGTACTGTATAAAATACAGTGACTCTATATTAAAAATTTGTTCACACGAAACGTAATAATTTCCCTCTTCTTTGATTTTACCACCCGTTAAATTATAACACGAAATTTAATTGAAAATATAACGTATGATCATTTTGTCGAATATTCTGGAAGAAATTACTTGAAAAAATATTCCGTAGTAATGTATTTTAGATATATATATATTTTATACATTTTTACACGTTTAAATAAACGAAATTAAATAAATATCCCAAATGTTCCAAATTCTTTAGCGAAGTTGTTTCAGAGTCAAAAGTAAGAACTTTCAACACGTCTTTCATTACACGCTGCTGTCACAGTTTGATCAACAAAATTTCTGCGTTTATGAAATGTCTTTCGTTGTCGGCAGATTTTCCATTATTTCATTTCACTGGTGGAAAAAATGAGGAAAGGAAGATAACAAAGCCGTTCCATATTATCGGCGCGCCGATGCAAATCTCGTAGCGCAATTGCCACGCTCGTGATTCCATAGGTCGCGACGTGCCGAGGATACAGAAGGTCCCACGCGTCGCGAAAACGAGAAAAAGTTTAAAGGAATCGTCGGAAGCCGGGCTATGCGGGACTCCAACCGCCCGAGGATTTCTTTGTCTCCGGAGATCCCTTTTTCCTACCGAACTTCCCGTAGTCTTCGCTTCACAAAATTACCGCTAGTCTTCCTAGAACCACGTCCGTAACTCGGCCACCCTTGGTTTTAGGGTTTGTTTAAAGATGCTTTTCGGCATAGTCGACCGGGGAATTGAAATCCTCGTGTTCTATCTCTCGTAGCGTTTGCAACTTTACTTCCTGAATCCTGTGAGTGGATATTCGCGATCCTCCTTAACTTTCAAAGGTCAAAGATAGAAAACGTTATTCTTCTCGTTCGATACTACTACGGAGAATAGAGACAGGAATAAATGTAAGGCCTTCGATGAATTTTGGTGAATTGAATTTTATTAGAAATTTAAAAAAAAATTTTAATTTTTGACAGTGAAAAATTGGGATAATTATGGGCGAGAGTCATATGTTTTAGAGAATTGATACTGTGTCTACATTTTATAACAGAAAAATGTATAAGAAGAAGAATAATTATTTCTATTCAGATGTATTAGACTTTCGAGATATATATATCGTAATTGAAAGATGAAAATTTAAGGAAGAATATAGGCCAAGATAGGGGTGTAGATGAAAAGAGAAATGCGAGTGATATTTTCAATTTGGATAGACTGGTGGTAACTCTAATAAAGAAATTTGTGTGCTTCAAAAGATTACCTCTTCCGCTGTTGCTGAATCATTCGACAACTTAATTTGTTTCATACTCTGTTCATTTCAGGGAAATTTCAGGCGAGAATAAAATTTGTCATCAAAAGAGATACACATTGTTATTTGAATTTTTAATTTATTTTATACTTCATTTGCCCGAAGAAAAATTTGAGACGAAGGTAAAATTCGTGATTAGAAAATATGTGTACATGTTTCTGTTTGAGTTTCCATCAATAATTCAATTTTCTGTTTCCTTTGTAAAGTTGTACTGCGGACAGAAGTATAGATAGAATTTATTGCTAATGATACTGGTAGGTCGATGTTTACATTTCCGACGATTTTATGTAGCCGACGCTGTTAATTAAGTCGCGACTCAAATATTGACACAAGCAAAGTTATTTTGGGAAAACGTCAATTAATAAATTATGTAGGCAACAGGGTGAAAGAACCCCCATTAAGCGAACCGTGAATTTCAGGACAGCATCACCGGCTTACTGTCGAGTTACCAACCTACCGAGAGAATTCTCTTCGGTTAGTGGAAGCTGTCTACAAAATTTCAAAAGATTCTTTTTTTACAGAAAAAAGGTCAATGGTGTTAAATTAAGACTTTTTCTAACCGGAGAGAAGAAGTAACCTTCCTCTTAATACAATGCACACGGTATTTACATAAAACGAAAGAATCCAGCTTTCATATTATTTTCTGAAAGCATCAACCGAATTAGGTCAGTGAAAATATTAAAGTTCTCATCTACCGTCTGTATACATTTTCTACTTTCTTCTCTTGTTTCTAATTATATTTTATTACGTTTTGAAACTCAAGTTTTCAAGTTATAATGTTTTACATTATTTTGTAAATTCTTTGTCTTCGTTATTCTGTGAGCGATATTTTTAATTTAAAATCCATCGGTTCGTTGCCTGTCGAAGCATCCCTTTTCCGGTACGGTTTATACCTTTCAACCTCATCAGCAACCCTTTTCTAATGAACCATAAATTTCAGGTTAACGTTCACCGGCTATAGCCTCTTTAACGGATTAATTATTTTTACATAGCACCGGCCCTCCTGTTATTCGTCTATCTTTTCTATACACCAGAAAAGCAAAGAACTTTTCTTCTCCCCTGTTTTTAATTTCATAACTTACACCTAGAATAGGTTCTTGGAAAATTTCAAACTCGTATTAACCCATTAAAAATCAATATTACGTCAATATAATAGGTACTTTCTCTGCAATTATTTAAAATTAATTCAATTTAATTTACTTAATCTACATTATTGAATTATATATTTCCTAATATCGTGGTTATAAAAAGAGCGTCTGAGACTTTGCTTAATATTTTATTTCCTTTATTATTGCTTCGTTTAGCTAGATTCTACCGCTTCATGAAATTCAAAAGAACTTGGGTATTTATACCACAATAAAAAGTTATTTCGCTAAATTTCTCGTACCAACGAAACAATATAGGTATAGCATATTTGATGTTTATTTACGTTTTCCAATAATACCATGTTCCTGACTTTTACACGCTATTACACCGCCTTAATGAATTAAACAGCGCAATTTCGCGCTCTAATTACATCGCGAATTACTACATTCAATTCTCTGCCTTCAAAACTAGAATTCCACTCTGTACCTAGCGATACTAATCCGAGAATTTAAAACAGCATTCCTGTAAAATACCAAACACAAGACGAAGTAACCCCTCGTGACCCAGATGAGCCACATTCACCCGAGTTCCTTGAACGAAGCGAACGTTGCAATTCCGATTCAGCGGTTGCTTCCAAGATGAAATTTATCAATTTAGACGTTCCTTCAGCTGCACCAGTATCCGGAACAATGGGCCAGAGTCCACAGGCAGAGGGAGATGGTCGAAGACGACGTAACAAAATTAACATTGTCGATTCAAGGAGCGCGGCCCCGAGAATGTCCTACTTTCATTATCCAGAATCCAGGATGGCCCCGGGCTATATCTCGGAAGCTGCGTGGAATATCGTATTCATACAAAGAGAGAACGGAATTCGTATCGCCAAGAACGATTCCCGGTTTCCTCTTGAGGAGGAACGCCTCCATCATCGAGATTCCCCCGGTTCCGCCCAGCTATAATAGTTTTATTATTTTAATGACTCGCCTGGCAAGATGCCTCGCGACTCATTGTTCCTCTCCTTGTCTATTTCTTCTTTCTTGTCCCTTTTTATTCCCTTTTATACTTCCTGGAAATTTGATTTCGAATCTTCAGTCGAAGAACGTCGAGATATTCCTTTTCCTGCCACGTTTTCATCTACGCTGCATCTTATAACTAGACTGCAGATCTTCCTGCAGGTTTCTTATCATTTTCTTTCCGTAGAATAGTTTCTTCTCAAACTGTTGCTCCATGTGATTTCAAACGCGTCAATATAAAGTAGCTAAAGACGAGGAAAATCTCTTAAATTCAATTTGTAGGAACTAAGGGCATAAGTGTTGATAAACGGCATTATAGTATCGTCGATATTTTAATATTATAACAAGCAATATATTTAAAGGTATGAAGCGAATGGGAAAATATATGCTCAGAGAAAGGAAAATTTTAGTAA
This sequence comes from Bombus impatiens, assembly GCF_000188095.3. Taxonomy (NCBI): domain Eukaryota; kingdom Metazoa; phylum Arthropoda; class Insecta; order Hymenoptera; family Apidae; genus Bombus; species Bombus impatiens. The sequence goes on along the minus strand of NT_176635.1, from coordinate 330,184 downwards.
CGTGGGGTGAATTAGCATTTTGAACTGAATTTTAAAATTGTTCTCTGATAGAAGATGGAAAATCTGATTTATAGAGGGGAGCGAGAATCCGAAAATGTCGGGAAGAAATCCAGTCGGGTCTCGGAAGAATTTCGTAATTTGAGATTTTTGGGTTTCCCAAGAATTTCAGCATTTTCGAATTATAAGATTATGTAATAAATTATAATATTTTATAATAAAATATATCGTTATTATTGTTGCTCCATATTTTAGTCCATATAATTTTAAGATTCTCGAGAATCCTGCAAGTCTAAAAAATCCCGATTTTCTCTAGAACTCCGAAATTCTCGAGAATCCCAACTTCTTCGATAAACTCGAATTACGAAATACTTCCGGGAATCCGGTTCGATCCCGAAAAAGATTTTCGACCCGACCCGACCTAATCTGATATTTTCGAAACCCCACAAACCTCTACCATTAACATAATATAACATATAAAAACTTGCAAGATTTTTTATGGTTTCATAATTATGAGACTCAGTGTCTACGGCTGTTTTGTGCTTCTTTCTACAATAAGTGTTGAACAATTTCATGGAAGCTCCACGATGATCGTTTGATTTTAACGAATTCTGGCAAGCTGCCTCGCTCCTGCGTCGAATACAATCAATCCTTATGAATTCGATTTGGAAATATTAAACTTCTGTTCTCTGAAAGCGTTGCAAGGAGGAACGCTTTGTTCGTGTTCAACGATTATATGATTTTACGATCGTCTCGTTTGAATTGGCGATTAAAACGAAGCAGCGTTATGGTGATTAAGGTGGCGAATGATGATTGAGATCGTATAGTTGATGTATTTGGAGGAAATTGTGGAGATAGCGAGATGAGATTATGGTTATAATCTGTGCAGCCTATATTGTGAGGTCGTAAAATCGGTCAAGCGTTATAGCTTACATGTATTGAGTGAAAATACAGTATCCTGAGACATATATGGGTAGGTAAAGAGTTTGAGATTCATGTAAGGTCGTATCGTGTCACGTTAGAATTGATATTTTTCAAGAAAATTAGTATAGCATACAATTTGGAAAATGGGCTTTGTCATCTTACATAATGTGGACACATTATGCAGAAATTTTAAATATCAGTTTGCAGATGAATGCAAATTTCGTATAACGTATAATTGGAGAAACAGGTTCCAAAGTTTAATATTTTGCAAAATGTATACACATTACACAGGAATTTTAAATACCAATTTGCGAGCGAAAAAGAAATTTTGTAATAGCATATAATTTGGAACATACATTCTGTAAAATAGTGTTTGGTATTTGCACAGTGTATACCTACATGTTATACAGAAATTTTAAATATCAATTTGCAAGTGATTTTGTTTCTCGTTGATTTTACGTTATCCTTTTCTTCCGATTAATTCTTTTATAAATTAGTTGTTTGATGGTAAGTAGAAATAAAGATAACGATCAACACGATTCTTTTTATTCTTATTCTCCATCCAGTTTCCATTTTTCTCGGTGTTTTTCGCGGAATCTGAGAGCGTATTATCACGGAGATCCGATTGAAACGCAAAGGACAACGGCAAATAAAATTCAATTCCCGTTAATTCCGGTTAAGCTCTGTTTAATACGCTGCGTTCATTTATTTGCAGTGTTCAATCCGATTTATCGATATTACCTAAAATCCTTTAGCCTATATCATATAAAACACACATTTCCAAACCATCAGACACTGTTCATTTTCTTTTGTCTTCTTTATACAAATATACCAATATTCCGATTTATTTCAGGAGTATTCATTATCAGAGATAAAAATCAGCATTGCTATAAAATTTATAACGCATGTTATTGGATTGTTTGAAAAGTCTGTAGCGTTTTTGATGGTCAATACATTTTATTGCGTATTTGATGGGATTGGAAGATGATTATTTATTGCGAATATCTGTCAAATAATGAAATACTAAATTTCATAGTTGATTTTAAATGGAGTAATTGAAAAAAACGGGCATTCAGGATTGTTGAATAAAAGAGGCGTCATATTTCAATAAGACAATCTGTTTCAGTTACAAATTATAACATCGTTCGATCACTATTTATAACCCGATAAATTAAAAAGTACAGAAAAAAGATGATGTTACATTGTCTTTTAAATTCGCTTAGAATTTATCACCAGCATCTTTTTGCTATGAATGAATTTATGAAAGTAAGTCATTTTATTTTCTTTGGCTTATGATTTGGTTAAAAAATTAATAAAAAATTTATCAATGGTGAGCAATTAAGTACACCAGAAAAGTAGTAAAGAAGTTTACAAAATAACATACATTTTTCAACAAATTCTACGAAGACGAATTGCTTCAGATTTTCCAAAATTTCTCTACAAACTTCTCACACAATCGAATATTCCATCGCATATTTCATATCTCGCAAGCATTCGCTAACCCGTTACCACATGAACTTCTACATTACAATATTCATCAATTAAACGTACCAACAAACATTCCAAACTGCATAACACAAACCAACTATTTCTCCAACTATTTTGGGCTCTCTGTACACCGTCGGTTATAAGTAAGTACTGGTTCCATCTATCTGGTTACAATTATTGTTGTTGAGGTTGATAGAAGAACGAATGGATGAATTTGTAATAGAAAAATATATTAAAATAAGTATAGGTTTAAGTATAAGTATTAGTATATGCTGATCCAGATACTCACTCTTACGGTGTTACGATACAATAGGAAAAATTTATTTATTTATAGCAAAGGACATTACTAAAAAGTCAACCTTGTAGCTCCAAGGCTACAAGAAACAGCAATAGAAATCTACTTGTAGCTCTTTTGTTTCTAGCCCTTGTATTCCAAAAGAAAATCTATATTCAAAGGCACAATAATATGGACTTTCCCTTATTTCGAATTTTCTTTTTTTTTTTCTTGTTTCACTTTGTTTCACGGATAAACAAAAGAAAAGGAGTAGAGTTCTTCTTCAAGTAATTACTTTAACAATTGTAAAACTCGATTTCCACGAAAACGGAGCGCTATACAAAACTACACTATTCTATATTTTCAACTTACCTTAACGTAAGGAATTAACCTTTTTTCCGGTTGTACCACGATTTCGTAAGCATCCGTATCTCTGCTTCATTTGAAGGCGTAATATCTCTGCCAATTAGACTTGAAAATTTCGTGGATGTATCTTCGATGATACATCGAGATTAGAAGATTATAAGTTTGATTATAAGGAGATTATAAGAAAGAAAGTAGATTATAAGATCAGATTATAAGGAAATGCAAGAAAGATTGATTTTTTCTACCCTAGAAAAATACCTCAACAATGGAACGAGGTGGTACGGAATAGACACATCGAGCTTTTTGAACGAAAGCAATCTATAAAGCGCGACCGAGCTTTGTTTTCACCGTCCGTGGGACAGTTTAATTGGCACATCGAGCGATCCTGCCGACTTGTTCAGCAACGAACCGTCTAGAAGAAACTGCGCGTCCACGACACGCTTTTTCTTTCGCCGATGCCCTTTTACACGTCGTGCCAATTATCGACCGATACTACTTGAGAGCCGCGATCGTTTTGCGCGTTTTTGCCGTGCTTTAAACCGATACGAAAGTCTTCGTGCAATATGCCGGTTTTTGCCACGGGTCCGCGTTTCCGCGGAGCATCGCCGTTATGCCGGTAATTAAATGATTATGGCCGGATAAATTCCAACCGAGCTAGCGACTTTCTTCCCTCTTCCGGGAAGATCAGTTTAGACGCGCCGGCATCCTGAATCCCGACTCGATGAGGTTTTTTGGAGGATGCTTGCTTGGATTACCGTTGACGGAGCTTTTAGAGGGTTTTAAGATCTGTTTTACGAGGGTTTTAACTTTTGTTTTTCTTTCTGTGTTTGCGATTTTAGTAGGACATTTAATAGGAAAGAGCGATAGACATTTTTGTTCAAGTATTATTTGACGATACATTTGATGGTATTATGGCGACAAAAAATTGGAATCTTAATTTGTTTACGTTTATTATTTATAGGCGAATCGATATTTTCAGAAAGTTAAGAAGTGTTCTAGTTACTGATAGTTGAGTAAAAGATTATTTCTGAAACAGGGAATATGTGCATTAAAAATTCTGTTTTTTAGTCTTCACATGTATAAGACTACTATACTAAGACTACTAAGAGAGTAATTATTTTTGGAAAATTTATATCTTTTGTATCGTTGATACTCAATTAAAAGATTGCAGATATTAAGTATTTCAATATACTTGTATGAATATATTGTATTTGATATATTGTATTTGAATATACTTGAATGTATTTGAATATACTTGAATATATATTTGTATTGTATTTGAATATACTTGTATGGATAAGAAAGAACTGTATTAGTAAATGGAAAAATGAGAGTAAATGTTTTTTACAAAGATACATATTTAACACGATGCTATGTTCTTTCTGGACAAATCTTCCTTGTTGTTGATCTTAGCGTAACTGAAGCTAGTTAATTGTCGTCCAACATTTTCCAAATAGTTGAAAATATTTAATTCGCGAATTTAATAGTATCGACGAAATGTTAGTAATTACAAAATTTTGTTTTGAACATTTGTCAGTACACGCGATATAATTTGACGATGATCTATTGATGGAATTAAGGCAACGAGTTTCGTTTCCTCTCGGTTTTTCAATTTTAATACGGGCACCGGGGTGTTCCGCGGGGATTCGAATTACACGATCGGGGCCGCGTAATCTGCTAGCAACGAGCACGAGCTATCGCGATGAAAATTAATTCACAGCAATTCACCGGAGATCCTCTGATCCCCTGATCAAACAATCCCGCGGAATATTGCGAATTTCCAGCAATGATTTAAAAAAAAAAAAAAAAAAATCGAGCGTGCGAGCGGCAGAGAGAGGGAGAAAGAAGAAAAAATTCAGGTTTCCAGCGACAGTCAAACTGAATTGACGCGAAACACAGAAATTTTTAGCAAATTGGTGAATACCACTATGACGTGCCGAATTCCAGGAATATTCCCAACATTCATCCCTCTGTTCTAACACTAAATCCACATTAAACTCTATGGAACGAAAAACTCAAATAAAACCAAATATTCTATCGTTCAACCAATAGACTCGACATCCTCCACTGAAAATAATCAGTAATAAAAAGTCAAACAGAAAAAAGATGAAAAGTTTCGAGTGTCTATATAATAATATAACATATAAATCAAATCTACTAAACGTAAAAAATGTATGAAATTTATTAGCTTCTATAAGAAATCGTAATTCATGTAACAAATTACAATCGAGGTATTTGTACCAAAAGAAGTTTTCATCAAAGCTGTTTCTCACAAGAATAGTTCCTATTAGTTAATAACTATTCAAATGTCATAAGTAGGGTTGATTTCGTCCTCCCATCAACGATCATTGCTTTTAGACATCGCGTTGATGATTCAGTCTAATAACAATAATGGGAACGAAGGACATTAACATCTTTAAATATTCCACTGCTTGTGGTTTTTAATCAATGAAAAATATTTAATTCATCCAAGGATACGTTATATCTATATAGCAACTTGATTTTCATTCCATGATATTTTACTGCAAAATTAATCTGAATCACAAATTTTTCAAAAATGCATAAACACACCCAGTTTAATGATCGATATCTTGTTAGAAGAAATCGAAATCTGTTGAATTGAAGATGCTATGATATTTTTGGCTTTTCTGAAAAAAAAAAAAAATAAAAAAAGACACAGGTTTGGTAATTATTGTTCTCGCTAAGAACACTTCAATCTCCCTTGTTTTTTTTTTTTCGTTTGTCTTTCAAATTTTTCCCTCCATTTTGTTTTCGTCCACTGCCAGTCTACATTGTGACCCCCTTGGCAAAGCAGAATACGAGCACCCGCGCGCACCTGTATCCGGGGAAATCAATAACCGCGAAAATTTCCATCGTTCCGGGCCATTTGAGCCGTAGATTGTGCGAGTCCGCGGGATTCCAGTTCGATTTTCCGCATGGCCGTGCTTACGGCGAAGTTTTTGGCCGAATACCACCTACGATACAAGTACCTCGTACGCGGAACGCATCGGGAAACCGTTTCGAACACTTAAACCACCATCGACTGTGAGAGAAAAGTAGGATGGAAGGAACACGCGTTGAAGGCAATAGTCGCGAGAAAGATCGTTCCGGGTTAGATTTGTCCGGATTTGGAACATAAATTAAAATAAAAGAGATGGTTCTTTTATACTAATTTTTTTTGCATTAAATTCTGGTAATATGTAGATATTATACTGCTTAAAATAATTTAAATTAAGAATTTTCTTCATTCTCTTTGATGAAAGTAAGTTTATACTGTTGATTAATTTTATACTAAATTATGTACAATACAGATTTATAAATTGCATTAAATATCTATTTGACATACGTGTGCTGGATGAATTACTTTTGTTTTTTAATTAAATATTCTTCGCCTTTCTATGGGCTTTGAGTTTATTTCCAACTACGTATTCATAGTAGAATTTACTTTGTGTATTCACAAAGAGAAAAAAATCCTATATGTAATGAAACATTAGTGCTGTGCCCATTTTATTCGCTATAGTATTAATAGGTTTTCATATCCCGCAAATTTGGTCATCACGAAGTCGTGATCGAAGCTTGGTTGAAACTTGAAGCTTGAAACTTTTAAATACAAGTCGCGAAGTTCTATAGATTTATTCGTAGCACGATGTCACCTTCTTACGTGCGTATTTCTTTTTCTCTTCACGCTGGTTAACCGTGATTTCCGTACTTCACGGAGTATGTGGGCGAATTTCTAGTGGCGAAATGCAGATGCACGTAACTCGAGCCGTTTGCTTTCCTCGACGTCGAATCGGCGAAACGGTAATTGGGGCCAGCGGGAGAACAAACGAGAGGGCTTTCAGAGAGGGCGAATTTGTTTAGCGAAACTTTTCGCCGATTAGCTCAGGATATCCACTGGAGGCTGCTGGTTTGTCGAGATTGTAGCTGCTTTTTCTCGTCCTTCGAACGTTTGCGGCTAGAGCTTGTTGATTCTACAAACGATTTAGGGGAATTTGGAAACGTTCTGTGTTCGAAGAACGTGTTTAAACTGTTGGAATGAAGGATTAACTCGTTGCATGGATTACTCATATTTTAACGTTTTCAGATTTTCAATGTGTAATTATCTTTTATTAGCGTTACGTTCGTTATGTTATAGGCTGGTTACAAGAAATATTCGCAAATATTTTTAGTGAAGTATCTTTTTATCGTATTTATGTACTTCATTTTCAAACTATCAAATTTTTTTAGTCGTATGAAAGTACTGATAAATGATACAAAATTGAATATACTTGAACGTGGAATTAGTATGTGAATACTTGAGAAAATTCTGAGTTTTGAAACGACGTATGAAATGACACACGAAAACATAAAAATATTCATTGAAAAAGAGGAAGTTCAAGAAATTGATATGAAACAAGTTTATTGTTTTCTGTATTTTTATTATAACTTTTTAAGAAAGTATTTATCATGCAATATTTACATGTCGTCTCTTCTTCTTATTTTTATACCAACATCGTTCTACGAGAAAAGAGGCTGGGATACGCTGTATATATTTTGATTTAAAGTTAGAATTTCCCATTGGGGAATTACGGTCGATGCTATAAAATTTCCACAAATTTCTTTTTACGATGCCCGAATGGATAGCATACTTAATAGGTTAATCCCTACGAGTATTATTAAAATGTATACCATAAGTTTCCTTATACCTTTAAAACACCTGAATTTACTCGGTCGACCGATTGCCAATGTACCGCGATACCTCTAAATGGTATCTCTAAATCTCGTTCTTCGAGGTGGAACCAACCATCCAGCTGCGAGGCAGCGGGGATCAACGAGCATTAATCCACAGGGAAAACATTTTTCCCCGGCGTTATCGGGTTTTCCAAGCGAACTGTTCAAACACTACGATCGACTGTACGCGCGCGTTCGAGAAAAAAATGTTCTACTCCAGTTCACCGATCTTTTTGAGAAGAACAACGCGGTAAAACCAGAAATGAACACAAAGACACGATCGGCAATGGAATAAAACAATGGTAAATGAAGACGAAGATGTTAGATTTACTATGCTATGAACTGTGACGCGAATTAAATCATTTAAAGCTCATAAGATCATGCTGTGAAAATAAGCGAACATAAGAATCGTTGAAACGTATAAACTTCTTGATCGGAAAAGGCTAATTAATTCGTCCATTAAACTCTCAATCTTTTGGATGTAACAATTGCTTAATCCATTGTTACCCTATTTTTCAACATGATAATACGAAGTTGTTTCAATATGATAATATGATAATATCAAATTCAATTCTACTCAAAGTAGAAAGTATTATACTTATACTTGGAGAAATTAAAATTAATCTAATTGCAATAAATCTGTTATTAACTCTTAATTTTGTGATTATTCAAGTTTTTGGTTAAAGCATAACTCGATTAACACGTGATTAACAGGCATGTACTTTACGCTACGTGTCTATTGCGACATGTAGCAACGATCGAGCGTGTTAAAGTAGAATTTCCTGTAAGAGCCAGACGTGTGCGCGCGGACATATGCTACCACTCAGTAGATTCATACACCGATAGGAGTTTCCTATTAATATCGAACGCTTGAATTTCGATAAGCACAAACAGGTAGATTTTGTTATACAGCGTTCCACATGCATTTCAGCTGCTTATTAATTTATATGAAAATATATATGTAATATTGCAAAGCTGTAATTATTACAAAACGAAGTCTTCAGTTAATGATTGTTGACGATATGGTTTATTCCTTATATTTGTATTACCTGATTTTTTATATTATCACCTATCTGTCTATATTTTTAATACAACTGTCTCGAAGGTCGTATAATATTTTCGAAAAATGATAAAAGATCGGTATCTTTTTACATTGTCGTAAGAAATGCATTCGAATGTCATACTGATTTATAATTTTAATATAAATTGACTGTTTTATACTCGGTAAAATACCACTAACAACTTATTCAATCTCTACTTCACACTGTAGAATTACTAAATACTATTTAATATATCCAATCACTATTAAATTCCAAGACACACATTCTACACATTTGTAGAATCATCCACTTCATACGCAATAAGGCAATAAATGAAAAAATCCTATTGTAATCAAGTGTTAGCGCCGACGATAGAACGATCGAAAGGCAGAAACAAGAGAACGCAAACGCAAGAAAACGCGGTTAGAAAATTTTTTAGGGCTGACAATGTACGATACGTGATATATTGACCGTCTCGTTTCGGTTTTCCACGCTCGAATCAATTCGAGCGAAGATACTCGATAACCGAATCGAGCAATTTCGAGGCTAACGTGTGCCCCCTGCCCGCAACTTACTCTCTCCTTCCATCGTGCTACTCCCTGTTTCACCCTATTTCACCCTCCTTTTCTCCCTCGTTCTCCTGGTTCCTCGTTTTTCTCCCTTTCGTCAAGCGCACGCTCGCTCTGTCCCTTTGGCCACACGCTTTTTTCATCGAGGCCAGGCGTACCCTGGCCCGCTAGCTGGATAGACGCGTGCACCGTTCCGTTTTCCAAGGGTGTGTAAGTGTGCACACATAACCAGCAGCAAAATCCCCTCGTGGCTTTGCCATTCAGTCTCCTCTTCCGTTTTCTCGGTGTTCCGCCGCTGAATGAACGCTCTGGTCGGCGAGAGCCGAGCAAAGAGAGGGAAAAATGGATGGAAAGGGACAGCAATCGTACGGAGTCTGTTGGAAAATAGTCACGTTGCGGTTAATTTCGAGTCACGTTCCTTCTCCTCTTTTTGTCTTCTGATATCTTCTCTTTCGTTTTCCCTAACATTTCTTTTCTTCTTTAATGTATTTTTGCCTTTCTCATGCAGCTTCTCCTTCTCCATGTATATTGTCATACGTAAGTATTTAGACACCTGCTCCCCCTTGCACGATTGATGTTAGTGACGTTGTTAGTGAAATTTTACAAGTCACGAACTACTAGGAAGCTACTAGCTCTCGAACAACAGTATCTAACAAGTTTGATAATAAAGAAAAATGAAATAGTACATTTTATAAATTACACGTTATCTGATTATTATCTGTTTCACAAAAAATTCCGAAATTGCGAAAGAGAAATTATCTGATCGCACTCCGTTCCACGAAAGATTATGAAATTGTAAAAGAGAAGTTATCTGATTATTCTTTATTTCATGAAGAATTATGAAATCATGGAAGAGATGGCTGTAACCTACCACTGTTACTTAGCTTATCCCTTGTTATATAAAAAAAATATTGTACAATAAATACATAAGGTTGATGTTTCTACTAACTACAATGACTTCTACTAACAGCATTAACAATCTATCATATAGAAAAGTACGTGCATTAAACAGATAAAATTTATGTTTCTACGAACCACATTATATCTAAATGTTAAATAAAACAAATCGGTAATATCTTTATACCGACGGTATTATAAAAATACCATCGCTAACGACCATATTGTCGATGTTAATGAATGGAAGAAGAAGAAGAAAAAGAAGAAGAACTTATAAAGAAGTATACAGGCTAATAATCTTTCGAACGCCACGATATCCGAATGTTAACGACTCACACTACATTTTCTATAATTTAAAACAGTCCAAATACTTGTGCACGGTAGTGTACGTACATCTTTTCCCATTGCTTTTCTCAAACCACCGCCGTTGCTCCTCCCGTTTTTTCCTTTTTTACGCCTATTCTCCTCCTATCTTCTCCTATCCTCTCTTTCTTTCGTTTTCATATTCGTATCTACGCGCGCTGCGTCTGTCTCTTCTCAGTGATTTAATGGCCGGAAGCGTAATTACTTATGCCGACGTGCGGCAGATAGGAGAGACCGCGTGGCTCTCGGCTTTACATAGAAAGAGAGAGAGAGAGAGATACAGAGGGAGAGACACGAGACTTTGGGAGAATGGAGAATACGGATAGATAGAATGGTACGCGAGCGTTTGTCTACGCGCGTGTATAAGCGCGGGAGGGCAGCGATCGGAGCGTACGACGGGATCCATTGTCAGCTGGCGGGATGCCTCCAGTCGATCGATTATTATCACTCGAATCGGCCCGTTACAACGAGACGAGACACTGCGCCCGGACAATGGACGAATACCAAGACTCGCGTCGATCCACCCACGTTCGTCGCTATCTTAAGGAAAATTAATACGTCGCGGAGAATCTCGGCGAAATTATCGTCAACGAGCACGGGAAATTGCTCGATCGTACTCTGACTCGATCCACGAGAAGGCGCTCGTCGAGACGGTTTCCGGGCCATTCAGACCAAAGTTGACATGCGAGACGTCATGCTATATGCCGCCAGTAACTTGGGTGCTCTTGAGAGATTTCTTCGACGGATGTACTTAGTTTTGCGCAGTTTTTTTATATTGTGGTGTTTAGAGGTAGAGCGGTGCTTTGTAGAGTATCGACGTGCTCAAGTTGTCGTATTAGTCTTTGAGATATTGCGCGATATTTTTCCGGTTCTTTTTTGGTAGAAAGTTTGGAATTTTTGTTAAGGATTATCTGTCAAAGTCTGCTGCTTTATTTAAATTTATTTGAAGGAGTATTCCCATTTATAAGTGTCATTTTTAGGCGACTTTTAGGATGAAAAGTTGGTGGATAATCGTCGACTAAAAGACTTGGAATTTTTTATATGTATTGATACGTATATTATATAATTTTTATGTAATTATTTTTGTTACTATTTAAGTTATACGCGTTATTATTATGTTATATATGTTTAGTATACTGTGCCTATATTATGCAAATATTATACCTTGGAAAAAATTGAATAATTCACTGTTATTAAAAAAATGACAAGTTTAAATCTTGAAGAAGTGAAATAATAGAAAAACAATTATACAAAGTCGATAGGTGTAATATTTCTAAATTCTTTGTTCAGATCATTTTCATAATCATCCCGCCAATCGGTTCAATTCTCACACTATTCCAAAGTCAGATAATCCGAGCCAAAAAAGCTGATCGATCCAACACGTGTATTACCATTTTTCCACTTCGCTTATTTTACTCTGTGTATTTCATTGGCGATACAAGTAAATAAAACAGGAAGTATTAAGCTGAAATAGAGGGGTGGCAGACAGAAAACCGGGCTTTTTCCGCGTCACAATTCCGCGTTTCCCCGTTCGTCAGAATTATTCGCCGGCTGATCGAGTCGCAATGCATCGAAAACATTTTCAACGAACTTTCATTCGCCGCTCGCGCAACCATAAACCGAATATCGTTCGCCGTGCTTTCCAGTCAAATTATACACCGTCGACGGTGGCCATCGATACGTGAAAACGTATCGCGGCAATACGCCAGGGAAATGTAAAAAGGAAAAGGTTGTTGGAGATTCTCCCTCGTCAAGAGAGAAATCGGATCTATGGATCTATCAAAAGATACTTGGTTGGATCGAGCCGATCATCGGTCAATCGAAACTATCTAGAAAGAGAAAGAGAAAGAGAAAGAGAAAGAGAGGGAGAAAGACAGGAGAAAGAGGTTTGTGCACGCGTCGATATTTTCATTCCGCTAATGCTTTGATCTGAATTTTCCACGTTCGAGTGGCTTCCCTTTTTTAATCGAGCACGATTCGCTGCGAACGTATAATAATAGGATGACGGGAGGGGAAACGAGGTTCGATGCTGGTTTATCGATTCAGCTGACGATTGTCTGAAGTCAGTGGAATTTATGGAGCAAGAAGTTAGCCACGTTAATTGAAGTTTACGAGAATTCATAGAACTGTTGCTAAGCACGGTTTTTAGAACTGTTGCCAATCGGTTATTTCATGGGAGCGTGTGCTTGGAAATTGAAAGGGAAACAGAGAAATGAATTCTTGTTGGAGGATTTCGTTGTTAGAAAACCAGGTTGTATTATGCAATTTGTTTCAAGCTATAGAACCACTTTGTTATTTACGAGTTTCGAATCTCTTTATTCCGCGGTAGGAGTCTTACAAAATTGATTATATTTTCTCATATTGATTCGAAATGTTATAACTAGATTATGGATTTTTATGTATTTAGGTGAAATTTAATGACGCAAAAATCCACGTAATATGCAGAAGTAAAAAATACTTAAAATACGGTATCCTTTGCAGCATTCAATAAATAAAACATTTTTCCGTCTAAGTTCCATTTTGAAAATTATATTCAGAGAAATAGGAATTTGAATAAATATATTTGTTATCTGTGTGATATAAATATATAGAAATATAATCATATAAATATATACGTTATATTACTGCAGTGCAGTTATGACTGATAATTGCAATAAATAAATTATTTCGTATGAAAAGAAATCGTGAATTTTATGACAGTCTCGTTAAATCCATCTTATTTAGATAACATCGGTAAATGCAATTGAGATTGACGGAAATATTATAAAATGTCTGGCTGATCCATCCGTCGCGAACAGTATTAGACAACATTTAATCAAGTGGGAGCATGTCGCGTTCGAATCACCAGTCAACCGAATCAAATTTAACGCGAATGAATTTTGCATGCTTGACCCGCGGAATTCTCGAAATCGCGCTGAATTACCATACGTAATTTAAAACTTCTGCCTGTCGTTTGCTCAATTCATGCATCCGCTTCAGCGAAAGGGGACAAATGTTACCAGTTCCATGCATGAGACAGTATCATCGTCCCTCTTTTGGGAGCGCATCAAATTTGCATCATCGTCGGCTCGTTACCTCGCGATTTAACCTAACGAAATATCATACCGCATTCAAAGCGACATTTATCGTGTCGAAAGGAAAAAAAAAACATGATGCGAGTGTTTAAAATTCATTGCATGCGGATTTTGTGGGAGTTTCACGTATACAATGCACCAAACATCTATCAAGCGAGAAAATTTACGCGGAAACATGTAAAATGATCGCAGTGAAGGTATTTGTTTAAAAAAACGTGAAAATTTATGGAAAGCTGGGGAATTTAAGAAAGTTTTTCAAAGTGGTTATAGAAACACCAACATAGGGACGAGATTTATATGAAATAGTAAGAAATAATAGCATTAAAGCATTTATTTAGTTTAGTTAGCATTTATTTAGTAGAAAATCGTAATGCAAATATTTACATATTTAATTTCGAGAGAATTTTATAGAACATTAGAAAACTTTTATTGAACGTAAAATTGTACGCGATACTGAATGCAAAGTATTCGTGTAGAACTATTTATTTACCGTATAATATAGCTATAGACGACTAAATTATAAAACTCGTATCAAACGAAACAGAACGAAAAATATAGAGAAAAGTAAATACATCAATGTAGGAAAACTATAAAATATATAAGATACGCGAAGAATAGTTCGAGGAAAAACGCAATCTGTTAAATTTATCCGTATGTTAAGTCAAATAAATAAAGTCTATATAATATTTTTACGAGAAATTATGAATTTATCAAATGATTTCTTCGACAACTGCAACTTTGAATGCACATGGGATTGACGAATATCAAGAGAATTATTTGAAACGTCAGGAGAGAAACACTTATCGAGTAATAAAATCGATGTGAAACCGTGCGAAACATCGGCATTAGAGAGGTCTTCAACCGGAACGCGAGGTATAATGATCCCCGGGGCAAGTTATCGTCCGGACAACCATGCGATTTGGCTTTTGCCAAGTTGAATCGCGTTTGATTAATCGCGTTAAGCCGCGGAAGCGGCACGGTCGCGGTGCGTCCGCTGTCAAATTTGCGCCGTCAAACTCCGTCTTTATTACGGTTTTATCAGCGACTCGCCAGTG
>NT_176635.1:304278-314954 GCF_000188095.3 Bombus impatiens | reverse complement strand
GTCCGCCAGTATTTACCCCCGCGTCGATAACGCGGTGAAGTAATGGAAACAGCGGCTACGGGGGCGAGTCGGGAGGCGGTATAGAGCCAGCAGAGAGAGAAGAGATGGAAGAGATGAAATTGCCGGTGGAACGAATTTATTCGACAAATTGATGGAACCGAACTGACGGTTATTCCAGCGTCCATTTCGCTGTTAGCCTTCGCTGTTGCTGGCGTGTATCCTACGCGTCTGACAAACGTGTCGGTTCTGCTTGTAATTTCCCCTGAAAGCCGAAACCTTCGATATACTTGACTCTGGATCTGAAACGCGTGCATCTACATCGATGGATGCGCGGCCAACCCTCCTCCAGGAAAGATAAGCTGCTATCGATCCCGCGAAAAATTTCGTCTGATCGACGAGACCGACTGGACTTTCCCGACAGACGATGGGATTGGTAGAACGTTGGTAGACCACCGGGCAATCTTTTTTGTTTCGCTGGTTAATGGCGGTCATATTCTTCATTTCTCTTCTTCTTGTTTCCGCGAGATAGAACGAAGGTATTTTTAATTTTGTACACTGCAGCGCTGTACGGAAGTCTTATAATTGTGACGAGAAACACGTGTAGATTTAGAAAGAGTTATGAGAATAAAGAAAATCGGAAACCTAAATAGATTGCTTGAAACTAATTAAAACTGTAGATACAAATAGATCGATTGCAAAATTAATTAACGAAGCAAGTGTAAATAATTCCTTTTATCGAGACAACAATCCATATTACATTAAATATTAATTGCTTTGAATTGAGCTTCCCAAATGAATTACCAGCAATTTTAGAAGTAAAGACTTTTTAAGAATTAATAACAGTTATTTTGAATAACATCATGTATCCTCGTTCTATTTCGGACTTTGACTTTAATTCGCATGCCGTTAAACATCGTGACGTCGTTAAACGTCCCTATTGTACGGGTACAGGTATAGCAAGAGCTGTTAAAAATTGAACATACTTTGTTTTCTCATCACTGACAAAGACCATTTTTTTAAGGAACAATTTTAGAAATTAGTTATGCGCGAAAGTTAAGTTAACTTCTAACAAGTTCAACAATTTAGCAAACGAGATTAAATTTAATGAAAGAATTAACTTTCTTCTTTGCAAATTACCTCTCTTGTGGCCTCTCTTGGAATTTTTCCTTTTTTTTTTTAGCCATAAAAAGATATTTTCTAATTTACCTTCTCTTTTCTTCACGAAGTGCACACTTAGTAAAGGAAGTCAAGCCGAAGAAGCTGAATTTGAACTAGATTAATAATTGATCGTCTTTGAATAGAAGGGAATTCTTTTGTACGTGGAAGTACGCTCCGATAGATTCCTGAACGAGCAAAAGTTTATTTTTAATGCTTTCATATTGTAAGTCCGTACTTATAGAATGAATGAATCGCTCCATTCTATTTCTTAAACTGAGCATGTTCAAATTCACGCTGGCTAACCATTCAGCTGTACCACGAACTCCGTGTTTCTTTAAAGTTCCATGATACTGATGCTTGAATCATTGATCGTTCCCGGGACACTACGTTGCTTGAAGGCTTGCTGAATGTTCCCGGTGAAAGTTTAAGAAAATTATCAAGACCGTGGTGATCAATGTTCTGAAAGTTCCTGTGCATACTCGGAGGGAAAAGACGAAGTTTCCGGTTTCTACAACAATTCCGAAATAAATTTTAAAAAATAGCTTTCGTACCTTTATCTTGATCTAATGTAATTTATCAACTCGTATAATTTACTATCGATAGAGTCGTCTCTTCTAAATAATCTCTTGCAATTTTCCCCAAAATCACCGGCATACGTTTCAAGCTTAACTCGATACTAGTAATCCTTAAGCCGAAAATTCCTTTCAACGCAATCACCATACACAAACACGGTGGTTGTTAAAAAAAGAAAAAATACATCAAAGAAACAATTGCTGGAAATCCTGGCCAGTATCGAGAGAGAGAGACTGGCCCTCGAATTATCCTGGCTGGCGTTTCCTGGCAGCAGGAAATTTTCGATCAGCCACCTGGGTAACGTTGATTCTCTAGCTGGTTCTACACAGAACCAGAGATGGAGGGTACAGAAGAAGATGGGGTAGAGTTGGAGGGTAGGTTAAGCCGGGTTTATAAGCCACGGGTGGCTCGTCGGTAGGCCGCCTTTATGTTTCGCGTCCCTTATCCCCGAACATAATGGCGCGGAGAAAGAAAAGCTACTCCTTTCTTCTCTTTCTTTCGAGGTAACTGCGGCTAGTCGCGTTTTAGCAACGACGATAATGATATCAATTACGCGTCCCGGAAGAAGGGCCGAAACGACACGTTCGTTCACCGTGTGAAAGATGGTAGTACATTTTTTCGCCAGTAAGGAAATCAAGTATAGCAAGATAGGGCTGAGCGATAAATTCGTTTTTCACTGGTGTATGGATTTTGAAAAATATCGTGGAAATTATTTGGAAGAATGTAAAGATACGTCTGTGCGTGTCTAAATGTTTCGATGGTAGATATATATATTTACGGAGGAATAAATTGTTACGGTGGAACTCCATTTATCCGAACTCCATTTATTGAAAGGGAATTTTAGTTAATGTCCGAGTAACTGAAGCTTTGAGCGAGCTCTTATTACGTGAGCGAAAAGTAACGAGCAGCGGGGAAAATAATGGAACTTTGATCATATGAACTCTAATTATATAAACTGTTAAACTCTGAAAATATAAATTGTTCGCGCCCCTTCGAGTTCAGATACATATGTAGAATTCTAGTGTAATTTACTCCTTGATTAAATAAATTTTATCACATTTATTTAGCAAAATGTGAACGAGCTTGTGACTCGATTTACCGCCATATGAGTCACTTAAACTTCGGTATGTTCAAATTCAATCTCGAACTTTGTATGGAATAATCGAACTTGTGTATGCATTATGAAACATCATTATTCTTTAGGATATATAGAACAGAGGAAGAAAAATCAGCGTTAGAGGGAAAGAGAGAGAATGGTGGGCCAGCCAGTAATTTAGTCGCTTTATTTTTCCCGTGGTCCGGATAAATTCTCCAGACGGGGCCTCTTTTCTCTGAAAATATTTTGTTTTCTGGCCGTTTTCGAGCCGCGACAGCACGTCGTCCGTGTGAAAAATCCCGGCTATGCAGATAGACCCGGCCCGCGCTTTGACCGCGTCGTTTCATTATTTTAACGAGAACGAAATACCCCGTAACGCGTCGCCGGACTAATCTTCGCCGTTGCGTCGCGGCGATGACTTCGTTTAAATATTCTCGCCTCGCCCCTCCGTGATATATTCAGCATTTTTTTCACGTTTGTCCTTTTCTCGCATTTTCTTTCTTTTTTTTCAGGGTGTTTCGTTCTTTCAGTCGTGAATTCGCGAACGAAGCTACGGAAAAATATTTAGATTGACAAAGAATAGGTGTGTTAGTGAACGATGACGAAGGATGATAATAAAGTAGGAAGATGATTTCTTCTTACTCACGATATTATGGATAAATCAAAAAGCAATGATTTTATTCCTCATAATCGTCATAGCTACATAGCATTGATTTTTGGAAGCCTGCATATAATAATGAAACTGGTGTTTGTTATTATTAATCTTCATTATTTATTATTATCTGCAGATTCTTTTGTTTCTGAATTACAGATTACATTGAACTGATACAAAAACTTCAATATTGTTAGATATTTAGATAGTAAATACTATATTGTGGTGCATATAGCAAGTAGTAAAATCTATTATTGTTATATTTTTCAATACACGATATAGATTTTATAGTCTACTGATTCCATAAAAGGATAATGTAATTGCTGCTTCTAACAATTAATTCGTTACTAATTTATACATTTTCGTCAAACTGAAATTTCGTTGCTACAAATGTAGCAAGTTTTTCGAACACTTACAAACGATAATGTACATAGCTGCGAGTTTCTCTCGAACGAGAAAACAGAGAGAGATTAAACTTTTTGATATCATTCGAAAGATATACGCCATATCTTTATAGCGAACAATGGCTGAAGCAGGTGTAATCATCGTTGTTCCGTAATCAACGTGAATTGTTTAGAACAAAAGGCATAGGATCAATTGTCCCGGCGAAGTCGAACGATTTTTGCGCAAAATGGGACACAATGGTAGAATCTCCATGTACGTAGAAACAGATTTATCTCTCTGTTTCTCCCGGTCGCTATCGCGACGATTTCATTGGCAGCTAGCGCGCAAAGAGACAACGGCTGTTGAGAGGAGAGAAAAAAAAAGTGACAGGGGGATGGGATGATCGTACGACGACCCAGTTTGCCCGTCATCGTTAAATTTATCAACTCAGCGAAATGAGAATTGAACGGTGGAAGTAATCAAGAGAGTTCGCCAATATTCAAAGATCCGTTATCAGGATAATGAAATTATTTCACCGGCTCTTCTATCGGGGCTTAACTTCTCGCTGGATGAAAGACACGTCCGAACAATCTCGAGAAGCTTTATCGATTATTCCTGCCGCGGCACGAGTTCCGCGAGAGATTAAGAAAAGCGGAGCTAAAAACTCCATTGGCGACTTTTGAGACTTTCGTCGAATAAACGCCATCCCCGCTCGTTTTATCAATCATCTTCGGTAGTTGCTAAAATCAGAGAATATCGACGGGTCATTATTTTCGTAGTTATTTCACTTTTTTTTGGGGCTATGGTAATCTAAATTGAATTTTTCTTTTAATAACGAATCACTTTATGAGATAGAAATATGATTATATAGATTTATCTATTCTTAATAAAATAATTATTCATATTATTTTAAATAATAACGGACTATGTATAACATATTTAAGTACATATTAGCGGTTGGTACTTTCAATATTAAACTCCTTATATTAATAAGTAGGACACAGGTATTTCTACAAATATTTAACTAATTCCTTTTTCTTATTTTATTTTCAGGTAAGCAATAAAAGAATGCTGTTATGAGGAAACGTAACGTATCAACAATTAACGGGCCTAATTGAAGGTTTTTATATCAAATATCTATAGATATTATTAATTTTATAAAAAATTTAATTCAGCTGATTTTCTTTGATTTTTGTTCTTATTGGATAGAATTATTAATTAAACATGTAGAGGGGGTTTAACAACATCTAATGTTTTCTCGTAACACTCATAAGTCATCCTAAAACTGGACCTAAACAGAGAATTGTCTCATGTATTAAATATGGTAGAGGGCAAGGAATCATACTGATATCAATCAATATACAGTTAAATTTGATAAAACAGCGTGCTGCGTTCATTATTATAAAAAATTCATTATATTTTTAAAATCATAAAAACGTATTGCTGCAAAGAATAAAGATATAACTTCTCCATAAACGGTATAGTTTGTAGGGAAAGGGTATCAAGAAAATTGAACGTTATAATGCTTTACAATTCATGGGTGAAACTCATAGAAGGAAAGTATTGTATAATACTGTATAAGTTATGTTTTACATTTTTTATATTTACATCACCAAATGGAATTCTTATTTGATTTCGAGGAGATATGGAAGAAAATGTGCTACTATTTCCGCTCCTCCCTTGAACTTTTCAAAAATGTTGTTGATCACCGATTCATCATAATATTAGCTTTATTGTTGGTTTTTTACGAAATTTTACGAATGTATCACGTATTTTTATAAAACTAAAATATTCACGTTAGCTTCCAAATGACGCAAAAATAAAAAGATTAACGAATATATTATATAAATATTTGTTCTGTAATTATTACATGTTATATGATTTTTCTATATGAGATTACGGATAACGTAGAGTATTATTAAAATGTATTCCACATGAATAGTTGAAATTATGAATTCGCCAGACAAACTGCAAAATTTTAATGATGGGAAAAATAAATAATTTTTAATCTTCCCTTTTCCATTATTCACCATTTTATTGACCCGCGAAGGAGTTAGATTATTTCTGTTTATTCTAGAAATATCTTATAATTCAAACAACGTTTTTTAACTATACGTTATTTAAACATAAATCAGGCGTAATTTTTTCAAATTTATCAGTTTTATTTTATCAGGTCTACAGGAAATAAATAGCCGATTGATGCTCGCAAAGATCTTTCGACTGTTATAGTTCGGCTATATTTTATTTTTCGTCCCATTCTTAATCAAAAAATATCCGCTGTGACCACTGCACTTTTTTCCAATATTTATTCGCTCCTTTTTTCTTTTAAGTTATTATTATCATCGACACAATAAATTTCCTAAGAGCTTTATCTTTTCTGAGTTTTAACAATTCGTTAAACAAGACAAAATAACTTATGGAATATGACTTCGTAAAATAGATCGTACATTGCTCGCCATAACAATTCATCAGTACGTCAAGCTACATTTCTATTTAAAAATATACTTACAAGTTTTCGCTACAAAAGTATGAATTTGTACACAATCTATTGCTGTCCGAAAAGTGTTTTTCTTTCACAAACGTGTTTTTTACAATAGTGCACCTTCATACAAACGTGAAACCAAATTTGAGAAATGTTGCGGTGTTTATCCCAACAGAACAAAATGGATCGTACGTAATTCGACAAAATAATATAAAACAAAAAACGTTGTGCGTCTACTATTTCCTTATAAAACGAAAGAAACTTTTCGGACAATCTAATACAACTTCTGCAACACGGTATTGCTTCGTCCTGTTCTCATTATCTCCACGATCTCGTCAACTTTCGCTCAGATTCCCACGCTTACACATCGCTTTGATCGAGACACGGGAAACACGGCCCACCCCAAGAAACAGCCATGAAAATTTCACTGTTCGATTCGGCGGAAAAACACGCGTTACCACTCAGAGCCTGATGAAAGATTAACGAAAGGGGAGGTTGCGCGTTTCCGCGTATAAAGATGTTACAGCAGTGCACCCCGGTGGCCATTTCTCGTTCGACCTTATCGCCGAACCGGCATCTTATTCCCTAAACACACGAGACCTAATATGTATTTTTAATCAGTGCTCGAATCGCGTTCGCCGACCCCTCGAAACGAAACCCAGCCCCTGCTTTCCCTGTCTTTCCATTCGACTTGCCCGAGAGGATCCTATTCCCTCGGGAGGAATTCGCAGCGCGGGGACTTCCGAGCGAAATTCGATATTCGCAATTTCGCCCGACTGTCACCAGAATCAGGAGGGAAAGGCTCCTCGTTTGTTTTCCTCCGACTCTTCGTCGCTTTCCAATCCCGAGTCGAGTCTTTTTCGTCATCTTCCTCTACCTTTCCCTTCTTTTTTTCCCCTCTCTCTTCTTTTCTTCTTATTTTCTCTCGACCATGACGGCCGACTCGATTGAAAGAAACTCCGCTTCCGTTTTCGCGAACTTTCACGAACAACTTTTTCCTCCTCACCTGTACTAGAGTGCGAGTTAACCCGAAAGGGGATGATTGTTTCTTTGAGAGGCGAATCGATAACTATCGTTACGTTTCTGGAGTACCGTTGTCGAGCGTACAAAACGTTTCACCGAGATTTCAACTGCTTTCATCGATCATCTCCTTCCAACGATTTATTTATCAATGTCAATTGGAAACTTCTTGACCGGTGTTGCGTGAAAAAATCTTCCGAGGGCTTGTCGTTATAAGTCGTCAACTTTTTCTAGTATGAATTACAAACTTTATTTCAACATCTTGCGATGATACAATTCAACCAAATATCCGGCGATATCTGTTGAATAATCCTCTGCAATCCATTGATGTTGTTATTCCATTCGTGTAGAGTTTCTGCTGTTCCGAGCTGGAACGCGACCTCGGAAAGGTTTAAGAATTTATCCGACAAACAGGATACTATATAGAACTGTCGTTGGAAGTTTTGTGCCGCTCGTTTCGAAATCTGAGAAAAAACACAAGAGAAAAGAGCTAGACGAGAGACAGTTGTGAGTAGGAACGGGATAGCCAAGCGAAAGCTTTAATTGAAGTTCGTTTAAAACGACGCGAATTAATTCGACGGGAAATTGAATCGAACCAGTGACATTAAATAAATCGCAGCGCACGCCGGCGTAATCTGGTTCGTTAATTAGAGGACCGTTTCGCCGAGTTTTGTCTTCTGCTTTTGCTCCTCGCTATTCTTCCTTGCTGTTCCTCCGCGTCTTCTTTTCTCTTTGTCGTCGTCGTCGACGTCGCGGTGTCTTCGACTCGTTTCACGCGAACAGCGCACCAACCACCCACGCAGAGCCTATTATTTGGATGGAAACGATGCATTGTGATGTCTTGTCACGCCGCTTCAAGGTTCTCCACGCATCTGGCGTGCTCGCGGAATATGTGTGCCGCTGCCTCGTCGAGGAACAAAGGGACAGTTTCACGGTCAAGGCCATTTCGCTACGACATCATCGTGTACACAGATGCTTATAATTATGTGAATACTTTGGTATTTGTATTAGCAATACGTGAATGTTGCTCAGATGTATTAATTAATGAGAAAGTAATGAAAACCAACGTGTGTTATCTTCTTATAGAATCGATACATAGTGTATCTGTGTCTTACGATCATAAAATCATAAAATCATCCAGAAACTGCAATTTTTGTATCTTTATGATCAAAATCGATATTTAAGATACTAAAAAGATATTAACAAATGGTATACCGTAACGATTATACCTCTGATTTTTATAAAACATTATCAACTATATTTTTAGACTTAAGAAATTTTCCTTGTTTTTAGCTTTTCTATATTTACTCCATTTTAATCATAAAGAGACATCGACGTAAAAATATCAGCAAGATTATACTTATCATATCTTCCACCTGTGATGTTCCTTTGTAATTTCGTAATCACGTTATGCATATCACAATTCAATCCCAAATCTTTCTCGATATTTCAAAGTTCTATCTTATGCTTCTATTCTTGAAATATTCCTTTAAATTTTCTGTCGTTAATACAAAGTGTGCACATACTTTTGAGCGATAGTGTACATGGAAGGAAGGCCCTTTATTCGTTTACTGGCCATGTTATGTTGTTGGTCTCGTCGTTAGCTCGATGTTTCCCTCCTTGTGTGCCACGCTGCGATCATCTATCCTTCTCGTCCCTTAGTTTAGTAAACAGCACGTCTTCTTCTTCTACTTTTCTTCCTCTTTCTTCTTTCCTCAGGTTTCCTTTCTGTCCACGGTCGTCCTTGAGGTTTTAATAAGGCACCGACCGAAGGGAAATGCGCACGATGTATTCATAAAAATGGTTAAACGCAGCCTGATAGCATTTTGCCAATTACGTATCGAACGCTGGATACACCGGTAATGAGGCATTATTTTCGTCTACGGAGGAAGGGTATTTTAAACGGAACGAGTTCATCGATGGGGAGTATTGTTGGCTGGGGACAGATGAAGAGACAGAAAACGGACGTGGATAAATGACAAAAAGTCGGAGTTTCTTCCTTCGTTGAACTGTATCGACTGGTTCGATTGATATGCTTGAAACAACGAAATAGAAGATACGGTGAAAAAATTGACGCGCACGATTGAATTAATATTATAAATTATTAAAAGTTACGGATACTAATTGTTAAGGTGTGGAGAAAATTTGGAGAGAATAAAAAGTTAAACTTTATTTACATATTAACTAAGTTTAGCTCTACACGTAGGTTATTCTCTGAAGTGCTAGAAGACACTCACTTGCTTGCTTTTTTTTCTTCTAGTCGCTCTTTTGTCTCAACGGAGACGCGGGCCGTCTTGCGACGCTCACATACACTCTAGGGAGGGGTTGCACACGTACAATATAAGTGTACTATCTATTTAACACTAATAAAGCTCTGTTTTCTAACAGTAAAAGAAATGAAATTTGACAAATTACCAGTCGTTTGGTTATTCAACGCGAACGTAAAATTGAAAAATTCTAAACGGCGAACGTCATTTTGATAGTATTTTTAAAAGGAAATAGAATGGAGGCTTACGATTGTGCAGAGGTTTGAAATCGTTCAAAGTTACACGAATTAAAAACAGTTAATAAAATAGCGCGTTATTTTTTGAATGGACGATATGTTATAGATATTACATCCACGCCGGATGTTCCAGTTCCTCACAGAGATTCTCTTCAGCATTACCGATAAGTAGAATCGCATATCCTTTTCCTGTTGATTTCTATTCTACAGATATACGTATTTAGTCATCCTTAAACGATATACGATAATAAATTTAAAGTGTAATGAAACTGTAATGTAAGTCCACTTGTTTAAAAAGCGAATCTTTGACCTGTGTAGAACTTAAATTTTTTAAATAACATATTTGTACGGATCAAGATAAACGGAGTGGGAAATGAATCATTTTATACTTTTGCATGAAAAATTTCTTCCTACGGATCTGATCACAATTTCAGCTCTTTATTATCTCGTATTTCCACGAATTCTATCGTGTTAATTTACCATACCATGTAGTTTCAGTTCTGATTAACCTCGCGACCTCGTTTTATCATACTCCAGACCAGATATATTTCCATGACTTTCCTCGTATATCAAACCATTACTAGGTCGCTAGTTCCATACTCGCTCCTCTCGTTTGTTAGTCAAATAATCATCAAATAATCCATCAACTTCACCACCTACCGTTCTTCTTTCACCAAGTTTGATATTCAAAGTAACTTCGCCATCCTGGTACTTTCTATCAAGGCCGTTCCCGTGCGTCTCTATCCAGCCACTCCAGCCTCTCTTATCGATCCAAGACGACAAAACGGTCCGTGGTTCGATACTTTCC
>NT_176635.1:237155-303998 GCF_000188095.3 Bombus impatiens | reverse complement strand
TTCCAAGCCGAACCACGAACCTCATCCTCGAACAATTTCGCCGTGTTTCAATCTATCTAGCCAATCGCGCACGCTCTCAATCGTTCGATCGATCGTTTAAATATTTTCTCGAAGGCAATATCGCCTTCGGATAATTGTGGCTCCGGCAACAGGCTGTGTTCCTGCCAGCTTTTTTATCCGCTTTCGAACACCTTTCGACTTCTCTCGGTGCTTCGAAACGTGGCAGACGAAAGCCTAGCGAAATCGCATGCATCTCACCTGGCCGCAAGTTTCTCCAGACTTTATCGCGTCGGCCAACATTTCCAACGATATTCGTTCATAATTACGATGCCAGGCAAGTTACAGGTCGCGCGTGTACATCGATCCGATTCTATTCTACTTTCAGGTGGCGGCTAGCAGACTCTGAAGAGGGTCTAGCGAACGGATATTGGAATAGACGAAAATGAACTGAACCTGGCGTTTCCCAAAGTTCTCTTCTCTTTCTTCGCGTCTACCTTTTTCCACGTTATATCCTCGACATCTCTCTGGTCGTTTTTTTCTGCGATATTTTCCTTTTTTCTTCTTCTTTACTCTTTTTGTTTCTTCTCTTCTGCTCTGAGAATTCTACCTTTTTCCTACGGTGATACTTCTATGCTCGGTCTTTGCATTCTTCGTGTTAGTCCTATAATAGTATCGGTCTGTGATTTGTCTTATTTTGCTCGGCATGTGCTCTGAATATTGCTTTTTTATCGTATCTTCTAGATTTTTGTAGATTAGTTTAATTTAACGCGTTCAAGTCTCGTTTGGGCGATTCTAGATTTTACATAGTGTGTCTAATTTTCTTAATTTCTCTAAAAGTGTTTTGCTCGTTGTTGAGTTTTTAATTCTCATTTTTAAATTCTCTACTGTTCATAAATCTACGATGTGTATTGTAAGAAACGAATGACATCGGCTTAGCTATTATATTATAATCGTTCACCTGAATCAATAACAGTCTGCACTAATTCGAACGTTATTTTTATTTTTCAAATGTTCAAGAAGATGACAAAAACGCATATTTAATTCTAAAATTAAATGCAAACATGGTTTTGATCGAATTACATTTAAAAATTGCTCTTCTATAAAAGATAGGAGATGAGAATGATATAATTTTCACCACGATATAAGATCTTCATATATGATATAAATGATTCCTAAACGTAAAACAATTGATTATACTGCAAATATTATTGCGTAATATTTACTTTGGAGCTTGCAATCTTTTACTTTATATAATTTTAGAAAATTTATGTAATATTCACGTCGAAACGAAGGATATCGCTGCCCAGTTTGGCTTCTGAGAAGTTCACTTACACTATATCTATTAGGTTGTCCGAAAAGTGTCTTTCTTTTACAAACACGTCTTTTACAATAACGCATCTTTATACAAACATGATATCTAATTTGTCAAACGTTGTAATTTTTATCTTGATAGGAAGAAATGGATCATACGCAATTCGATAAAATAATATAAAACGGAAAATATTGTGCATCCATTATTTCCTTATAAAACGAAAGAAACTTTTCGGACGACCTAGTACATCTCGCTTCTAATTCCTTTCTGAACTCTCACCAGCATCATCTAATGTTTACCAACGATCTTTAATGACCCTATCTCTTTTTTCCTCGATTACGTACTTTATCTTCTCTGTACAATATCCAGGACCTGTTTTACCCTCGCGACAACGCATGGAGACAGTCGCTCGCCTCGCGAAGAATCCCGCTTTCGCTTTATCTTCCTATCAACTGAAAAACCAGCCGCTGGCCGTGGAAGACGTTGTTAATCCCGTCGTCGCAGGGATCACGCGTCCTTGGCAATTCCTTTAGGAATGCTGAACACGCGCCTACGCTCCAACAAAGTGACACCCGCTCGCGTGTAGAATTGCGTGTTTGGCTACGTTCGAACGTGTATAGGGGGAAGAAAGTAATAAGCAACGGTGTTATACAGTGCAAGTCAGCATTCGCTCGTGCAACATTGTACGTGTTCGTAGAAAACGCTTGACATGAGTTTGAAGAGACGCTCAGCCTTTTAAATATGGTTGTTGTCAATGGACAATGAAATGAAAATTTGGTTAGTACATATAGTTATTCGGAATGGATTGTCAGGATTTAGGATAGTCAAGATTATGAGTGACTTCTTTACGTACGTATAATCGTCGTTTAGTTTATCCTTTCAAGATATAAAGCAATTAATGTTCGTGCTGTACAGTGAGAGTCAGAAACGAGCATATACGCTTTACAAATATGAGCTTCGTTTAATATCGATTTACGTATATTTGTTCACCAGTAATGCGTATTCTTATACAATTTATAACTTTTATGCAACATATGTGCACGGGCTGTTAAATAAATTTCGCGCCTTCGAGGTGTATACTCACTTTTGATTCCTACTGTATACTAATTAATATAATATGTATTTTTGAAAAATTGATGTATTTTTGAAAAGCGATCTTTAACACTAGAACTACCACACCAGTGAAAATGACTGGTTTTACAATTTTATTTTAAAATTCCTACTTCATGTTATATATTTTTTACCACAATAATGTAATGACTTTCGCAACGATAACTAAAGGAATAATATAATGAATTTTATTTTGTTCTTTATGTATTCAAACTCAAAATAATCTTGTATTAAGGCTACTTATACCAATACCAGTCAACATGACCGGTACTTGTCAAAGTGTAAAAGGATCCTGCGATCTGTTTATCGAACCCCAACTAACCAATTTCCTCGTTTTGTACAACTTCCCACACGTTTTTAAAATTCCTACTGCGTATCATTCAATATGATGATATCAGTTATCAGGAAAATTCCGCTAGATCGCTAGATGCTAACACTAGAAATACCACAGCAATCATAATGACTAGTTCAACAATTTTATAGATGTGTCAACCCTCATTTAGGGATTTCAGATTAATAATACTAAAAATCTACTATATAACACGGAATTTCTTCTGTAAGAAAGTAATAAATCAATAAATATAAAAGTATTCTATTATTACGTATTTTTAAAGACCGGTCATTTTGACTGGTTTTGGTAGAAATAGCCTCGTGTTAACTATCGGTAATTCTAGTGTTAACCAACTGTTGATCAGAATACTCAACTTTGTCAGCTTTTTTTGCGTTTGAAGGTATTTTGCGATTTATGAAGATATACTCATACATGATAGGTTAATACCTTCAATTCTATTTTAACATAATGTACTCGCAGCACATAATTAGTGTTCTCAGTGAAAATATTCGGCGACGGTATCTTTGTATCATTTTTGCCAACACCCGTGTCTCTGGTTTCCTTTTGTTCTCCCTTTATCCGTGAGATTATCGCTTTGCAGTTTAGTCGTCGTTTCCCTTTGTTTGCCTCGAATGCTTGTCCTTTATTGTGGATTCTTTCGTTGTTAATTCTTCGTGGAAAATGTGTTTGTCCCTTTTTGTTTCGGTTTAGCGGAGCTTTTGTCGGATGCATTCGGATGTGAGAGGAGAATGGTGTTTTAGTTTGTATTTGAAGAGAAATACGGATGCGTTGTGAAAATCCTGGATTTGAGAATTAAATGACGGACGTAGATACACTTTAATTGAATTTTCTGAGAAGAATATAATTCATTAGAATGTAATATTCGGTATTTTTGTATAACGAAATAATGAACTATTTTAATCCTGATTTAGTGCAATTAATTTCAATTCATTTAAAGTGACTGATATCTCGTGTAACCATTTACTTTGTCATCCTCATCGAAGTAATTTTTTACTTTCAATACTGTAAAATATTTTCATTTGAAATTTTCTATAAATATTAATGGTATAACTAATTTCGTAGCAATAAAGCACATGTTGAATTTCAAAGAATTTTTAACGTAATATAAACTTGAATCACTTGGTTATAAAAATGGAAAAGAGCAACTTGTTATGCAATATTCCTATGCTCTTCGTTTCTTAATAATACGAAATACAATCTGAAATACGCCAAAACTTCCTTAACCACAAATCCCAAATTCTCTCTTGCCAATCACAAATCTTAAAGACACGATCCAGCTCCTCGATTGCCTAACAGTCTTCTCCAAATACCTTCTCGCTGGAAGTACGTAAATCTAAAATAACTCAAAACTTGCCAAACCACGAATCTCAAATTCTCCCTTGCCGGTCGCAAACCTCAAAGACACCATTCAGCTCCTCGATCACCTAAGAATCTTCTTCAAGTATCTCACTGGAAGTACCTTCTTTGCATCCCCTTCCCAATTTCTCTCGTTTCCATGCTCGAATTCCGAGCTCATGAGAGCCAGAATACGACTGCAGAGAAGCGGCGAAAGTGGCGTGTGCACGCATGCAATTCGTCGTTCGCCACTGTCGGCCAGAATCGACGGTAAAGAGGAAAACAGACAATGAGATAGTCGTTGGTAAGGAGCAAGTGGGAAAGACATAACCACGATCCGCTCTACTATCGCGGAGAGTGGATTCGAAAACGCGAATTCGCTTCAGCCAAGTTTCCGCCCCTTTGTACGAGCAAGAGAAATAGTAGAGAGGGGTAGGTTGGCGGAAAGTTTCCGATGAATCGGCACACGGTATTGTCCCAGATACAGAGAAAGAAGCCGGTAGGACGAACGAAACGGAGGCACACAGGGAGAAGAATGGAGAACAGAGAGAACGATAGACGAACGAGACAATGAGACGGTGCTTTATTATGTTCCGGCAGTCCTAGAGACGATCCTCTCTCGCTGTACTATCGTCTCGTCTCTCATCCACTTGCCTGTATTCTGCATTCCTCTCTCTCTCTCTCTCTCTCTTGTCCTGGCTCTTCTATCGTCAGTCACCGGTGTTCGTCGCTTCTCTATCCGGTAGCATTTGCTTTCGACTAATTAAATCGCGTGTATAGTCTGCTGTACGACGATCGATCGAATCTCTCTCTCTCTCTCTCTCTCTCTCTCTCTCTCTTTCATTCTCTCTTTCTCTTGGCTGAGGACGAAATGAGCTCTCGCCTTGCTGCGCTGTTCATTAATTCCTTCCTAAACGTGTCCTTCCTTAATTTCTCTTTCTAGCTATGTGTGTGTCTGCCTGCCTCTTTTTGTGCCCATGAGTGATCGTACATTCTCCGTTCGCAAGCATTGGGACAGTTGCGAGAGTTTAAGTAAATGTTGAATAATCATAAGGAAATTATCAAAACGATTTAGGATTATTATCTCATTGAAAATCTCAAACTAAATAGGGTTCGTATATTCAATAGTACAGTAACTTGGTCGATTATATATGCTATTATTGTTATTCGGTTCCTGTGATTGCTATGAATGATTCTATAAATGAGTAATGAAAATCAGATTTTACGTGATCTTCTCAGATTCAGATTCCAATTGGAATTTACACGTAATAATTACTCTATCATTTCTCCATAACTTTGGTGAACAGTTTCACGTTACAGATTACAGACTTCTTTTTTTAGAGTTTTATCATTTTCCATTGAATAGTACAAAAGTGACAAACTTCGAAATTTATCAGAAAACTTGTCACATGGAAAATTGAATTTGTTTCATTGCCACGTGTTATTATTAACTTCTTAAATTTACACAACGACATTTGTTAATACCAGTATCTTGTAATTCGTAGCTTGTAAACCGTCGCTATATTAAACGAAATAACGACCGTAAATAATGAACGTCCAAACGTCTTAATATTTCTGAACGCCAGTGTACGCGTTCCTTTGCATCTCTGTCGTTTCTCGTGGTTTTCTTTCGATCACAGAGGGTAGTTCCCTGTTACACCCTTCTCTGTACTACCTCTCTATTTCTCTGCGTCGAATAAATCGGAATAAACGGCCGTGTGTGGGCGACGTTTCATCTGCCGCGCGTGTACCCTCCCCCGGTCCTTTGAACGCTCGAAGAGAGAGATTTCGAGGGAAATACGAAAAGAGTGGAAAGGTCCAGCAATATTTGTGCGCGTTGCGCTCGTATCGGGTTTGAACCGACCGCTTGGAAAAAGTTTACTGCAGCTGAAAATCTTGAAACGAGAGCGCTGCACTTCGGCCACTGCCGTTTGTATGTACAAACGGTCCCGCTTTCCAAGAAGCACGCCTCTTTGTGAACTCTCGTGTCCCAGTGGTTTTAGTCGATGTTTTTTCAAAGTCGAATCGGCGCAGAGATCGTTACTACTGTTCCACCGTCATCGTTGCCAATAGAGAATTCTTTTTGATGACGAGCATGTGCTCGTTTCAACTATTCAACGGATTGATCATTGCGAATGCAGAAGTATAATGGGAACGAGATGGTGAAATTTTTAGAAAAAATTCACGGTCTTTTCCTCCTTTCTCCTCTTCTTAGTGGGACAAGCGAAGAGTTTCGGCGCTTTCAGGTGATTTAAAAAATGAACGATCTTCTACTGCGATCAATTTTACGTCTCTCTGAAACACCAATTTACTGAGCTATCGTCTCACGGTCGACTATACAGCGATCAACATCGTAATTCATGGAAAGAGAAAAGGACAAAATCGACGAAACAGAGACTTTCGACGACGTTCAGCAAGGCGTGGAGCAGAACTCGAATCGATCGCGAATTAAAGCAGCCGCTCCGACTCAAATGGCGGAAGAAGTGAAACGTTTAAACGATACAAACGAGGGATTCCAATATTTCCGTATTCGAACTTAATGGACGGCGTTTGCGTTCCCCGGTTTCCTCGCTGTCCATCTTCGCAAATGGAAAGCCCCGTAATGCGAAAAATAGTGGAAGTGGCGAGTAAGAGTGGGAAGTCCCGCGTGGAGTGATATTAATGCGAAGAAACGATCTCTCTTTATGCTCGGAGACGGATCCATCTCGCTCCTGACTCCATTAAAAGTGATTTTTTTCCCGGCAACAAGGACATGAGATGTGAGAGAAAAAAAGGAGGAAAAAGAAGAGGAGAAAAAAGGGGGAAAAAAAGGAAAATACTTCGGCGAGACTTTATACAGGGGATGTTCTGCCGCGGAAAATCTCGACGAACGAATGTCCCGTAATTGATGGACTAAATATTAACATTTCATCGTTTGCGGATGGATGAACATCGAACGTCTCTGTTTCTTCTATTCGTTTCCCGATTTCACGTGATTTCCTTTTTCTTATTCCCAATATTATACGATTACTTGTCCGTGAAAGATGGTTCGCGAATCGAGCGGAGATGAAATCAATGTGAAAGCATTGTTCGTACGCTCTTTCCCTAATTTCAGCTTGATTTCGTTTCCCTCTTTTTTTTTCTTTCTTTCTTCGCCATATTTAGCTTGACCCGTTGGCCACTGTTGCGAATTTGGATTTTGCGTTCTGTTGTTTGGTTATTTAAAACTGTTTCTGCTATGTTGGTTTAATGCATCCGCATTGCTGAGAAAATAGGCTCGTTTGGGAGCTGCATATTTTTTGTATCTAGAAAGATCTTTATTTTAATACAATAGTGGTTGATTCAATTATTTTGTTCATTTTTTCTTCCAGTATCGCTTACACAATTAAATATTGTAACTTATAATTCTATATATAAATACAATGCCTATTTGAATAATTTGAATAATTGAAGGTACCTACATATAATATAATTACATATAATATACATATTTAATATAAATGAAATTCTTTCTATCATAACTTAACATAAATCGAGAGCGATTCGTTTAAGAATTAAATGAATGAAATTCTAGTAAACGGGAAGCAGTACACGAAACACGTAGCGCTAAAAAATGTAAAAGACCCTGCTAATGTAAATGACAAACACGCGTGGGAAAAGGAGAAGGATTAATATATGCACAAACATCAACAAGAATGGAATGCACGTTCTTCACCGACTATATTCCCTCATTCACGCCATCTTGGTTACCTTTCCCACAGTAAACCGGGACGTGTTAAATCCAAGACTCACAATTAGTGGCCCTTTCGCCTGAACCACGTCTCATTCTACGAAATGAGGGAAAAGAATCGTATAATCTCGAACAGCTTCTAAAATATCGCGTCCTGAGGCCTGGATTCCAGCTATTTCGCCGTTATTACAACAGTCAACGTCGGTTAATCGACCATTACCGATACTATTAAACTCCCCACGGGGACTGAAGCAGAACTATTCAAGTCCGGTTCCCTCGTTATCTCGCTATCGCTTTATCTCTATTTTCGAGATAACGATACGTCGCAGAAATTCGTTACGTCGTATCTCCGTGATCGGTGTCGAAATAGAGCGAATGCCTTTGCTCTCCAAGTCCATTTTCAACCGATGTGTTACGGTACAAGAATTTTTACACCCTTCGAAGACGAATTATTTTGATAGTCACAGCATGGTATGTAATACTACGTAATATATATCGTAATATATTCATGCAATATATTCATGTAGTATTAGGTTGTCCGAAAAGTTTTTTTCGTTTCACAAGGAAGCAATAGACGCACTACATTTTTTGTTTTATATTCTTTTGGTTCATTATATTTTTTATCCTACAATTTACATCGTATGATCCATTTTACATTATGTGCAGTACATTAATACGTGTAATAAAATATAATACAAAAATGTTTCGCATCTATTGTTTGCTTCTAAAACAAAAAAAACTTTCTGGACAACCTAATATATAATAACATCGTAATTTTTTAGATAGAATACATCGTCTCGCTTATCATGGAATTGAATATGTCTCGGTAGACGCCATTGTCAGTAATATGATAAATATTATAACAACTCAGCAATTGTTTTAAAAAATTTACCTTACGACGTCTCGACAGCTTTAAAACGTGCAGTACCTGACTATTTGGAATGTCTTATCTTCAGACAAATACGATATATTCTTTAGCGTGCTGTAGAATATTAGCAATTAGTTTATATGTGCTATAAGATGGAAAAGGCTGAAGATTGTTGCTCTAAATCATAGTAACGGGCGTGAAGGTCGCGACTGAGAGAGTTGCTAGTAGAAGGATAAATATATATCTTTTGAATCGCGTTTGCCTGAGCTCGGGGAACGTTGACTTGACAGATGGTCAGGGGTCGGTCGTAATTTATGTTACGAATTTGTCGCTCAAACGAGTCGAATGACTTATAAGTTAGTTAGCGGAGTTTATACAGACGACAAGGTTATTAATACGACGCGAACCGTTGAGACGATGAATTATAGAGGGCCCTGCTCTCGACGTATTATGATCGGCAATTTAGTTTGTCTCGTGACCCCAGACGGACGATAAATTCGTCTACACATTAGTCTAGTGTCTCCTATTGATGTTCGGAGAACAGTTTGGATTTTGTGCAACGAAGGGGAAAAGAGATTGGAACATTGAGAAAATTCATTTAATCTGTATTTTATATTAAATCTGTATGATTTTTATAACTTTTTATTAGAAAGTTTCTTCGCGCCTAACTTTCTTGCCGGCTAGTACTTGCGCTAACAATTGCGAAAAATCAGTGACCCACCACTAACATCGCATAATGATCAACTCTATAAGTATAGAAGTAGGAAGGAATGATGATGTTACAAACATTAACTTTGACATTAACTTTCTCTATTTGAATGATTCGTCTTGTCAGGTTCGTAATCTAAATTCTATTTATCTGTACAAGTATTTACAAATACGTTAGTATATCATAATAATTACACGTTTAAAAAGAGAAATAATTCACTAGGCAGAATGAAAGTTTCCGAATCTAATATTCTAAAAATACGTAATACTGAATCGTTTGCAAGAAGCTACTCCATTATATTACATCACTTCTCGATGTCGAGGAAGAGGAAACGTAAAAAGGAGAAACGCGAAAAAGAAATGCATGGGAAACGATCATGAACGCTTTCGCTGTTTAACACGATCTCCTCAGTACCATCGTCGTGTCGATTTTAATTATTCAGGTCGATAATTGATTGTTCTCGAGACGTGGCGTAATTGGCGGAGACGATATCCCTATTATCGCGAAACCGTATTCTTCCCGTGTTCCATTCCACGTCTCCTTTCTTTTTCTCTCGTTGCTTTCTCGTGTTTGCCCAACTTGTGTCGCTCATTAAAATCACTCGATACGAATATTCGGAAGGACGAGAACGGAAAGGGGCGAAGGGTGGGTTTCAGAGGGGAAAAAGAGGGAGCGCGACGACGATGGCGCGCAAGAGAAGAAGGAGGAGAGAGACGGCTTTGGCAGAGGTAACATCAGCGACAGCACAGGAGTCTGCGAAACTTTGCGGAACTCTACTCGTTACAGGCGAGCGAAACGAGAGCTTACGCGAACGAATCATTACGCTAATTAATTACTTTGCCCGACACAGCTCGGAATGAGACACCGATCATGGATCGTTCCCCCGTTTCCTTTCTCTTCCGTCCCTTGCTGCCTTCAATTTTCCTCGTCTCTTTTTCATTTTCTCTGTGTTCATCCACGTATAGAGCAACGACTTCGATGTATACCACTCTTCGCAAGTAGGAAGACACCTGTGGGTTTCATAGAGAACCTGTGATTGATAGGATTTATATTTCAGCACGTCAGAAGTCTCGATCAAATTCTTTTTTTACAATGTTATCAATTTTACATATGCACGTAAATTGATATTCAACATCTCAAGAGGAAATTTTATTTAGTTAGCAAAATTTATATTATATAATATGTTATAACGTGTCGCCCTATTTTATTTATTATATTATATCCTAAAATTTAAAATTATTTATGCCACCTCCTTATGATAAATATATTTACTTAAATAAGATTTCGATATATTGTATCACATATATATGTATATATTATAATGTAAAAATGACTGACCTACTCATCAACGCCTAACTCAAATATATTATACTTAAAAATTTTGACAATATATTTCTTTATGACGTAGACATGGGATACGGAATGATTTTTGGAAACACGGTAACATTTCTTTTACAGGATAACCGTATATTTGTATCTACTAAAGTTAGAGATGTTAAATTATGCATATGAACTCCTCGTTAAAAATAAACAAACATATGCTTGCAAATACTATGTGGGCAAAACCGTGGACAGTTAGGTAGTTTTAACTGAAAGAAAATGCGTGTGAATTAAAACTGGACAATTCGTACGAATCGATTAATTTTTCTTTGATCGAACTTTCGACTTTGAAGGAACAGGCGAAGTATATAAATTTCTATTCTTCGTTTTTGCTGTATTTATGCTGTGCAACATCGCACGATTGCGTGAAAATTCATGGAGAAACGGATTTTATCGTCTGACTTCGTGTCGGTAAGACACCTCGGAAGAGTTTGCACGCGATTCCGACGTTTTCGTAACGCTTTTAACACGTAACTAGTCATCGAGGTAATTGGTGAACAAAGTGAGAAGCATATTTCATGCGGAATTACTGGTATCCGGGCGATTTAGAAGGAAACCTAGTGTCTG
This sequence comes from Bombus impatiens, assembly GCF_000188095.3. NCBI lineage: Eukaryota > Metazoa > Arthropoda > Insecta > Hymenoptera > Apidae > Bombus > Bombus impatiens. The sequence goes on along the minus strand of NT_176635.1, from coordinate 292,656 downwards.
GTATAATCGACGTGAAGAGTTCTTCATATTTTTTCCTTTTCTTCCTTTTCTTGTTCGAACATTATTCTCGATGTTGAAACTTTTTAAATACATATCTAGCTACGAAGTATCCTTCTGCTTTTCAACGATATATCACAGTTTCCCTCAATTTTCTCATTTGATCGGATCGATCTCGTTAATTAACTCGATATTGTAAACAGCAATAATAAAATTGGATTGCACCGCTGGTACACCAGGTAGGGATACAAATTTTTATACCATTTCTATTTACGCAATTACGTTTGATTAAACACAAACATTAATAAACAAACAAAAAATGTTTATCAAATATGCACGCGTAATATTTCTGATAACACGATATTCGTTATTACGACGAATGAAATTTCAGGCGTTTAAAACCTCGTCGTTTATAAAATTCGTATTATTTTGTCATAATAGAAAAATTTTACACTCCGATATATTATACCACATTTTTTAATTTATTATATATAACTCCTATCTCTGGATCTCCAAGGAGATTGTCAAACAAGGAAATAAACTTCGTTTATCTCCCTTCGGGATTACGTTAAATAACAGCAATCTCGCCATTCATGCAATTATCGTATAATAGAGAAAACCTATTTTACAACCCAATATCCCACACCTCGAAATCTATTACGCACAACGTAACTCTCGAAAGAGCCGAGAAAGCTTCGTTCAATCCACATACCACACTCTCCACGATCGTAAAAAAAAGAGCCCGAACTTTCCTCGTCTCCCATCGGTACTCCATCAAACAACACAAAAGACGAAGCAATACACCTGCTTACCAGCCAGTTAGCAAATAAAAGCCCGAACCGCACATTCGCAGAGCCGGAAGGGGTGGGATTTACTAGCGACCCTCGTTGCGCCACGATATTTCCTCGTGCGAGCAATATTTTCCCGGGCCGTTCGTTTCGCCGGTCACCTTTTACACCAGAAAAGAGCAGTCCACAAAGTGATACACGCGTTCGCGTCCTCTTACTCCCCTTCTAGTCATCCCGCACGAAGTAGAAGCCTCACGTAGAAAATGGCGATTTCCTTCGGATTTTCGTACCCGTCCACGTCGTATTTCCTTCTCCTCCCCTTCTCTACCCGTCGTTCCAACGCGACTTGCGAGTCACAGGATACGATAGCGGGAAGGAGGCGGAAACGTTCCCGAGGACAGCTGCCATCCTTCGTTCGTGCGAATCTCGATGGTAAGTTAGCGGAGTAGAAGGTAAACTCCGGGGATGGCTCTCGCAAGTGGACGACGCTTCTCCTCGTCACGATTCCGCTCACGGTCGCGCCATTTGTCTGAAATCGCATAACGCTTACACAAGCGCCCGGTGTGTGCCCTGGCTACTACCTCGGTAGCTCGCTTTTCCACTCTGTTTACCTGCCCCAATCTCCTTCTTATTGTTCCACCCAGGAACTCTACACGCTGACTCTCTCGCTGCCGGGGATCCATTGCTCGTTTTTGCATTTTCTGGGCGGATCCGATCGTAAATCGACGCCACGGGGTGAAAGGCGCACCGATGTTTTTTTCCCCCCTTTAATTGCTATTTTTCTCGGAGTTTGGAAGGTAGAGGAGGTATTTCGTGCAGTTGAGAGGGTTTTTTTAAGCTCTTAATCGGGCTCTTAATCGGCCTTTTAATCTGGCATTGAAAGAATGTTTGTTAAATCTTTTAGGGATAAGTAGTTGGAAGATTACAGGAAAACTTTTCTACTACTCTTTTATAGAAACAATTCTTCCCCAGTGTTTCCGTATTGTAATTCTTCCACTTAAGATATCCTCGGAATCTTTTTAACTCTTGTGTTACGTATATATCTGAATATAGTGGAACAACGACATTTAACTAATTTGAACAATTATCATATTTATTTAAACTACAACGTTTACGATGAAAATCAACAACGATGGGATTCTTTTGTATGTATCATTTTGTATTATCATCCTTTACAAGTATGTAATTGATTTACTCTTTTGTACTTTGATTCCTTCGTCGAGAAATTTCTGAAATATCGAAGATATTCGAAATAAAAGCAGCGATCTCAATAGATGGATCAATACTATCTAAAGACCGGTCGATTACCAAAGCATAACTGTTTCCAAAGAAGCACCGGCCTTCATGCGAACACAGAAGCCAAGTAAACGGTTGTTGCACGATGACGTTTAACTGCGAGAGCAGATAGAAAGAGAACACAAAGGGCCTGGAATATAAAGGGTTCGACATTGCTTGACGGTATCTGAATTCGTTAGCAGCATCATCGATGCGTGTAAAACGTGTCTAGGTTCTCCCATCCCCTCTAGATACAGAGGCTGTGAATAGGGCCGGTCGCGACGTAATGCAGAAACTGTTCCGTAGTCGGTATCTGTAATTTAATTACCGCGATGGAGTAATTACAAACGACGTCGCGTAACCAGCCCAGTGTCTCCCTGTAGCAATAACGAGGAACGATCTATCCGACTAAATTCTGATACCTGCCAGCTTTTGCTCGGGGCTGTAATTAAATTCTGGCCCTTTCCCATCCCCCTTTCCCACAAAAGCGTGTCGCGTACTGCCGCCGTTCCGTTCCGACTGTTGATCGTCCGCTCGCGCGAACCGTGAACGCACGATGGGCCGATTGGTCAGCTACTTAAAGGGATCACGCGCGCGTAAACTGAAAATTGAAGAGGAACCCAGCGTTAGGGTAGCATTAATGGGATTGAAATTGACGGAACAACCCGCGTAATTCGATGCAGAGCGGTCGATGAAAGGGGTTGAATGGTAGGTGAATGGAAAATATATTTTCTCATGGTCAGTTTCGTATATTACGACATCAAGAGTGATGTACCCCCGAATACATAAGTATTCGGAAATTTACGAAGAGTTAGGTTAATGTGATACGATTATAGAGAAATTATTGAAAGCTTCAAATATTATCGTTATCGAGTTTGAAATCTTACGACGCAAAGAATTCTTGTATTTATTGTAGTATTATAGCAGCATGATCAATGTTCAATTAAATTTCTTTTTCATCTATGTTCGGTAAACTTCTCGATTATTTTTGTAGAATTTTTGCAAATAGCTTCTGTCAACTTTTATTGTATATTTCGAGTCATCGTTTTCATGGAGAATGAACAAACGTGTGTATAGGTGTAAAATATGCAGAACCATTTAAATATCGATGACGACATTCGAATCACAATGTGCGTCATTCGAAATTTACTAGTCCAGTAATTTTGCTCTGACAGAAATGTTTGTACCGATTAAAGTAATTTATATGTTAAAAAATCTAAAATAAAGGAAACGTCAGATCGTTTATTATGTCATGTAAAAGTAACTTTGATTTGTGGTCGACAAGTAGACTTCAGCGAGTATTTTGTAGTCAAGTAGCGATGCTTTTGTGATTTTCGTCGAGATCGGTGGCTTGTAAATGGATGGAGGACGCCATGACGACGGAAAGCTTAGTAGGTACTCCTCACCGTCAATTATAATATAATGCCTCTCTGGTTTTAAGAAGATTATGAATCACACCTGTCGACGGCATGAGTGATGTTAAAAAATGTAGCATGCCGATATTTTCAACCCTTGACGATGTATATATGACGATAGTCACTGCGATATATATGTGTTTTCTCGATTAATATGTGTTCCTCTAATATTAGTTTATGTAAATCAGTAATAAACAGAAGCTTAAATTGTAAAAAGAAAAAGATGTTCTCCTATATCTTAGACAGCCCAGATTCCAGAAAATCCACGGGCCCCGAACAAATCACGAAATCCTCCCACAATAACAAAAATCAAGAGCAAATAGGTTTACGAACCTTCTTTTTCCACGTACCTCCCTGGACGTTGGTGAAAGGGTGAAAAGGAGCAATGTGAAAGGGGTGGGACGTCCAGGCACACGGGTGACCGGCACACAAGGTCCACAGGGTGGAGAAAGAACAGAAAGGGGTAGACTCGCTTAAAGAGCCAAGCGTACGAAAAACACATCCAGAGAAAGGGGTTGAACGAGTTTACGTGTGGCTGTGAACGTGTACGAGGGTTGGAAAGGTGTACAGAGGAACGTGTGGAAGGCGTATCGCCTGCAGAGTTTCCGGGGTTGGGATGACACGTTCTTTTTTTTTTTTTTCTCTCCCTTTACCCTCATTATCGACGCTGCTTTGAGAAACGACGGTATCGTTTCGTGTGAACTGGGCATAAGGACACTGCGAAACGAAAGAAAAAGCTGGTCTTCCTGACACGCGCGAGTCTATATAAACGCACACATGTGTACAGATATATGTAGATGTTCTCTGGTGGAGCAGAGTGGGCAGAAGCTTTAATCGTTAGCGTCGATGCACAGCTAAAAGCCTCGAAATGAGTGGACCATCGCGCTCGGTGTCAGTGTTCATTGATGCCGGAGCAGAGGTGAAAGAGTACATATAATCCTCCGCTGCAGGCAAATATTTTTCTCCATTGCCCGTTCCCGTGTAATTCGCCTGCCTCTGCATCCCCTAGTTTTTCGAAGAAATCGCCACATCGTTTTATTTTTTTCGATTGTTTGACGTTCTTTCGAGATTCATCCACGGTTCGTGGAAATGGGAATGGTTATACGGCTCATCGATTGCTATTATTTTTTGATGTGCAGTTTCGAGTATCGAGACTGTGGAAGTTGAAGTACTGTGAAAATAGAACAAAGAGTTTGATTTCGTTATGACGGTAGAAATAGTTACAAATGCATCAGAGGGATTACAGATTCTGGCTTTGCAACTTGTTAAATTTTTATCACAGCAAGACGAGTAGATACGATTTGTAAAAGAAATTCATTTTATTAATCTACAGTATATTATCGTCGTGTTGTCTTGTACGCCAAGTTATGTTTGATATTTGCTCCATAAATTCATAGTTGTTACCATTCACTTTTCTGAATTTATATCCAATAGCATGTATACGGAACAAAAATTAAACTGTCAAGAAGCCACATTAATCAACTCCATAAATAAGAGGTAACAAAAGCGGTGACTTTACAAATATCTACTCTGAAATTTACTACACGTAAATACTACACATACTATACGTACTACACATCGTTTATTCACCATCTTTACGATAAATACAATTATAACGTTAATTCATTCGTTTCTCAACAATTGAATATTAATCGTAGAACTGGGTAACGACCTCGAAAAATGTACAAAAGTAAAGTCGATCTGTTTGATTTGTAAGAAGCTGAATTAAAAACATTCGAGATATTCCTTCTTCTCCTAAAAGACAAACATTGTATTATTTTGTATCATTCATCCCTCAATTTCACCCACTTCCATTGTCTCTTCGGTAAACGTGTCATGTAGATTGAAGGTTTTCGCGGGAATATTGCGTATCGGCGGTCATTGATTCGCGTGCTACCTGCACTGGAGCCACTGGAGGCCGTAGAACTGTAGGCTTCTTGCGTCGTAAATAACTATATAATCCTCCGGCGCCTGAGCGTTCGATTAAAATCCGGCCGGCAGGCAACCGGGCCGTGCACAACAAGAATTTTCTTCCGGAATTATTGTTATCGTCACGTATATTTCCCGGCGTTAAAGTCCCAGGTTAAATATCCGCTTGCGTTCGCGCCGCGCCATACCTCCTCTTGCGTCTCTTTCTCTTTCTCTCTCTCTTTTGCCCGACCATGTCCGTGTATAAATTGAAAATTCCCCGGAGTATTTCAAGGTAATCTACGAGGTAAATTCTCTTGGGGCCAATAAAAATGAAACAACCCCGTGCAAGAAAACGCCCCGGCGAACGCGAAACATTTTTCCCCCTTCCGCCCTATGCTCTTCTTTCCCCTTTTATCTTTGTTTTCGCCCAGGTTCTTCTCTTCCTGCTACTGCACGCGTTTAATCGACGCCACTCGCATTGCTCCATTCAAGAGACCGAACGCGGATGGCTCTTGTAGCGTTTGGTTTGAAATGGCAGGAACAGAGATAGTAGGTTTTGGTTGGTTTAATTATTCGAACGGAAGCCTGCTGGGGAGGATCATACTCGGTTCTTTTCTGAAATTAGGGTTGTACCGAGTGGTGATCTTTTGAGAATCTTATAGTTTTTGTTCTTGGCAATTAGAATTTTTTATTCGTTTCTCTTCCATAAATTATTACATAATTGTTTAATCCTCATATGGTGTCTTAACGCGAGTTAATTTAAAATGGGTAAATATGGTAAAAGAATGAAAATAGCATTCAATTTTCTGCAATTGCTGAACTTAGAAAACTATGTAGAAAAACTATGTAGATTGTATAAAATGTCCTCTTATGTATTAATAATATTTTATAAGAATAATTCCTTCATATCTTTATTCATTTGGGAAACGTATTATATGTTTGAGTTAAACACAATGTATTTGATAAAAGAAGTTCTCAAGTATGAACCAGCTTTATGATAAATTCCCTGCTGCTTTTTGGCCGAACTATATTTCATTGTATATCTCATTTTGCCATTTTTGTCGTCGTTTGGATGAACGAAGAATTTACTCTTGCAACAACGAAAACCAGAATAATTCATCTTCTTCTGAAATCATTTGCCAGAAAGATTATATTACACGAAACAAGTCAAAGGAATCAAAGATGAAATGTAGGAAAAAATGCCAGGTGTTATAGAACTATTTCAGTTCCATCAACATCCATCGAATTGCGGATACAATATAGAACTATTATATACTATTATCACGCAATAAAATCACTTTGTTTCCTTTGTCAGCAAACGAGATCGTTTCGCGATGAATATCAATCACATTCAATATTTCCATCCATAGCTTTCTAAACTGATCTTCGATCAAGATAGAAACCTTTCAAAAGCTCCACATATTAGAACGACTATCTAGCATTAGAATCTCTAAACCTCGCCCTAGCAATTCCACGAAATAAAAGAGAAAACTTTCAATACAACTCCATTCGAATGAACCCCGAAACGAGCCTACCATAACTCACCGCCTATCGACGACGATAATCAAACATCGCGTAAACTGATTCCCCTATTCTTTCATCATGCAAGGGTGTTACAGTTCGCGATGGCCACGTGGGCCCACAATGACGCGTATTTCGTGGCTCGTTTCGACATTACGCGTGAAGCAGGGTATGAAATTGTGTCCGACAGGATTCAAAGGGTTCGCTAATCACAGAGGATGGGGCGGCAGGATGGGATCGCCACTCCAGAAGCTTCGACTTTAATTAGGGAATCCGGAGAACTGGGGGATGGATCGCGAAATTAACGTTACCGTTGAAAAACTCTCGAGGTTACGAGAGCCACGAGGCTGTCGTATCGACGAATAATACGAGCTGTTTGCAAGCACGGGGGTTTGCAAGCACTCGCGAACAGTCAACGAACGCCGCCCTCTCTCCCCTCCTGCCGATCGTAGTTCGGAATTTCTTTTTTTTTCTTTTTTTTAGTTTTTTGTTCGGAGCCGTCGACGACGAGCCCTTTGCCGGAAGAGAGCAACGAAATCAAGTGCAAACAGTGCGAGTAGCTGGCAGTTGATTAATTGTTTCGTTTTCCTTTTGTTTCCTCTCGTTCCTGTCCTTTTTTCTTTCTTTTTTTTTTCTCCTTTTGCTGTTTGATTTTTGTTCTTTCTTTCGTTTTCTTTCTACAAGCGGTGGTAACGAATAGAGGCGGTGACGGTGGATTGAAGCGGTTTTCGACGACGCATGAACACTAGGCCGGTATTTCGTAACCGGGATACCAGTGTTCTGAATTTCATGGGTCACTCAATATCGGCAATTTTCTTGAAAGTTAACCGCTCCGTAATCTCGGCCGCTTCTTCGTACTTCTTCTACTGTTCTTTTTCCTGTATGTTCAATCGGTTTTTGGTTGGTTTCGTATAAAAATGTTGGGTACATTGAAATGAGAGCAGAAAAATTTTAACGAGTTAAAAATCTTGCGTTCGGTCAATTTTATAAGTAACTTTTGTATGGGAAAATAAAATAGTGTAAAATATGAGAGTAATGTGTTTACTCGTTGTAAGACAAGTTATGATGTATTAACACAGTGCATCACTTGGAATTCTCTTTTAATTAATTGGTATTAAATTCCTATTCGAACTCATTTATTGATATTTGAAGAAGCATAGTCGTATGTTACTATTCATTTGAAGTTTTGATAAAATTAACAGTTTTGTGTATGTTAATATCATGTCGCGAGAGTGAATTCCAAATATTTGTTTCGCGTCTTTCTCGTCGCTATATTTTATTCCATTTAGACCCTATGATTTTATAAAGTTCGAAATCCAATTTGTATGAAGCTATGAAGCACCTTCTTTGAAATTATGGAAATTTCTTTGTGTTCCTAACCTGTGTTTTAAGCCGATGAATTAATACAGATTGTTACTTAGGCAAAGAAATTTCTAATGAATGAAATATTATATCGCTTCCAAAGAGCGATATTTAGTAGCAACGAATGCAGTAAATGGCGTTTATGCCTGTAAATAAAATTCTGCAAACCGTATTATTACTTGGCGTATAGAACAACTTTTAATCAAAGAGAAATTTGTTTTATTCAACCGAGAAACGGTATAAAAGCGTGTTTTCCCAGCGTAGCTATTCTCTAATGGAATCCGCTAGTCGTTCCGCTTTCCGATTATTCCCCATTCACAAAAACTCTGAATTTCCCCAAAGCTTTCGCAATTTAGAAGGACTTTTCACGTTTTAAATTCCGCCAATCTTTTTTTCACTTACAACCTAATTTAACCATCCTCTCTCAAATTTTCCCACGCGATCGTTCACTCACACACCGTCCTACCCATTTCATCTTCTATACAATCCAATTACACGTCTCTCCTGTCTCCTAAAGATCCTCCGCAAATCCTCCATTTCCCAACATCTTTCCATCATCATTCCACAGCTATATATAACCGAAAAAGAGAGAAGAAGAAAAAAAAGGAGAAAGAAACTTCGTCCACTCGTCCCCTACCAAATTTAGAAACGTCCAGACCAAAAGTAGCGCCAAACAAAGAATTGGAGCGTTTACAGCGTGGCGAGTGGAAATCCATTCGGATGAAGCTTCGTGCAGCTCGTACAGCTCATTGTCTGCAAATGGCCGAACTCATTTATCGGGATCGGAGACAGGAGGGAAAGAAGAAACTCGGATCGACGCGCGTGTCGTGGAATTTTCAACACCCGCGTTGGCTGAATCACCGTAGCGACGGAATACAAATGGCAACGAGCGGCGGGGGTGGTCCCGATCGTAATGACAATCGCGTTTGTTGCGACACGAGATCACGCGATACCGCGTTATAGAGAGTGTTATGGTAATTCGGCACCGCGCGTCCACGGTGTATTCCCATTGGATCATGTCGCTTTCATTGTCTCCGGTGATGTTTCTGGCTCGCTACCAGCCGCGACTTATTGCGATCTTGCCGCGATCGCCCAGCGAAATCTCTTATCGGAAACGTTTCGTTCTTCCTTCGGCTTCGTCGTTTATTAATATTTAACAAGCTCGAATCGCTAGTCGTTCGAACGATCCAGGCTAGCTTTTATTCTGTACAATACGGTGGAGCTAGCGTTTATGGCCGATCGAACTCAGGAACTAGGTAAGGAGAATCCGACGGCGAAATAATCGGGAAACGATTGACAATAAGTTGTTCGAGCGTTGATAAGCTTGGAAAATGGTAATTGTTATGGAAACACGTTCGAGCGCATTTCGTGACGATACACGGTTCTTGTTTCTTCGTTGCTACTGTGTATTGCTATCTTGGATCGGTGTAGTTACCGATAAGGTGAGGATAGGATTTTTCAGCTGGTAGATAAATATTTTAATTTTTGGATAGATGGAATAATATACAAAATGGAAGGAAAGAAAATTTATAGAATAAAAAGTGTATGGATTTATTTTTGATAAGAACAATGGATAAATATAATATATAGCATAGAACAATTGACTATAGCATAGAACAGTTGTCAGTATGGTAAACAATTTTTAGTACAAGTGTTACTAGAATTCAAAGTGTATGGACTTGAAGCTTTATTTGAAATGTTGAATCAATTGCAAAAAAATTGTACAGGTATGTTGAGTTTATTTCTATGAAATATGAAATCAAATGAAAGAGAAGATTCTAAATGCCTGAATATCATGTTCATTGACGATATTGCAATATCTTACGTAGGTAGCTTGTATCTAATATTCAGAAAACTGAAATTAGAATTCAATGGAAATTGTGTTAAACGTACAACTTGTCTTTGTCGAATCGAAACTGGAATTCACGACACAGATGTGACTCGACGTCATAAGTCAATAGATTTAAAGAAAATATGTAGCGGGTTTTGTAAGACGAATTGAGTTTGATTTTAAAGTGGATTCTAGCGTCGGTTTCTTTTTAATAGTCGGTTTCTCAACGTGGAAACAATTTTCTACCTTTCAACGCTACTGTACGCCGACGTGAACATTATGCGAAACTGCGGCAACTTCAGTGGCGGCACTGCTCCCGGTTAAAGTTTGATGCAAGCATTCACCGGACTAACCGCGAACCGTTCGCTATTCTCGCTGCTCATAGTTTAGCCAAACTCTGTCACTCGATCGAGAGGGACGTTAATAACTGGTCGTTCGTGTTCTGCTAGCAAAATCGCTATTGGCATCTGAGCGATCGTCTCCGCGTGTTAATTACGCTGGATCCTCGCGCGTCAGACAATTACCACAGCCTCTCTGTTCGTGTCATCTAACAATACAACAGCTAAATCTTTCTTCATTCTTTGTCCAAGATTTTTAAAAAGTATAAAATATTATTGAAGAATGTCTTTAAGACTTCATAAATATTTCTTTTTGGTGGGTGACGTCTTTACTCGCAGTAACAATTTCTTTTGCTTTTGTTATTCCGTAAGTTTCACAAGTCAAAGTAACTAGAGATTTCTGCAAAGACGCAAATAAAATAGCAAATGATGTCTACTTTTAGCTTCAATATTTCTCGGAAGAACCCAAGTTTTATTTAGTAAGATAATCTATTTAATTAGATGATTTACGTATTGCGTATTAATATTGATTCGTTTTGCCATGTAGTAGATATGATAATTATTTATTTTTGTAAGAGGAGTAAAATGTAAAATAATATTTTAAGCAGATATTTCATTCGTATATGACCAGACTTAAGGAAACACCTTATTCATAACAGAAGCAAAAAATAATGGGACGAGTATATAACTAGGCGCGACTGTGCAATTTTACAACGCGATAAATAATTTCCTCGTGTTACTTTTGCGCGATCGTGGCAACGTTTACCGTAATATATTTCCAATTACCTACCGTACTTTACGCATGTTTCATAATTCAGTCTTGAAAGCGTTAATAGGAAATAGTGGCCAAGCTCATAAACCATATTTACCAACTCTGCCGTCGGTGTCTGTTGCGAAGTCGAGGATTCCAATTTCGAGGCCGACGAAAGAAATAACGTGCAACCCCGTATCCGAGGGTCATCGGCACCCGAACATCTAGCCACCAGATTTAATATCTGTGCGATTCGCGTCCAAGTACCCTCGTATCGTTTCATGTTTCAACAAAAAACAAATACACGAGCAATACTGAAAATTCTCGTGAAATTGGATCAAAGTATCCATGTATTTTACTTTATTCTTCTCTGAAAATTTATAGAAATAAATTGTATCGAAACGCATCGTGTTTAATATCCGCTGAATAAAAAAATTGCTTTTCATTTAATCATGAAGTCTGTCCAAAGCATTTCCATATATAAAAAAAAAGAAAAAAAAAAAAAGAAGGAAATGGAATCAAACTGTCGGATGTTAGTTAGAACAGAAAATTTATAATTTGAATATCGATGACTTTTATATCACTAATATGGTTGATTTTTATATAACTTTTATTCCGTGCATGTTGATACGATCGAGAAATTTATATGTGTTTAGCTAGCGAATTATTCGAATAAAGAAATCACAATGGGAAATAAAGCAGTACTATCGTGAAACGATTAATCATATTTCCATAACCCATTTCCTTTCCATCAAATATCTGTTCTCTACGAGTTTATTCGAAAGACAAAGATAGATATTGGGGAAAAGTGCTCGACGTTTCGAGTCCTGTTATTTCCGCCTTTGTATCGAGGAAAATACAAAGCCTTGTATCGGTCTGACAGGTCAAGATACGAATATTCATCCTGAAAGCAGAAACCGAGCGGAAGTATACATTCTTGCAACTCGATCGCTTTGTTGATCCGCTGCTTCGAAACTGTGCGCGTTGACACGAATGTACATAGTTGACTGATAAATTTATATAGCAACGACTGAAAATTGTATAATTTATAGAACGCACGAGCAAATATTCTGGGTGAAACTCGAAAAATTAAATTGGCCACGCTTTCACGAACATTAATTGCATAAACAATAGTGTTTCTGTTTCGCTATCTTTATGTACGTAGAGGAAATAAGTGAAGCATTCAATCGATAAGCGATATATCGGCACATAATAATGAACCGAGTATTTAGATTTAATTAAACCTATATAACAATGCTATAACGAAATTTGAATTTCCTATATTCTTTATCAGTCGTACAAATATTGTAACACTTTCTCTGTTATTAAATTTAAATTTAATAAAATATCGTACGACTCTAACGATAAATGAAATTCCATGTAAAAATTACAATATTTATATCTTTTCACAATATTTCACAATGAAGAACACTTTCACATTCGAATTAAATACAAATACAGGAAAATTTGATATTACCTTAAAAAATTATATATACGCACATAAAATTGTCGAAAATGTTAATTGAAATATACGATAGGCCAGGCTAATTTGAAATGAATATTTGTAGAGAATAAATTAGACGGAATTCGAAAGAAATCGTTTTCTCCTGTTTACTTTTTCTCAAATTTAAAATCGCTTTCCGTCGCGACGCCGCGCCAGTGCGTCATGCAATGCACCAAAATCTAAATTATTATTCGATGATATCATCAGTCTGTATGATTTTGTAAGAGAATGAATAAAGATCGTTTGTACATCCAAATCTAATCATTTGAAAATCAGGTCACTCTTTCATTATATATTCTTGTTCGTTAATTCTCTTTAAATATTGTTTGTTACACGTTAAATATGGAGAATTTGAGCAAAGATATGTATCATTTTAATTTCCGATTTAAAAGTTTCTTTCTTTCTTTAAAGACCAATTCAAAAAAACGGTTCAAATCATCCTGTTTATAATTCTTCTACGTCAAGAAGATATCATATTGCATTGCCACGTAATTTCCCTTGCTACAATCTGCTGCACTGCATGTTCTCAATTTTTTTAGTGCAATCCGTTCGTAATCTGGTTGAGGAATAAATTTCTCGACACACTTATTCCAAGAAAATTTTAAAAGTTAAACAAAATTTTTCTTCGCCAAATGTCAGCATAATATGTGATGAAACTAGTGGAAAGATAAATGATTTCTCCATGATATTTACGAAAGGATGGAAAGATTTTTCCTAGGATTGACACTATTCACTTGAACGTCACCGTGTGTGGTTAGGCAAAACAAGATAAATATTCAAAATATTTAAACTAAAGCAAGAAGCAAGGAAAATAATAACAAACAATCTTTTACTCACGTCGAATCCCCTGATATCAAATTTCAGGAAAACTGCATATTATATGCATTTGCTGATCTTTGGCTCGAATCCTCGTCCAAATGCCATCCTGTAGAACGTGCGAACGTGAACTGTGAACGTGCGAACGTGGTCAGCGAATTTTGATTTTTGTACCGAATCCTCATTCAAATGCCGCACTGTGCGCCGCTTAATTTCCAACAAAAATGTTCAACTTGCACGAGTTCGCTTAATCCCCAACGTGATTCAATTTGAAAACGATAGTGCGTTTCAGTTTACACTAACATTTGCACACATGTATATAGTCGAAATGTATGTGTACATACAAGTACGTATTTTGTATGCGAACACATGTACGCTTGGGTGCATTTATATATTTAAATATTGTTTATTTCATTTTATGTATGTTCGTTGAAAAGAGTTCATCGATAGAAAATAATTTTCGAGAGATTGCGAAATATTCCTGTTAAAACTATTTATTCGTTGCCAAACAAGCCACGAAAAGTGAATCGCCTTTTTCAAGGGGTTGAATCAAGTTTGTATCAGTTTTCAGTTGTCAAATCGACAGAGTGCAAATATTTCGGAAATGTAAAGCCGATTTCACGTACGATTCGCAATTTGTCTCTTTCTTTTTCTCGCAAAATTTCAACGTTTCGACGTGAAACAGGAATGCTATTAACGGAAGAAAAAAAAGGAAGTTGGAAGCCTCTTTCCCAACTGTTTGTCAAGAAAAATGGCGAATGGTCTTTTCCTCTGCCGGATGAAAAATCTCGTCGTGCCGACACATGTAAGAGTATTTTTATATCAGGATTTTCTCGGAGAGTTCAGTTTGCAGAAGTTGGATTTCGATATCGTTATCCCTTGCGTTAGGCGTTATCTGATTTATTTAAATGAGATCACGATGCGACGTTTTGTAAGGACTTAGGAATGTACTAAATTATCTCCTTGACGGAGAAATCCTTCAACAATTTATCGGTACAGAATTATCAATTTTTTAATGGTATTATATCACGTGTTCTGTACTTTGATCGATGTAAACAATAAAATAGCATATATACAAATATGAATGTATCAGTGCAATTCGTTTAAAACAAAGGTTGAAGAAACAAACGAAGAATTTAAGTAATACAAAAATTCTAGAAATTATCATTGTCTATTCGATAAGTATACAAAAGACGGCATTAGAGAGTCATAAATTTTCAACACATATATATCTTATAATGTATATTCTCAATAACACATATTTCTCGCTATAATACTAAATCTGTGTAAATTAATGAAACAAACACCATATTATAATTGAGTTTAGACAACTGTAAACGAAGTACATCATATATGTACATACTTGCATCACAAAATTATCCACTGAATGATTAATTGTTTAACAAAGTATACTATTTGACATTCCTTTAACCATACCATAGTTACCAGCACATATCATAGAACACTCCTTTCTTTAGTTATCGGTATCGTCAGCTACATTCTTCTCTCTCGCTATATCCAATTTCCCCACAGTCGAATAATCAACAACTGATAGCACAGTAGTCTGACAAGCAGACAATTTAATCTCAAACTTCACGTTACAATAACAAATTCGATAAATCTCAACAGGCTATTTATACGACTATTGTAACGAAGCACATTGATATTCGAATGACGAAGTGATAAGTAATTTTACGTCGACTAGGGAACTGACGCGTCTTGAACAAGATACAGCTATCCAGCAACCCCCTCTACTTCCTCCTTATCGTGACTTTTGTATTGTCATTGGATTCGCCGGATGTTTGTGGTGATAAAATTTGTCCCCTTGTCGGGATATCCGGCTGGAAATATGCGGATGGACGAGCCGCGATGTATGACAGCGAAGAACGACGAGACGACGGGAAAAGAGGGATCCGAGAAACTCGCGGGAAGATAGAACGAGCGTAAAAGCTGAGAAGAAGATTGCGGGAAAAGCGTATCGATCGGTTGCGCGTGACAGACGCTTTTCTCGAAACCGCAATCCTCGATTACAAACCCCCACCACCATGGAAACAAATCTGAAGCGTTTTCCGACGAGCAGAAATTCTGTCCACGCGTGGGTGGAGGCGAAGATAGTCGGCAAAGAAAATGAAGAGAAAAACGCGGCGATAAATTCGCTAGAATTTCCAACGTTTTCATTCGGTCCGCTGCTACGTACCGGTATCAATTTTTCTCTACTTTTTGTCCTTCGTTTTTCCCTCCTTTTTATTTTCCCCCCTACTTTCCGCTTTTTCCTTCCTTTTCTCTTTTTATTTCTTTGTTTCATTTCATTTTTCGCGTTTCTCGGTTTACGGTATCACGAGAATTCAATTAACGCAATTGCGGCGAATTAAAATCCGGGAACCTGTTTTAGATTTTCGCCGCTGCCGCTCTCTCCAATCCCCCGTTTGATTACGATTCGTAGCGTTTTGTAACGAGTTTTCCCCTTCATTCACCTCTTCCCTCTACCCTCCAGACTTTCCCCTCCCGTCCGTCGATTTTGCACAATTTGCACTTGAACGTGCTTTTGACGTAAACGAAATAACGACAGCTCGAAACTGCCCCCTCCCTTGCCCGCTCGCTGGGAATTTGTAAAAGCGGTCTCGTTGCGCCGGAGAACGCGAACGGGAAATGGAGGCGGGAAAATTAATGAACCGGCCCCTTTCGATTGTTTCGATACGGAGATTATGAGGTATAGCGAGCTCTGTTTTCTTTCGCCGCTTCTCCGTTACACGCCACAACATTATCCAAACCGTTCGTGTGCTTTTGCTATCAGAGAGATTCATCTTCTTTTGACTGAATAAAAAGTAAGTTAGCAGAACGGTGAAGAGAGTATCAAAATAATTGGAGCACGTTCGTGATTAATTACAGCGAACGAAATATTCCGATTAATATAGTAATATCTGTATCTATCAAAGTTTCGTAACATGTATGAAAGATATGAATTTCATGAGATATTGTTCAATTATTTTAACCGGCTTGCTCGATAATTCCCTAGAAGCATTTCTTTATGGCGAATATTCTCGATAACATTAGCGAACATGTGGTTGATTTTAATCCTTCTGACAGTGTTTGCTTATTGTTAGTCAAAAAGCCAAGTTTTCTTCTCTTTGTAGGTTTTTAACACTCCATGCTATCCTCTTCTTTCAATGACATTTTTGGGATTTACACTTTCGAAAATTCAAAACATATTTAGACTTACTTGACGATATTCCTATTTATCTATATAATTTTTTAAGTAATTATCAAGAGGTTTTTTCTAACAGCAAATTCTAAAAGCTAAAAGTAAGGAGAGAATAGCATCTTAAAAAATTGGAACGTCTCTTTTTGTTTGAAATACCTTCCAGATAGAAATTTTAATTTATTACTTATGTCGCACTTTTGTATAAAAATGAATGTGCTGTTAATTTTGTAAATATGTAACACCAGCGTGTTTTAATTGGGGTTCCACAAACTTTGTCGGGTTTGAATTGGACGTCAGTAATTAAGGCCTAAAAAAGTGTAAGTTATAAAGTAACGATACAATAAATCACCTGTATTACCCATAATTATTAACAACCAGTTATTATGCCGTCACTTATTGCTTTCACTTTTCTTAAACCTTAATTAAGGCCAACCGGATTCTTTCGGTCTTAACTACCGACATCTAATTTATCTAAACGAAATTCTATCAAACTCCGACTAAAACATACTGTAATTAATATTACATATTTATCAAATTACTATACGTGATATCGGTACGAGTCACATAAAAAGTAAATTGCTTCGAAGCTCCCTTACACTATGTCATAAATAACTTACCCCCAATTACCCCTTTTTTAAAGTCGCGAGGAAATAAAACACTTAAAAATTTCCCTTGCTAAACTTCCTAATAGTCGCACAAAAAGATGATTTCTCCTGTACTCCTGGTTACTTACTTCGTTATACTTCGAACCACCCCGTCTTCCCTCCAATTACAGAACTTTCATCCGCGAAACTTCTTCCTGGATGTTCCTCGTCGAATTTACCGCGGCAAGCGCAAAAAAGCAGACGTAGCACCGTGATCGGTGTACGCGTCGAAAGTTATCCGTATATTGACGTCGCTTATAGGATGTCGCAGAGTTGACGCATGATAATTAGTCGTGCTGATTAGTCGTCGACGCGCGTACCTACAGACGCACGACGCGGTAAAATGTCACAAGGCGACCATCGAGCAACGTCCTACCCTACCAGTATTAATTGCGCGTTCTACGATTCGACATGCCTTTGACGTTGCATTTCAGTTATCGTCCTGTTGATTATATTTCCTTTCGTCATTCTCGTACTTCTTTTTTTTTTTTTTCGGCGTCGTTGATAAAATTCGTTGCGTGGCATAGGGGCGTCGATTAATCCTTTTTCTTTCCTTTTTTCGACGTTGCTAACAGAATTCATGGCATAGTATGCAGGGGCGTCGATTATTTCTTCTTTTCTTTCGCTCTTTTTACGGAATTGCTGGCAGGGTTCACGACGTGGTATAAGAATGTCTCTTCCCCCTCTTTTTTTCTTTTTTTCAGGATTGTTAGCAGAATTCATGATGGTAGTATAGATATGTCGATTACTTCCTTTTCTTCTTTCTTTCGAGATTACAGACAGAGGTGACGGAGTTTATGATATGATAGAATGATACCGATTATTTCTTCTTACGTTTCGCTTTTTTTCGCAAACGCTGACAAAGTTCATGATGTGGTATCAGTGATCAGGTATCGTTTTGCTTTTTTTTTACTTTTTTTTTGGGATTGTTAGCAAAGTCCACGACGGTGATGTCGATTACTTCCTCGTCCAAGTCCTAGTTTCTTCTGTTTTCTGGGATTACTGACAGAGTTCACGATGTGGTTGTACGAGTGTCGATTATTTCTTTTTTCTTTCCCGTTCTTTTTTGAACGTTGCTAGCAAAGTTCACGACACGGTATAAAACGATCAAATATCTTTTTGTTTTTTAACTCATTGTTTACAGTCACATCGTTTTCAATGTTCCTGATTGGAGGATAATTCTGAGATTTTACTGTCTTATAGAAATGTCGATTATTTCTTTTCCTTTCCTTCTATCTTTTTCTTTTCTTTTTTTTTTCTTTTGAGGTTGCTGACATAGTTTATGACACGATATAGTGACGATTACTTTTCTTTCGTTTACTTCTCCTCTCCTTTCTTTTTATCTTTTCTTCTTTATGCTTCTCTTTCCCTGGATTAACGATAGAGTTCGTAAAATAGTATAGAAATGTGATCTTCTCGGCACTATTAGCAGAATTCATAATATCTTTCTGATTATATCGTTTTTCTTTATCACGCCGCTGCTTACAGAATATATGATGCGATATAAAGGTGTAGGAAGTGTGTCGGCGCTGGAAGGAGATGGACCAAGGGAACATAGCATACGCTCGATTCACTCGTCGCGTCCGCTTTTATTTCGACACAGTTTCACGCGGCATGCGCACGCCAAGAGACCGGCAAATGAGCGGCGTTCGTTAAATTTTAATGAAGTCCCTGCACGCCGAAGCTGAATTGTTTGCCGGTTACTGGTAAATCAGATTTCGCTGGAGTTCGACGGCGGCATAGCGCGCCGCTGAAAATAATTAGAGGATCCCGGGATTGTGTATAACTTTTTTTTTTAGTCTTTCCTTCTTTCACTGCGCTGGAACAGAATTAAGAAGTGGTATACGAGAGATTCCATCGTTGACTCGGCCGTTCACGTGAAATTACGTCTTTTCATAAGCAGCTGATGTCTCATCTCATAATGATGTTCATAGCGAAACTACGTAATTTTATTAAAAGGCGGAAAAGTGTAGAGATACTGTACGAAATTGTAAATGAACTCGACATATTTACAAACTAGATCATTTTACACGATGCGGGCAGCGTTACTAGTTAGAAACTTTGTAAACCATAAATTACCAAAATTAATAAATATCGATTGAGGAAACACTAATTGAAAAATTCAATCGATTAAGAACGTTATAACGAGGTTAAATTGATTTTTGATGAAATGAAGTCACGTTCGATGTAGTTTGCAGAAAGATCGAAAAACCAAAACAGGAGTTTTCTAATTATTCTAATTAATGTATTTAGCAAATCAGTCCCTGGTGCTTGTGGGTTTAATTGCAACACGAAACACGAATTCATTACATTAATGAATATTAAGCTAACAGAAAATATAAAGCTGTAGCGTTGCATCAACTGTAGAGAAATATACGTAATTTATTTCGTTTCCACACTTTGTGCACGCAAGCTTTAATATTCGACGTTAATATTGACATTACAACATTTAATGCTATTTAATATCGTCGCATTTAGATATACTTTTAAGCGTTACCGTAAAGTAGATTTCTCGCTTGAAAACGCCGTACTACCGAAATGTTAATAATTCACAAGCTTATATTTATTATTACGCACATACATATGCATAGAATATAAGATAAACTTATTCCACTACAAATCTCTATTTAAATTTAATTAATTCGGCTATGTGCATAAAAACATGAAATTTTACCAAGCAATTACCAAATTAATTAATAAGAAACCTCAACAAACTCATCGCACAAAAATAATCCCAAAAACTCGATGCACCTCGATGCTCTTTTAATTGATCCAATTACAATCGCGAACACTTTTGCCATGTGCATATGTGTGGATCATTAACGAATAGAAAACGCTTCACAAACGATTCATACGAGCCAGGATATCCTAACATCGATAACTCCGTTAACTATCGAGAGTGCTCTGGCGGATCATCGTATTTAATGAAAAGCCACGGACAAACGATCCTGCGAGTGCTCGTAATCAAACGATTCCCATTGAAACAGGACACGTGTAAATTAATCACCGTATCGCGCGCACGTGCACACAGCTGCGCATCCTTTACTCGCCATTTTCACCCGTTTGCTCAAAGAAATAAGAAATAAAATATAAAAAGAGAAAAGAAGGACAAGATAAAGAAAGGATATATTCCAGACCATTCGGTCGACTCGTTTTCCCAGCAGTTCGCGAGAAGCGAGTCAGCTAACGCGTTGTTACTCCAATTTTCCGAGTTAAGGCGAAAGGGAGAGGGCAGAAGCAAAAAAAAAAAGGAGCAAAGAACGCGTAGTAACGAGCCTCCATTTTGTGTTGATGGCTGCATTAGGCGCATTTTCAATAGAGAGCCTCGTTGTTTTACCATAACCATTGTTTGTTCGAGCCTGGCTCTTTCTAACGGAAGGAAGAAGGAAGTTGGCCGAAGATGGAGAATTCGATGGAAGAGAGAGGAAGAAAGGTGGAACGTGGTGTTGCGAAGCGAAAGTGTACTGCAACGCCCCTTCCGTTAACGTCGGCGGCGTATTAGCACCAGGAATGCAAATAATTGTTCGGTGCAGTGTATACAGGGTGGCGAAAGCAACCCTGGAATGTAAATAGAGCTGACTTGAGAGTGGTCTCACCGAAACCGGGGCTTTCCACCTCTGCTCGTCGATGTATTGACCTCTCCTGGTTATGTGAATGTGTGTGCGAAGATTTCAACGTTTTAGCTCGTCTGTGAGAAAATATGTGTAAATATGGATGTATGTGTGCGGCGAGGTATGGGCGAGGGTAGCATCCCCTGTCAGTTTGCTCGGCATTCGTAGAACGACTCATGGAAGAGTTTCTGCTGAATCAACTGAATCCCGGCGATGGTTTGACTTTCATTAAGCCGCCGGCTAATTCGCGACGATTTTCAAGACAGTTTTTCTTCTTTTCTATTTAATTGGATAGGATATTGAACTCGGATAGATTGATGGATCGCTTTAAGGTAATATTAAATGTTCTTGATTTTTCTACCGTCAAAAATAGTGTACTGATTTTTTTTAGCGCAACCGTTTTAATTCTTTTTCTTGTTTATATAAAAATTGAAAATTATTTCGTCATTTTCGCACTGTCTTAGTTTTGTGAAACGTCTGACAAAATTTTGGAGATACTTGTCAATGCGTCTACTTCGTCACGTGATGATTTCTTGAAGCTGCGATGAAGAAATCTTTTATCAATGAAAATGTATATCTTCTGATATTTTTATAAAAAGACATAGCATAGTGACGTTCAACGCCAGTTATCCCAGAAACAAATACATCCATTTATCGTTTAGTTAACTGACATATTGTATTGTATTGCGCCAGCATCGAAGAACTATATAAATTTAGCGACACTTACGAAAATAAATACAACAGTTTTCCAGACGTATTAACTTCCGCAAGAAAACCACCGTACAATCCACTTTACCGTCTTCTCTTTCTGTTTCATAAAAAAAGAGACAAACATTTTCAGCACCCCAACTTTATCCTAAGTTGCTCAACTCGCGACCTGCGAAATTAATCGTAACTTCAGCGCAATTAAATCAACGTCCCCGGCCATGGTCCGGAAGAGACCAAAACTCGGTGCTCCTCCCGCAACAAAAAGCCGCGTGGCATTCAACCAGACTGTCACGGCGAATATCACCGCGAAACTGGAGACGATTTCACTGAGCGAAGGTACGTTCGAAGTTGGAAGGAAGGAACTGCAAGTCCGCGGGTGGCGAGAGACTTCTTGCGCTCGTCTGAAAGCAACGCAACGAGAGGAAGGTTCGGCACCAAGGGCAATAAAGTATCGCATCTGGTCGCGCGACACGATTAATCGCCACTACGCCGCCAAGAATTAATTGCCGACACTACGATAATTTATCGTAGCTTGGTTCGCGATGATATTTCACCAGCTGAATACTTTTCATGGTTTCCGCTCGCGAACGATAACCCACGATAACCTTGTTTTCCCGTAATGAAAATCACGTCCAGAGGAAATCACAAACGAATCAACGTCCTTCTGTTTTTCAAGCATCTTTGAGTCGAAAAAACGAGCAGAGGAACGGCACGTGATAAGGGACGATGCTGCTTTCTGTCGTTCGTCGTCACCATGGTTTTATTTGTACACTCGCGCCCATAATCATCAAACATTTGCTTATTTTGAGAAAAATAATTGCTGGGACGTAGATACGATTTTCTGAATTGATATTCTACTGTTTACGAGTTACTCGGTTGAATTAAAGTATATACAATTTTATGCTGTGAAATGACTGTGCTGATACAGTTGCTGTGGATAATTATAGACTCAAACACATTTTCGGTATTATTTCTTTAATATCTGCAAGAGACATGACTGACTATGCCTAGATATGTTAAATGAAATTGCTTTTGTAAAGCGTAGATAAAACGTTATAGAATAGGAGGAAATGTTACATGGCGAACTATTGTTTTTTATAGCCGAAATAAAAGATAAAAGGACAATTTTTCGTCAAGACAATGCTCCCATTCATACAACCGTCACTACAAAAAAAGGTGGTTCCAATATTTCGGAACACAATTATTACTATGGCCAGCATTGGCCCTCACCTGATCAAAAACCTGTAGGGAATTCTAGCTAGAAAAGTTTATGATCAGAAAAAGCCACCTTTGGGAAATATCGTTGAACTTAAAAAGAGAATAAAATCTGCATGGACGAAAAACTTAGTATATAGTGAATAAAAACGTAACAAAACTAACGTTGAGTTAATATTTTTTCACAGCCGAAAACACAATTTTAAGGAACATTTCACTTTATCTAGACTTAATAAGAAAACGATAAGAAAAGAAGAGATAAAAATAAGAAAACTTTGATTGTTGTATTATATTATAATATGATATTATATGAACGGTTTTGTCAGTTTTTGCTTTAATATTATGAAGAATCTAAAAATGGGGTTGAGTTCATATTTATTCACGACAGTGTATCTGTACATACAATAAGACAATAATATGTCTGTACATCGAGTAAAAAGTAAATAAAACAATCATCCAGGAACAGCTCGTAAGTTACGAAGTAGAAAAAACTAATTTTTGGAATATTTTTATCTGCCTTTGTTTGTTTGTATGTTTGTACTCGCATCACGTAAAAACTACTGAACAGGTTTGAATTGTGTCCGGGAAAGAAAACAGGCTATGTTTCATCTCGATCCGTTTTGCAGAAGCTGATAAATAGCCGTAGTATCTGAATTGCATGCGCTCTCCTGTTTGGTAAAAGACAAACAACGATGACTATCGTTTACGTTGTATTTTCTCTGAAATCGAACCTTTTTATAATTTGATATTTTATTATTATTTATTATTCGTTAGCTTTTACTACGAGGAATAACCAAACTGTTAATACAAAAGATACGCAGATATTTCGTTCATAAAAATTCATCTGCTCATAGATTGTTCCATATATTAATATGCCATAAAGTTGGCATTTACGTGACAGTTTAGGCTAATACGAGTGTCTGCTTTAATAATTGCTATATAATTAGATCTATCAGAAATAACCAAGCAGACATTTTTTATTAGGAATTGTATCGTATTTATAAATTAATTCCCAATAAGACATTGCCTCGTCAATACAGTGATATATTTTATTGCCAGTACAATTGCGTACCAATACTTCCTATAGCCATCGTAAATCAATAAGATGTGCATACCTTCCCAGCTATGAAACAGTACACGCGGGATTCACACGGTCGTCGCTGTGAACTTATCATCTGGCGATTTAATCATGCCGCCGCAAGGTCTCTACGATTAGAGATAAGAGGGTGCAAGGTATGATAGGAAGAAGCTATTTATGCGTACGATGTCTCTATTGCTTAGGAACGCGGAATCTAATACGCGATTTCCGTGATTTGATTTGCGGTTTGGCCTTGGTTAATATGAGAGAGTTGATTAGGAGAATTGATAACCTTATGAGGTAAAATCAGATAATTGAAGTTTGAAAGATTGTAAGAGTAGGTTTATAGGGATATTATGATAGATTGGATTCTTTAAGATGAATATTTAGTAGTAATACAGAAGAGGACATAGCATATCGATTTCAATGATCTTCATCTATGTTTCCGAAGTCAATGTCCTAAGTAATTTCACATATGAAATGAATATTTAGTAATAATATAGAAGAGGACATAGCATATCGATTTCAGTGATCTTCATCTATGTTTCCGAAGTCAATGTCCTAAGTAATTTCACTTATACTAATAGCTGATGCTTGGTTTTAATCCTCAAGAGATATTATTTTTAATAATACTATAATTAATGATAGTATTACAAGTATTTTTAATAGTGTTCATTTTTTAAACATTTCGCTAAATTCGGTTAGATTTGAATGAAATGATTACAACTTTTGTATATTCAATCTTATAGTACATTATTGTTGCTATTAACTCTGAAGATAATTATATTAAAATTCAGACGAATAATAATGTATTTCATATATTACTATGTGATATAACTTAGAAGATCCTTAAGCTGTAAGATCAACGTTTCTAAGAATAGCTTAAGATTAACGTGACGTATAAAAAAGTTCTTGATAGAAGCGTGACATTTTTCCCAGTTTCGCGATTTTCCGTTCGCATATTCATTTACCTTGATACTTCTTGATTTAGACATTCATGAGTAGGAAAAGTTCGGATCTTAATTAAAACTTGGTAAACTCGGAGCTTCTTGCTGCTTTTTAATAGCCGTTGACATGTCAGAAACTTAGAAGACTGTCGATACTCAAACAAAACTTTGCAAAATCGATAACCGATGTCTCTAGAAGCTTATTTTTATCGTCCTCTACTGAAAACTTTAACGAAGGAAGGAGATGATATTTTTGACTGCACGAGTTTGTTAATCCGCGCGAATATAGATAAAATAAATTTTAAATATTCACGAGTGACGGTGCATTTAGTCTGTAAATATAAAATAAGGAACGCACCTCATAACAAGCGCTATTAGTTACGTTGTTTGTCATGTAAACAGTGTACATTACAGCTAATTGCTTCACCTGTTACAATCTTCAGCGTATAATAATAAGTTGCAATTATTATTAATATACTTGTTTCACGGTGAAAAGATTCACAGAAAGATACGCTGATTAATGTAACATAGCGTTTTGTTCCTGTTAAATATCTTTTGAAATCTCAAATCATTATAAATTGCTATTTTCCTATTTTCATGTGCTTAGATTTAAACATCTTTGAAGATCTCTTAATTTTCATATTCGTGTTACTCGATCTTTCTCGGTTCCCAAATTTTTTAATTTTAAAAATCTTCAAACTTTGAAATTTCTTGTTTGTCCATATACTAAATTATCAAATTTTTAAGCTATTTCAAATTTTCCAATTTTATCGTTCAAATTTCCTAATTTGAAAATTTTCAAATCTTCTAATTCTACATTCAATTTCTAACGTCCCAAACGTCTTAACTTCTATATTTTCACACTCACATCTCTGAAACTTTCAAAACTAAAATCTTCAGAATCCAATATACAATAAAACACATATATAGTCGCTCGTTTCAAATTTCTGTTCATGGAATCAACAAACTCCGAACTGACGACGATTTCGTTTTATCTCTGATTACAGAAACTGCAAACGATTGGCGAGGATTTCTGCGGTCTGGACGTGAACACACCTCTGGGAGGCGAAGATCCGATGGAGGGAACCCCTGTGCTCACTTTCGATACACATCTGACGGCGGTCGCTGCTACCTCGACCGGCGACTACACGGTCGTCTTCGTGGGCACGAGCGAGGGTCACCTGAAGAAGGTCAGTGCACGATACTCTTTATCTCGTCGATCGAAGAAGAGCAAGAGGCGCTCGAACGGTACCGGAGCTGTTTCATTAGGCCAACCTTGTACGTTCGTTATCTGCTCGCTGCATATTTTCCACAATCTAATTCTTCCATAATGACCCTCGACCAGCTCAGTATTTTTAACGCTCTTTGACCTTTCACCCTGGACAATGCGTCGATTCTTTACATTGAAGCCACTGCTCTCCGCGTCGTGTTCTATTTTTTCCCTTGTACGCTTGATGTTTCTACCGCGAGTGGCTCGTTTTATAAGCCCTTTTTAATACAGAGAATCGTTATAATGATACGAATATAGGAACGTGAAATACAATGAAGAAAAGGTGGCAAGTGATTAAGAATTTTAAAATATTCATTTATGTCCTTGTAAATGCCAAGCAATATTTTTATATTGAAAGTTCTATTTCTTGTTCCATAATTTAACGGGAAATAAGTTTATACTAATCTCTCAATTTGTATGCATCCCTTTATTGTCTTTCTTTTTTCTCTTTTCATTTTTCTTTAAGTCTGTAGTGAATTCCATAGATAATTATTCTAACTTGTGGAATCTTATTCGTTAGATGATACTAACCTGTTTCATTATAGAGCACAATTAGTAACATAGACATCTGTCCACATACATTTATTCTACTTGCATCTTCGGAGTAATACGTAAAAAGTAAAAAATAGTACATGCAAGATTAATTATCGTACAATTTTTGACACGATACATAAATGAAAATAAAAGTAATTCTATATTACAGAGAACGTATACGTTTATTTTACACATTTTCCTAACAAATAATTACTCGAGAATATTTTTGTCTTGTATTTAACTATATTGCCCGATATTGAGAACGAGTTAATCAACCTACAGTAAAATTAGATAGAAACTGTGCGTTAAAACAGAAACATCAGAAACAGTCGCAAAATCTGGTGACGTTCAAAAAATTTCATTTCATCCTGCAATATACGCCCTTCGTAGTAAAAAAGAATAATACATTCCTCACTCAAAATTTTCGGATACGCCGACCTACCATTTCTCTCACAAAAACTAATCAGAGTCAGAATGGAAGCAGCGAAGCAATAAAATCAGCGTTGTCCCGAGTTACGAGTGGTCGAACTCATTGGATTTCCATACCGCCTCTTGCTCTCTTTCGGCGTAATAATTAATCCCGAATTGAGCTGACGGCAGTGGCGCCAGCAAAAGTAATCACAATAGATATTAATGCGAACGACAGAATCGAGGTTATAGTGAAATCCGCTTTCTACCCGCGTTCCATTAGCCTGCAGGTTAGCCATTACGGAATATCGTTGCTCGCGAAGCGTTAACGCTTAACGAACCTAATGGAGTCCCGTGGACCGGCTCGCGAACTTCAACAGCTCCGAAACTTCAGAATAGAAACTACACTAACATATCCCGACCTAACTTACCTGATCGTTGCGCTTTCCTCGTTGCGTTTTCCTATTTTTATGAACGTAACTAAAGAAACGCAAGCCAGATGGAAATTTGTTTCGTTTACTAAAAATTGTAATTAGACCGCGGATTTCTACGTAAATTCATATTTTTGAGGATACAGTTAAAAGCGTGGAATTTCTACCTCGGTGGAAAATTGCTTTACTTGTCAAGTATCGTAGAAAACATTATACGTTAGATATTTTATATATTTTTTCACATGATACGCATCCCTTGCAATTTTGCACTTTGAAATTTATTACAGATGAAATCCGCAGTCTACTTATAAGAACTACCCTATTTTGGATATTTTATACACTTTTGTATGCCATCGTGTACATTCTTTTTAATCGTCGAATTAATTACGATTAAACCGCGGATCCTTATGCATTTTTCTATCTCTACGAACATATGTAATGGGATCTAAATTGAAATTTCATCCAATAAATATATATACTCTAATAAATATTGTACTGTGGACATTTTACATGTTTTTTGCATGAAAATCTACAAATTTTTAATAAATATAGAAAAAATCCACAGTCTATTTGCACGATTATTCGACCAAGAGATCGTGAATCAAACGCGTGTAACGCGAGCCGTGTAATTGGCTCTTGGGTGATACACCCGAAAAAGAAAAAAGTACGTTGGAAAGAGGAAATTACGCGAGACGATCGCTAGAAAAATGATTCTGGAGTGTAGTTCGGATCGTTATCGCGGTGGATGCAGTTCCAGGAACGCGATATCTCGCGTTGGCCCTCTCGAATCTGTCGTGATTAATCATGATTATCCTAGCTAAATCCTCTCCGATTTCTTCCGGTTTCTCTAACTCGTTACGTTGCTCGCCGATGCTTTATTTTCAGAATTATGTTACACGATCTGGCTGGAAAACGTTGCAGCAGAAATGTGTAGCCAGAGTCAAAAGCTTTTTGGGCATAAAGTATGAGAGTGGGGTTTACCCTTAGCGTATCAAGCTGGGATAATCAGCGTTCTTTTCCAAGAGGGATCTTTAAGTTGCGCACGTTCCTCGAATTTGTATGTCTCGGTCTTGGACTCGTTTTAACTCGCAAAAGGAGTTTTAACACGTTGACCGCCACGACACCCGTATTTCTGTCAGTTTCTGGTCAGGCTATGTAACCCATATTGGGGTGTCGCTTATTTGACTACTTGCGAAGGATCGTTGTAGGTATTTGAAAAGATATTCCATAATAATAAATTGTTAATTAATAATTCATTGTAATGATAGTTGAATTGTTATAAAATAAAAATACGAAAATGGTTTATTAAAAAAATTATTTAGAATGTAAAAATTTAAAACATTCTATAGTTGAGGTTGGTCGGTACAATTTGGACAATAAGTTGTTGTTTTCTTCAAATTCTTTTGTGCCTTTGTTCGGTCCATTCGATGTCTTTTATTTGCATAACATAGTTTGCACGCGCGTCTAATGCTTCTTCCGGAATCATTTTTCCGAACGACGATATTATGCTGACTCCGTCGAAGACAAGGACTTTTGTATTTTCAGACAACGTTAATAATTTTGCAACTAATAATTGTCTAAATATTCTAATATTTATATTTTTTCTTCTTGCAATTTTGTAAACCGTCAAAGCGTTTACAACAGAAATCCCTAGAAAGAATTGAATGCCAAGTTTTCTGTACCATTTGATTCCTTTCCTAATTGTGGTGGCATAAGAAACCATTTGGTCGGAATAATCTATACCACACTTTCCTTCATTATATTCAACAACAGCTAGTGGTTTTAATGTTGCGAACAAATGAAACGAAAGATCATTCTTGAGACCATCACTTGAGCGATTCGCATTGCTAAAATATCGATGGGAGCACCTAGCAGAGAACGCTTGGTACTGCTGTACGCGTGGCCTAACGGAGATTTCTTTGAAAACACGCGTGGCGGTCGACGTGTTAATGCGTTTGCTCCTTTGGCAGTGGTGGTGTAATTTTTTTATCATTTATATTTCACAGTTATTACATATTTACACAAAAATTGTACATCTTGTAAATGTGTATTTTTATATAAAAGATAGTAAACCTGTTTGTTTTAATCGTTGAAAGATAATAGAGAAAATTTAATTAGTTTCTGTATTAAATTTAAGTTTAGTATACGATCGAAACTTGAAATTACAACAAGGATGATTATTCCATACTTTTCTTAAACTTAAAGAATTTCTTAGCAAGAGAGAAATACGGTTGTTCGAAGAAGGCTCAAACAAACAAGACATCTTTGGTACAAGTTACATTTTTCAACTTTTAGCTATTCCTAAAAATCTTCACTAAAATTCCTGTTTCATGCATGTATTTGTTTAAAAATAAATTTCTTCATTTATTATATACTGTATATACAGTGTCAAATACAATGTCTTGGAGTCACTAAACAATACCAGTGTCGGTACGTCTAAGGAAATTCTTATCTTTATCAATCGTTTCGTAATCATAGACTTGTCTCTTACTTAAAAAAAAGTTCAATCCTTACAAAGACA
Source organism: Bombus impatiens (assembly GCF_000188095.3). Lineage (NCBI taxonomy): Eukaryota > Metazoa > Arthropoda > Insecta > Hymenoptera > Apidae > Bombus > Bombus impatiens. Next base: position 262,578 of record NT_176635.1, on the reverse strand, counting down.
TTATTTACACATCGTCAAACAAATCCTAATTGCAACCCATTAATTCTTTATACTCTATACCATTAAATTGCAATTTTTACGGGACAAATAAATAAAGTTGTATATGCCCGGTAGGCAGATAGACAATTTAATAGGAATCTGTTTCAAAGTGATTTACAAAACGACGGGCAAAAACTCCTACGATCGATTACATCGGCAATATACGAGCTTTCAATATTTCTTTCCGATTCGACATGACGAACGAAGAGGAATTTAATTGTTTCAACTGTGTGTGCAAACAAGAGAGGCGCATCGCGCAACAACATCTCGTTGGACGATTGCAATAGGCGATTGCACCGAGAGTTACAGGCTAGTCGCTTAATGACGAGCGACTATGGTCACCCTTAGCGGCGTAAAGGTTAATCACGATCGCCGGGGCTAAATTCGCGCCGATTTGTTCCGCAATCTCGCGTCAGAACGTACGCTGTCCCGGCGTTAGATGATTCGAAACGCTGGGATGGAAAAGGAAACACGCTTGCAATGATCGCAAGATTATGGATCTGCCTGGTGGCGTTACCTCTCTTGGTATCGTTCCAGCACGTTGTATTTCTAGGAAAATCGCGCCGCGGATTCCTTCCAATTAATCACAATTACCGGCCGAAGCCTTCTTCAATTTGTTCTGCAATCTCCTCGCGTTGAACGGTTGATGATCGAGCTCTATGAGTTTCTGTTGGAAGATTCGATGATAACCACGTTGGATTACGCGTGTTTGTCCGCTTGTTTCGTCGGCGATTTAGCTTCGAATAAAATCCTCGCCTGTTTCTGATTAATTAAACCTGTGACGATTGGCTGGTTTCGGTTAAATCTATATTTGCAGAGAAGTTCAGTAACATTGGATGCTTTAATTCTCGTATGGCAACTTGAGAAATGTTTCGTTTAATGTGTAAGGGCATGTTGAAATTTAGTGTTTCTTTCTAATCAATTAACACTGTGATGGTTAATTTTGATTAGATTATATTTGCTGAGAAGTTCAGTAACTTTGACTGTTTCATTTTCATATGGTAGGTTAGCAAACACTCAAACGAATGTATGCGAGAGGATTTAAGAATTTAGCGCTAGTTTCTCATTAATTAACACTGCGATTAACAGTTTTGATTAGGTCATGTTTGCAGAGAAGTTCCGTAACCTCGAATAACTCAGCTTCAACTTGCAAAACATTCTACTGAATGTATAGAGAGCTTCAAAATTTCTATCAGTATATACTAAAGTTTGACCGAAGAACCGATACAGATTTTATGTATATAATGCGTTAGATTATTATTCAATTATTATTAAATATATTATATTATTATATTTCAATGTAACTTACGCGCACAGTATAACGCACAGGTTCGATCCAGATTTTATCCAAGAATGTCTGTAGAATATAACTCACCCTGTATATCTACTCTCGACTAGATCACGATCATTGAATCAATCATAAACCGGTGTCGTTACTGCCTCACGACTTTTGGCGGTTACGCTCATTAACGCGTCCAAAGAAAATGCAAAACCGCGGCTGGAAAATCAAAGACGACGCGCAAAGAAGCAAGAGCAAGAGAATTTATCCTGCAGAGGAGGCTTCAGGTCCCGGGGAAAATTTGCAAGTTAACGAAGTTTCGCGTGGACTCCGTCGTTATTCATCGTGATTAATTAAAGTCGCCTCTGGGTGGTGGCCGCGGATCGTCGGTCTTCGATTATAATTATCTGTGTGCAAACGCGAAAGTCAAATAGCTCCGCGAATGAGCGCAAATACCGTCGTGTAAATTCGTTGAAAGGAACACTCGCGGCTCCGTTGAGAATGCGCCACGTTAGACAGAGGTAGCTTCTTCTGGTCGACCGTCCCGGCGATTCGAGGCTATTAAAAATTTATCCACGGCCACGGCGAAATGTCTGATGCCAGGGTTAACCGATGTCTGAGGCGAGAGTATTAAATTTCAAGAGAGGGCCACGAGAGAAAGCGAGAGAGAGGTTAAGGAAACGCGAGCGATTCGAGGGTGGAAACGCTTTTCGGCGTCTCGCTTTTGATCCCTGGCCGTTGCTCCGCCTCGCGCAATTAACTGCTAGCGGATTTGCCTCCCCTTTTATGATAGCAAGGATATTCTGGAATTATTCCTTTGCTGTTTGAATAGCTGAGGACTTATTTTCTTGATTTCTTCAGTTCTCTTTTTCTTCTTTTTTGCACGTAGGTGCTTAATATTTTAATTATCTACGAGAAGCTAATTCTCGTTCTATATGAAATAACGATATTACAATGTGAAAAACGTATTTTCGCGTAATTTAGCTCCTAATCATGAAATCGCTGATAGTCTGTTGATTTTACTTTCTCCTGCAATTAATTGTTGCTCCGTCAATCATAATAAAGCTCGGTTTTCTCACTGCACTTGCATGAAATATCAAACGCAAATTGGCGCCAGTTATTAAGTACACAGAATGCGTCGGCAAGAAATGATTTTCGTATCGTTTAAGCGGGCAATTATGTTGCAATTCGATCGTCGGAGCGTGAAGACCCGTTATCCTCCGATGCCAAGTAAAATTGCAATAAACATTCTAATTAGAACGCTCTTATACCCGCGATTAGCGAGTACTATATTATACCGTGCTATTATCGAAACAAATAAGTTTGACCTAATTAGACTAATTCAGCGTGTATTAAAGGGAAACTCGATATCAAGATGTCGCGTAATTTTCTTCTTCTCCTCCCTTTCCGCCCTTTTTTTTGTGTGTGTCTCAACAGTGGTTGCTGCTTCTTAATATAAATTCCACGGGGACCGAAGGGAACTTTTTTAATTAGATTTTCATTCTCCACGGAAACTTTCCTACTTATTACTTTATCGCGCAACGACAGCATTTTACTCGAACGTTTCGTCGTCGTTAATATAAATAACATCTCCTGTAACTTTGTAATTGATAAGACCATTCGAACAAGCAGATCCTCTAATTAATTCGAGCACGAAGAAAATGGAACAAGTTGAAAGACGACGATAAAGGCCCCGCGAATGAAGAAAGACGAGAAAAGGACGACGGATATTTTGTACGCGTGTCCGTGATGAAATACCGAGAACAAAGAAGTAAAGTAAACGAGAAAAGAAAGAGCGGGAGGTAAAGACGGTTGAAAGAATAAAAAAAAAAATGGTACGGAACGACGGAGAAAATAATGCAGGAAACAAAGCGAATAAGAAACAGGAAGGAAATGCGGGCTAAGAACAAATTGCTGAAAGAAGAAGAAGGAAGTAAGCAACAGAGAAACAAATTAAGAAACAAAATTCCCTGTTGAAATTGGTGCACGTGAATATGAAGGCTAGTAAAATGAATTTATGACGACGTTAAGCTTTCTAATCTCTAAGGGAAAGGGGATCGTTAAAGATGTTACAGGTTACTTGAAAACAGGGTGATTTAGTGTACACGTTAACATGAACATAGAAACTGATAAAAATGGTTGGTCACCCAACGCATATGTTTATGTAAAATATTTTCATTGCTTTGTGACGTTTATAAAGATTAAAGATGAAAAATAAAAGCGAGAAAAATGAAACGTCTGCGATAAAGACATTACTCAAGTTATTAAATAGCAGTAAAGGTTTCACGAGATTTGAAAAGGTGATTGTTCTAGAATTTAGAGGCTCACATAATAAAAGACTCATTCGATCATAACTATTCTCCTATCACCACTGGCGATTGCAAAAAAAAGGTTGCAATCCTCGATTCATTAGTACATAAATTGCATATCTACACTGAGCCTATCACAACCACCAAACTACCTAACCAATCAGAGTGTGCGCAAAAATTCGTCGATGTGGCGAGTAATTCAGCTCTAACGTTGCCAAACCGCGTTCAATTAACGCGAATCCGTTCTGTTTCATCGCAAACGTATATTTCGTTTAAACGCGTCTCTTTCAGCTCGGGAAATTCGTGTTTTCCGTGGTGCGCAGCGATTCTCAGTTCGAACGTGTCGAGTTTATCGTTGAATTTACGGGCTCGATTTTTAAGTAATCTTACAGAGGTCGATTGTTCTTTTGTAAATTTAGAGGTGGATTCCCGCGAGGTGCGATTTTAACGTTGCTCTCGGTTGATTCTGTTCGAGCACGCTCCGTGATAGCGACCGTTTAAAACGGATGTTTATTGTAACGGATGCCCGTTAGTATTATGGCACAACTGGTAGCCGCTTATCGACGGCGGCGAGAGTGGCAAACTGCTCCTCGATGAATATTTCAACGATATTTACAGCGTAAATGATCAGGCGTAATTCGGTTCTCGGCCGAATTTCGATTACCAGCATGATCCTGATAGTTCTCCTGTCGACATGCAACGTTTCCTTAAAAGGAGACGCTTGGATAAGAGCGTTTTGAGCATACTTGCTGAGTATAATGGTTAACCCTTTCAGCGATGAGACGTCCGATGACGCGCGTTTATTATATGTTACTTTGCTTATCCATTAGTAAATTGTGACTTTTTATGGAAATTTGTGCCTTTATGAACGTGAGTGAAAAGATAGAGTTTAAATAGAAATTTATTTAATCTATTGGAAAGTATATAAAAATATAAAACTATATAGAATTATGTAAAAGTTATATCTACTTTGGATACTTTGTATATTTTTGTGTAGTATATGTATTTTGTACGTTTTTGTATCTTGAAATTTTGCATAAATGCATGAGAATCTGTAGTACAGTTATTAGGATGAAACACACGTTGGGTTGAATAATTTTCCAGTTTCGATAGAAAATGAATCAATCGTGCTTGTGCTTCAGATTACTAGAAAATTATACTGTGAATATCTGTAATTTCTTTCTTTTTATTTACGTAATTTATCGCCAATAAAAATAGGAAATTATATTGTTACGCATGAAGGATTAGTAATTTTTCTAAATATACGATACATTACAAGATTCATTATATTAATAGCGGAAAGAAGATACATTTTTTTAAATTATTAGATAGTTTTGGGGTGTGTAAATTGGCACTTTTTAAGTGTATTATTACATTTAGGAAAAGACATGTATTTAAGAGCCGGAATTTTAGAAACAGAGCTTCCAATGGTAGAATACTTTATTGGTAGATTACATGAACGAAATTCTGGTCGGCTATAAATATAGGTTCACTGTCTTCTTGATCGTGTTAAGGGACAAACACGTGACGAAGTTACATTATCTCTCGACGCGGTATCGTCTATCTCGTTATAGTTTCCTAACCCGTTGAAGCCTCGTCGCGAACTAGCGCATCGATATCGTAACCCATATCGATATTGCTCTTCCTGATTGTATCGTCGCCTTCGATGCAACCCAGTCGTGGACACTTCGACGAATATAGATTTCCCAGTTCGTCCTTCGAGAAACATTGAACGCGTACTGTACAGTTAATTTACATGACAAACACAGCTGATAGCGTTGTCAGTATCCGCCTTAATTTAAATATACCCAGTCCCTTGTTTCAGTATCTATAGAATAGGAATTGCTGATTCTCTTATCTAAAGATTTTTCTTACATCTTCTCTTGTTACAATGAACTCTGAGTGATCCTTATAAATTTGAAAATTTTAATTACAATGCATATTCAAGTGTAATATGTGAATTTTGATAAAACTTCATGGATTCATAATATAATCAAGAATATTAAATATATATTTCTATCAGCAGTAATAGATGCACATTTACTGGCTGAAATTATTTTTCATCCATCTTTAAACTACTTTTAATTGCGAAATTTTGGAGTCGAACAGATCTATTTTTCGAAACATTAGATCATTTTATAAATAATTTTCGTATGACTAGATAGAAATAAGAATTATTTGTTGACAATTGATGAATCCTTCCACACTTTCCTTTTTTTACAATTCTTTATCTTTCTACATCAAGTCTCCTGCTCCAACTTCATAAAATTTCAACAGTAACAGTTTCCATTGTTCTCGACTTAACTCTCACAAAAGCCGCGTTATTTGTGAGATAACTCCATACCTTGAAAGCTAGTAAATCTCTAAAGCCTGGGAAAGCTTCTCTATTTTCTTCAAACTTAAGGCAATTTGTGACAATAGACAAAAAAGAAAAAAACAACGCGATACAGTCGAAAATGATCGAAAGAATGGATCAAGATTAAGCCATTCACTGGAATGAAATCTATCTTGTCCGACTTCCAAATCTCATCAAGCTCCCCATTATCTACGAGTCATTTAAAATTCTTCCAGCCATTTACCAAAGTATCGTCTAAACCACGCAACATGTCCACGAAGATACGTTCGTCCGATCGGAGTTAACTTAATTCAATATTTCCCGGCTACCTTTCAGCAGGCTTTAACTACCAGTTGATTTACTCGCGGAGCGCCGTGGACCAAAACGACGCTCGAGCAGCGACCGGTTCTCGCGGCCGGATCGCACGACAATCAAAGAAATAAACGGAAGGGGCTTTGCGGCCGAACGTTGCCCGCGGACGTTTAAATACCTCCAGGATAACCTTTCGCCGCGACCTCGGGTCTAAGCTACGGCCGCGTACGCGTGCAACGGGCCCGATCATTAATTAATACCTTCCGGGACGGGGCGAGTCATGAATCAACGCGATTCAGACGGCGTGGCGAACCATTCGGCGGCGTCTTCTCTTTGGCTGTTTCTCGACTTTTCTCTGCTTTTCGATCGACGATGATAAACAATCCATCGCGGTACACTTATCAATCAGCCGGAGGCGTTATCCTGGTCAGTTAATGCGCTGGATTGAGTCGAAGAATGGACGACCTTGAAATTAAGGGTGAAGAGCGAGGTGACGGAGATAATTTTCTTGAGAAGTCGATGTCAGATATGAATGGATAGAGATGTAAGGCACTGTACGTTGATTAGGATTCTGACTTTTTGCATTTGCAATACTTCTTTGCTTTTATTTATTCGCTTAAAGAAGGGGAATTTTGCTCGTGTGATTTATTAATAAAGAAACGAACGAACTTTTCGTCAAAGTATTTGGTTCTCGAAGAGCGTGGGAATTCAATGTTTCGAGTGAGTCATCTTTTAATATTTTTATAATCAAGAAACTAAAAGTTAACGGAGATAAATCCAATTTAGGTTGATTTTAATCGTTGCTAGTGTAAGCTTATTATAATGATATTCGCTTAAACAACGCGTATATAAAGAAATCGTAGTATTTAAGAAATTGAGAATTCGAACAAATTGACAAATCAACTAGCTAACATTTTTTCATCGCGATAGAAAGTATTCTACCCTCCTACTTTTCTTCTAAAAATCTTAACATCTAAACAACGTCCCGTATCATAAGTTTATCATGTTTCATATAATACATGATAGCCCGTTTAATCTGATATATAGGTTAAAATTTCTAGTTCTAAATACAAAAATACCAATCTATAGAAGCCCAAACATTGACAAATCTATGCATGCAGAATGGAACGAAAAATTCTACACATCTAAAGAAACATCTAAAGAAACAAAGCAGGAAGAGATACAATTCGTGGAGAAACATTGAGAGGGCGGTAGAGAGTTTAGTTAGTCGCTATAATCCTATTGAATTAAGGATGCACAAGGCAGTTTCCGTCGTACGTCTATCGCGATCACCTAATTGCCGGCGCGTCTTCCGTCGATCTCTTAATTAATGCGCGTCTTATAGTCGATCCCCGGGCGGTTTGCGGCGCTCGACAAAGAGCAAATCGGTCGATCGATCTATCGATTCGCCGGGCGGCAAACCGCGGACCTTCGTTAACGGGGATAATTAAGCGGCACGCTGTGTGTACGCACGTGCGTTTCGATATCGAACAATGCGAGATTCCGCGACCGGATTGAACCGCCCGCTGCAGACGGGATCCACGCGAGAAAGAGGAAAGATATAGGGACAAACGTACGAAGAGAGAGAGAGAGAGAGAAATTCGACGAGCCGTGGTTGATACGCGGCACAAAGGCAGCCGGGAATGGGCTTCGTGTTTCCGGAAATGGAAACAGGGGGACGCCTGTAACTCCTGCCTCCCCTTTCACCCTGTTTGAGAAGGGACTGATAAATTTGGACGAAAAAGAGACGGAAACTAACGGCGAATGTGATGGTTCACGGTGTCTTGTGTTGATATATTCGTTTTGGGGATGAAAGTGGCAAGAAGAAAGGTGAATATGGAAATTTGTCGGGGAAATTATTATTATAGGGGATGATTAATTGGGTGGAGATTTCTGCCGCCTGACAAAACCACGCTGAAATGGAAATAATTCGAATAAAAAATTAAATTACTCGATGGAGATTGTATCGCATGTTTTCGTGTGCAGCAACGTTTCGAGAATTAGCTTCGAGAATATCTTCTATTCGTTTAAAATGACGCGTATTAAAGCAACGAGAAGATTGGTGAATACAACGTATAGAGATTAAGCAGAAAATCGTTCAAAGAAAGATTAATTAATAGCCATATTTTGCAGAGAAAACGATTTGTATAGAAGAGATACAATTATGATAGGTTGTACCGACTATATAACGAGAAGAAATGATATGATAATAATTTAAGAATAAAACGTTAAATTATGGAAAGGATGAAAGAAGATATCCTGGTGAATCTAAGAATAAAAATTAGATGATGGTAAAACACTTTGTTTATACATCTGCTTATTTCTAATAAAATGAGAAACAGTAATTACCTTTGTGAGTAATAGTGATCGAATAATAATCGAAAGGATCAAAGAAGATTAATATTCCGATCGGTAAATTCACAGATATTTCGGTGGAGGGATGCGAAGCCAAGCGAGATGAAATATTCGGCACGTTTCTCTTTGTTTCTCTTATTACCATAAACTTATATAGAATCAAAGCTGAAAGTTCACTTGAAAATCCCGCGGAGTCTCTCGACTTCCGTGCGGCGGGAAAGTGTTTGTTTTCGCGGTTGGTTCGTGCTCGAACTTTTTCCTGTCGGCGTAGGAGGAACGGCAAAGGGAGAAACTGGCGTCGCGGCAAAGTTGAACGTCGACCCTTATGAATTTTATGGAAATAAAGATTCTATTCTTAACGAGGTCCGCTGGAAGTCGAGCGTGCGCGACTGAATATTTCATCGTTCCGCGTGACTGTATAAAAGTTCACGAGATGGAATGTAGCTACTCCCAAAGATTGAAGCAAGTTGAACAAATAAAACGGCAGAGGAATCTCTCTATCGCGTATGAAACAAAGAAAATGCCGAGTCAAACTGTAAACTTTAACCCTTCCTGTTTCACATTTGGTATACCCATCATACTGATTTATGCCTGTTAATTTCAACGGTACCTTATAGGTTGTCTAGATTTCACATCTGTCAGTATATTCATGCGGAACGAACGTCGCTCGTGAATAGATTATCAGTTATATTTATAAATTAATTTTACTGGTTTTTTATTCTAAAATCAATTTTATTAATTCTTTATTTCAAAGTTAATCTTATTAATTCTTTTCGTGCGTAGGATATATTTATACATCCTTAAAAATGATCAATTTGTAATACCTTATTCACATGTACAGTTAAATAAAAATGATAGGACAGTTGTTATATTTACTTCAAATTGGAAATGTTAATATATATATATATTTTTTTTTAAAGATGTTATTATACATTTTAAATCATTATCTTCTACAAATTTAAAATTCTAATCGGTCATTTAAAGAGCTCATAACAAAAACGACTGTCGTCCATTCTTATCTGTTTATGAAGACAAAAGAATATTCTAATATCTTTAATTTCTGTCCAGGACACTCCAATTTTTTTCAAACAAAATATTCATCATATAACACAAGCGCTATAAACGTATTTATAATTATATCACAGAAGAACTCTATTCGATTAAATAAAGTTGTACAATATTATACATTTTTATATCCGCAAAATGTTGTATATATTTCTTCCACATTCACCAAAGTTGTCGCTAATTACACCAAAGTATCCGAAACACGCGCTCTTTTCTTTCCCCCATATTTGATATTTTGGTGACATACTTCACGATGCGAGAATAAAGTAAAATTCGTGTTTCGTTAAAATATCCACGAGATGGAAATGATGCAGGGCGGTAACGGTGAATTAATCCGTCCAGCGTTAGGCCGAAAATCGACAGGAATGACGCGTGTGCGCATCGTGGATTAATTCATGCGTCCATCAAACGAGGGGCGATGCACAGGGATTACGATTAATAATCACGACGGAGCTGATCTCGTGTCGATCGCTATTAATAATTGTTTGGCCGATGATCGATCCACGGAAAAGAAGGAGCGCGTTTCGAGGGAACGATATTCGATCAATCCGATTGCTCTTCAATTAGGACGATCCATCGAATACTGATAAACGTTTTGGGGCTTGATACATCATGCCCAACGACGATAATAATAACGAGCACGTTATATAACGGTCATCGTATTATCGGCGTCGCAAAAATGAGAGAAGATCGCGTCGCGCTATTAGCAACGCATCGATAGTGGGACTAATCCCAATGGTAACAGTAATAATCCAATGAAATTGATTATCGAATACCGATGTTCGATTGAATGTATGTGTTTTTGCGCGTGTGTGTGCGTTTGTGTGTGTGTGTGTGCGTGTGCGCGCGCGCGTGTATGTGTATGTGTGAGAGAGAAAGAGAGGGAGAAAGAGGAAGAGAGCGCATTACTGTGAGCGCTTTGTTGCTATTAATGCAAGGCTTTCGCGAAACTGGCATAGAGAGAATATGTATGTATTAACGGGTTATTATAGTTACCGGTTAAAATGATTATAGAAAATTGATGATTAATTTGCGGCCGATGGTTCGTTTCGATATTAGGATTCCCAGGGATTATTGGTTTGCTGGATTTAATAGGCTTTCTAACGGAATAAAGTCTTTGCTTCAGTTTTTGGTAATATAAAAGAAGTAATAGAACTGTCTGGCTGTTTATGAGAGGGAAATAAGTCGATTACTGTACACCTCGGAAACCTTTCAGAGTGGTCTCTAAAGTTTCTCTCTCTCTCTCTCTCTCTCTTTCTGTTTCGGTATTGCTTTATGTTACAGTTCTGGTTCCAACTTTGTTTCAGAAGAAAATTTACTTTCGTATTAATCAAATTTAAAATTGTAATATTGTAGTATTAGCGTTTCTGTACATTAATATTTGGTATATTCTATGGAAAGTGGATGTCGTGGCATCGATGCATATGAATTCATTAAAAAATCCGAGAATGATTTGTTGAGAGATTACGATGGTAGATACTTATTGCCTATTGGATGAATTATTGGTTCCTAGTTAGATATCTATAGCTTTATCCGTTATATTACTTTTTCTTAAATCAAATTTCCAATCACCAGACTTCCCATTGACCAGACTATATTTCGAGGAGATAAATCTGAGAATTTACTTTTCACAAACGTTATTCCTTACTGTTCGAATTTACGCCGTTGTTTAATTAATTTTCTTCTTTGCGTCTCAATGAAGCACACATCTGACGAAAGATGGTAGCGGATTTCCTAGAATCGTAATTTTTCCATAGAGGGATATTTACTATGCAATCTTCCGACCTAGTTTCAGGCTAATATTTGAAGTACGTTGAGTCCAGCTCGGTGTATTTAAATGTTCAACAGAAACGGAATACGACCAAGGGGAAACTATCCTGATCGAATATGCCTAGTCATCGATTCTATCCTCCTCCCTCTTTCTCTCTCTCTCTCTCTCTTTCTCTCTCTGAACCCATAGGAAGGATTAAAAAAGATTACAGGGCGACGCTTTATATTAAAACGAAGCAAAGTAGAATCGAAGAATAAAGAATTGAATGTAACGTCACTGTCCAATCCCTGGATTTCGCTATCCCACAATGTCCTCTTTGGTTTCCATCGGGCGCACCGATTTTCTTACTCCTTCTTGTCGTGAGTTTCTGGGTCTTCACCGTTTCGCTTTCAACTGAAAAGCTTCATTGTTCCTTCGAGTAACCTCTTTCATTCATACTTAGCCGCATGGTCACCGCCTCGATCAATACCAATTTCATCAGCGTCGCGTAATCGTACGCTAAGAACATTCTAATCCTCGTTAATTAATTGCGAGCACAGCTGGTAAACGTTTCGACGAACGATTATCGTGATAGAATCACAACCGTGAGTTTAGCTTGAATCGAATTTAATAGATAGATTTAATTCCATTTTATGGTCGAAATTCAATATTGAATTTTACTTAATCCTTCCATAAACAGTTGAAATGATCTTTCATTAAACTTTATGTTTTATTATCACTCGATTAAAGCGTAACGCAAAAATATATTTCTATTTTTGAAACGCGTTACCATATATTCGAGCAATCATGGAAGATGAAACACCAATTTATTGACTATTCATTGAACAAAATATGTCTAATTGTGCAATAGGAACTATTCACCAGTGGTATCTATAAGGAAATTCTGATTGCAAAAAGGAAGAGGATAAAGATTAATGGGTTATAAAAATTACTAAATTGCCAATTTCTTGCACATAGTAATTTCTTCGCGTAGAAATCTTCTACTTTTTTTATCTGTCGTTCCATTTTTGTTAAGAATCCTGTATCGCGCACGTATGATACTTGTATCGCATTTACATTTGCAAGGACCTGCAACGTAACTCACGTTGGCGTATTTTTATTAATTTCTAATTGCGTTATTACAGAAATATGCGTTACACGCAACTTCTTTTCTCTTCAAGCTCACATTTCCTCATCTCTGCATATCTTACAGACAAAGGAAAAAGACAGTTATCGTACGAACTCGAGCGTGGAATAGATCGGAATACATTTAAATCGATTACAAAACTATGTTCTAACGTTCTAAATCCACGTCCGCGTATTCCAGACAATATCAGTAAAACGAGTACCATAAACATAAATACTCCTATAAAATTCCACGATTATTGTCACCGTAATTCTAACCATCTGTGTTCATTAAATACTATACCCATAGGAACTATGCAAGAGTATCTTGGTAAACGAACCGATAAGTGGAAATACCTCTGAGTGAATCGCACTTGTCACCTCAGCGAAGGCGCTCGATTAATTTCATTAGAGCGAAATACCATCGCCAGCGGGGTAACAGTTAACCCGTCGACACGGTATCATCACTGTCAATGCGGAACCGTTGAATAGTAAGCGAGCATACTCTCTCTCTAAAGGCCGAGGCTACGTGCCGTGGGAAAGTCCATAGAAGCCCGGCATACTATGCCTTCGAAGTTAACTTGCGCCGCGAGCTCCAGGATGCTGCAGCAAAGAAAAACGGTATCTGTGTGTACGCCAGAGTATCATCGTCGCTGTTCTAAATTATTCGTGGCTTTGGTACATTGGAATAGCCTCGTTTGCAAAGCATATTATTCCAAAGAATTTCGATTCCTTTGCATGAAATATTAAAGGGATTACCGCGAGGATTCTTCTCAAAGTTGACTTTTAATTTGCTTTAATAGGCACGTCTTGTAGGTTTAAAGAAGATAGTAGAAATTCTGATATAATTATTCTAAACGGTTTGGACTCTTTTTACAAGGAATATTGGGTTAGGATTATTGCAAAATCTCTTTGGTAGTCATTTTAATTCAATAGGTGTACATTTCGTAAATTTATAGAAAGTAATTGACATTAAAAGATAATTATGCGAAAGAATTTTGATCGTTTGCATGAAATATTGAATGGATTACTGGAAAGAGTTCTTGGAAATCAGATTAATATGTATTTTAGCAGCACAAATTGTCGAGAAGAGTAGAAATTGAGATACGATTATTCCAAAGAATTCTGAACCTTTACAGGAAATATTAAAGTTTCAGTTTAGCCTGAGTTGGCCTGATTTTTATGTTACTTTAATAGTGGGTACATCTTGTAAATTAAAAGACTAAAATACGATTATTCCAAATAATTTTAATTCTTTGTATAAAGTGCCGAAAGAATCTTTGGACGAATTTTGCATCTTGCTAAGCTACATCACCTTGTAGCTGTAAAAAGAATACTATTTTTTTTACTAGATTAAATACTTTCCGTTAAATAATTAATAAATAACCTTTATAACCAAAAACTCCCATACACGGTAGCCATAATTTCCTATATCCACAACTGGTAACCAACGTCAAACTCCGAGAGTCCTAAAACCATCGTCGAACTCACAACTCTGAAGGAAACTAGACGTTAATCGTAGACGTTAATCGGATCGCGCGAGGAGATTTTCAATTTCCCCGGTGTCCCGGTGAGAGAAACGACCCATGAAGAGGGATCAGCGTACGTTGAAGGGCTGATTATGACGCGTTCCAAGGGCACGTGCGTAAGGACCTTAAGGATAGAGAGAACACGCACGCGAACACGCTGCTTGCACCCTAATGGCTTAAGCTACCGAGATTCCCAGTTAATTAATTGGTATTAACGTGGTGACGCGATGGAAACAAGGGGTGGAATGGGCTAGAAGTGCTCGGTGGCCAGTTTATCCGGAATTTCGGGCGAAGCTCGATCGATTTCATGAGGGAAAAAAGAACCGACACGAATTTGCATGTTAACGAGACAACGAGTGAGGATGAGGCAGTTAAATGAAGATGGATTTATGGGGAGATGGATTGGCGATCGAATCGTCGCGTATAATCACCCCTCCGAGGAGAGGGAACGCAGCCAAGCAGGTTAAATATGAAATTATGGATACGGCGAAGCACGCGAGCATCGGATAGAATTAATTGAATCAGTGATTTTGGAATTCATGAAAGAACAGGAAATGAATTTATTCGGTTGGTTAAGCGACGACCGGTTTTTTGGCGCGTACTAACGGGTATGGTAGCCTGTCACGCGTGTATCCGAGATCTGAAATCGATATGGATGGTAGTACGGTATGTGAGGATGGTACTGCTGTATGTAGTTATGGGCTTATTAAGGAGTAATAGAGTCGGCTGCCAAGGTACCGGTGGAATGCCTCACCGTGCTGGACATTCCACTCAAGCTATTTGATATTTTACTTAGAACAGAGACACAATCGTGAAATATCTCTTAATATCGATGTACAATTCTGATGTATATCGTAATATGGGATTTTATTTATTATTTATTTATTATGGATTAAACAGGAAACGATGGTTATTTAACGCGAACTAAATAGAATAACGTGCTATAACTAAGACAACTAAATAGTTAATTTACAACTCTCGTCACCACGGTTCCAACGCTCTCTATCACGTGGACCGCACTATCTGACAACACTGACAACACTGACTTCTCAATTCACACTCTCTGACGTCTTAACTCACACTGGCTGTTAATTCGTCTTTCTCCCTTAGCCTCCCTTTATCTTTTCTCATAGCCCTAACAGGCACGTTTTCCGCAACCGTTTGTGGCCAGGGTCACACAGGCCTTTTTTCCGCGTAACTATTCGATTGAAGGACCGACGATACATTTATCGGCCTGTAGGCACTTAGGGTTTCTCGCGACATTGTTTATGGTTCACCCGATATCTCTTAAGTCTTTCGTCCACGATATTACAATAATATTTTGTATAGTATGGTTTTTCCTTTACAGCAATAATTTTTGCAACTTTGTAATCTTTATGGAGCATAATTTATTTAACAAGAATAATAAATAACGATGATATGTTGGTAGGCTGATAAAAAATGCGCTATTCGATGCCTACAAAATTTTTATGAGAAATTACATATCGGTAAGTTTGATTATTGTTAGATTTCTCTAGTATTATCCATTGCTCGTCAACGTTTCCCATTTATTGTTCGTATGTGCCTGATTTTTACGAGTCTTAGGCTTTTGTACTACCAACTACACCTTAGCAAATTATTTAACGTGGAGAGTGTCCATATTGTGATTAGTCAATGATTATTAACGATTGTTGTCTTCGAAACTATCGTCTAATCACTTAGATAAGTATTATAAACATTTCTTGAAGTTCAACGACTTCCACAGATATGTAGTATGCTTTCTGCACGGTTATGGGAAATTATGTGCGATCCCACAAGCTTCCTTTCGGCAATGCCTTCCTTGGGTACATTTTTACCGTGATGGAATTGAGTCTTAGAAAAATTTCCACATTCGGGGACGCAATCATACCCCGGGGAATTCTTAAGAAAGCTGGAACAGCGAAGGAAGGGAGGGAAGGGAGGAATTTCATCAATAAAAAAGCAACAAAAGGACACTAAAAAGAAAGAGATTCCGGGAATAAAAAGAGGGTCGTAGCGACACCAAAAAGGGGCCCCAGTGTTAAAAAGGAAGCAACGCGAAGAAGAAGATTTCAAGTATGCAAATAATCAGACATCAAGAAAGAGATTCTAATAATAAAATTCCAAGGATTCACTTCTGCATAAAAGATAAGAATTCTGATAGTGAAAGAAGTAGCCAAGAAAAGATTACAAAAATACAAATACGTAGTCAGTGTAAAGACGCCAAGAGAGAAATTTCTACAATAAGAAAGTAAACAAAAGGACACCAAGGGAGAGTTCTAGCATCGTAAATGCAACATAAAGACACTAGGAAAAAATTGTGGCAGTAAAAGAGCAGCATAAAGACATCAAAAAATAAAATTGTTGCAATAAAAGATAGGGCATAGGAATTCCAGAACAGAAATACCGCCTATAAAAAAAAATACTATACAAGGACACTGGAAAAAATCCAGCAATAAAGGAACAGTACAAAATAACAAGAAGAAATAAAATAACCATAAAAGAAGAACAAATGATGTAAAAAACACGAAGAAAAGTGAAGTTTCTACAAATAGAAATCTATGGAATAGATCATAAAATATTGTCGATTCAAATTTCTCGATTCAGATGTCTTCAGTTTTCTGGAATATCCTAGAATTCCGGAGCAGCTTTTAGAAATCTGAGAGCGACAGCTTTGGACAGAGTTAAGTTGAACTACAAAGTTACTCATGTGGAAACATGCGAAACGATGTATGCGAATTGCACGCAACTCTTAGTGTATACATAATCGGCCTGCTGAATGCGCCCGACTGTCTCTGTTCATATCATATGTGAAAATATAGTATTGCATGAAGCTTCGACGTTTTTATGAAATACAGTTTTCCCGTTGAACGTAAATTACTTTTAATAGGAATTTATTTGAGGGTTGATTTTTATTTTTACATTTCTAGTTGATGATAAAACGGTGGAATAAAAGCGTCGGACGTGTGTTTTGAATCTATTTGAAATAGCCGAAAGGATCGAAAATTTCAAACAGTTATAAATATTCTTCACATATTACGACATTGGAATTAACGAATCTTCTTAACTTTTGCACGGATTAAAATTACAGCCATCGGCCTGTAATATGCACCAGAATATTCTATAATTTAGATAAGTATAGTTTAGCACGTATAGGTGATTATAACTGTTGATTGTAAATATCATACATGTTGATCATCTACTTTCATCTTTTCTCTCAAGCTCTCAAAACTGCAACAAATAATCATCTTACGATAAATACTGCACTTCATTGTCCCCTTTAAAACACCCATCAACCTTATAGAAATGGCACATCCTTTGAAGAACGACTTGCTTTTCCTCTCCAGAAACGCTATCAAATCTCCCTCTTCCACTCTGACACGCGAATCGAAAAAGAAGTTATTCCTCGCAGCGCACGGCTAACCTCGGCCACTTTTATTTACGAAAAAATTCGCTCGAAATAACATTTCGACCTCAAAGCGATCTGTAGGGGAGGTTCGCGAAACCGTTTTACGCGGAAACTGCCGCTTCGACAAAGCCCGGGGCTCGCCCCTTTTATCGACCCAGAAAATATATAATGCTTTATTCGGTTTCGTCCGCCGAGATCCTCTTTCGATTGCCTCCGACCTATAATCTGTAATCCGGTGGGCGTCAGGAACTTCTTCGTTCCTCTTTGTTCCCTCTCGTAGCCGGGTTTCTATCGGGTTTCGTATCTACTAACCGTGCTCACCGTATCGTTCCATCTATCTATTTGTCTATTTATCTTTTCTCCGAGCATAGCTCCATGAACGCTATTGTTAGCTTCTTAACGTAACGAGCGTAATGCCAGCCAGTTTAGCTCGCGGACATCCCTTGAGGGGTGTGGGCAGGACTTAGCCCCGGATAAATGAGTTTTACTTATCTTTGCCAGCGATTTCTTCCTATACCTTCCCTTTAATTGCGTTCTTTTTTAATGTTTCACCGTTATCGCGACGCGTGCCTCTAACGACCGTTTACCCTTCGACGTGTACGCCCGCTCGAGCATCGGGAATCGCGAAACGGAGGCACGAAGATTTATGGAAGGCTTTGCTTCCTAGGAAGTCGCGTTTGCGTTTCATTTTGTAAAACTCGACGATAATGCGCCGACGTTACGTCGGGAACGTATATTTTTTTCACATTTTTCCAAACGTTATATTTAGATAGAGCATATAAATGTAGCGGATAAGAGAAAGTTTGAAATTGATACGCTGCGGATTTTAGTAACTTTCGTGTTAAAAATTGTTTACCGTATTGATAACAGTTATCGGTTTTGTAGTGTATGTATATTATATTTATACATTGTTCGCGTTAAATATAAATTCACTTTGTAAAATTATACTGTCTTGTTTAGCTTGTTATTTTATAAACTTTCTCTTGTCCATCACTGTACAGAGTGCATATAATGGCAAATAAAATTATTCTCAATATACCTAAGCGATCAAAGGTAATTGAACAAAATAATTAAATAACGACGCTGTTGCGTTGTACTTAAGCGCATATTTTTGGACTTTGAAGTATTAGCTACAGTATTATTTATCTTTATCGATAGAAACAGAAGATTATTGTAGTATATAATGCATTTATTCGACAATTTTAATTCTATAAATGTTGTAATAGCGCACAACACAGATATCATCTGTTTATTTTTACCTGTATTATTTTCATCTTCTTCACGTTCCACATTTTTGTTATATTTATATAAACTCAGATTTTTATGAATACAATTAAATATATGTAACATATGTAGACCTTCGGTTTATCCATTAAATATTATAGAAAAGATTTTGCTTTAAATATCTTGTACATATTTGTACATCATTTGCATTCTATACATTTTTGTACATTTAAATTCCACATAAATGCATAAACATTTATAGCTTACTTGCAACATTTTAACTGCAGGGAATTTTACCTACGTGGCAGTTCTGTATCATTTTTAACCATAGAATAATTTAATAAAAAAAATTAACCATAGAAAAAATAGTAAAAAAATGTATACCAAAATATATGTAGGTCGCCCTATACATGTATTAATGTATTATTAAGCATTTCTGTGCTTCTACATTTTACTCTGGCATTTACAGCGAATTATATTTCATTCTAAAACATTTCGCTCCATGATAACTAGACTGCGGATCTCTATGCATTTATGTGAAATCTAAATGAGTAAAAACGTAAGAAATACGTATAATATGCAAAAATACAAAAATCTGCAAAATACTCGTTACAATATTCACAGAATGTGTCAAACTATTAAAAATATGAATTTACATAAACGTTCAATAATACTATACAATACAGTAATTCTATTAATAGAATTAATTATAATAGTCCAATAATAATATTAAATAAACCCAAACTCCATCTTTAGATATCATATTACATGGATTTTCAAAAAATCCTCTGCGAAACACTCAGTCTCCCATAAGTAGCATAATCCGAATTTCGTTAACTCACGTTTAGCAGAACTCGAGAATTTAACCGGTATACACTCTACTCTTGAAATCGGCGTTCATTAACCATTTCCTTCTTGTTTTTCTTCTTTTTATACAAAACTCCATTAACCCGTGTTTCTACGGTTACAAACGGGCGAAGAAGCCAAAATAGAAGAAACAGAGAGTGAGTGAGTGAGAGAGAGAGAGAGAGAGAGAGAGAGAGAGATCAAGAGACTGGCGAAAAAGAACCGCTTAAAGGGCGAAAAAATTCGAGACAGAAAGGAAACCGCATTCCACGACCGGGGAGAGGAATTCGAGCGTCATAAACGAGATTCCGCGTTGTTATTTCGTTAATGCGCAATAACGGGACGCAATAATTCGGCCGTGACGTTGGCTACGCGTCCCACCGCGGCACAATTGGATTATCCTGTGTTTCGATCATCTGAAAATTCCAATTAACGATAATGATCTTATCGTTTTGTGGCTCAACGACGATAGACGGACGATCCTCTTTCTCTCTTGTCATCTCACCTTTCTTTCCCTCTCGTCCCTTTTGTCTGTTTCGTGTATTAAACGAAAGGTCGAAGCAACGCGATAATCCTTGGACCGTTCGCAACGCTATAACGCGGTCGAATTAATTAATCGACCTATGCTTGGAAAAAAACGGTCGACGTTATCTTGAATGGAATTCCATAGTACGCTGGTCTTTCAAACGATCGAATCCCCTCGGCTAATTTTACCCCGATCCGTGGCCGCTTATTAATTTACCTCGCTCCTCGACTCAGCTTCACAGACGGTCATTTTATTTTTTCTTTTCTTTTACCAATCTTTCTTCCCTGCTTTCTCTTCCTTTTTCTCTTCTTCGCTCGCCTTTCGTTCTATCGAGTTAGTTGGCGGGAAAGTAATATCAGTTTCGTTCACGTAGAAATGAATCAACTTACACTACCGTGTTATTTTGTTTAATCAATTATTTTATGTTCCGTGTTCAATTTGTTTTATGATTATCGCCCCGCTTTAGAAGTCTCTCCATGGAACCTTCGTAAAAAGAAAATAGAAACTAGTTTGATTAGACAGAAGTGAACTACCATATACTGTCACTTTATTCCACTTAAATAACTTCACAATAGCCAAAGCGGATGACAGTGCCACGTCCAAAGAATGCAGACGACGAGATATAATTTCAAGTAGTTACATTTACACTTTTACGTTCATATAACATACAATAGCCTAGGAAAGTATTTGTAAAAATATTTTTTTAATATATGCTCAGAGTTTGTCGTGATTTTCGCACATTTTGAACACACACAAAATTCTACATATATTTGTAATCTAAGACTATAAAACTCAAATATTCAAAAAATCTGAAGGACCATCTCACTTGCTATTATCTTGAGATACAGTAACCAAGATTGTTCCAAACCTAATCATCCGACATTTGCTCTATCTCCTTATTCACCGTATCCACAAAAACGATTGCAAACGATCAACGAGATGAATCGAGGCGGTGGGCAGTTTTACTGTTGAACATTGTTCGCGAGGAATCGCGAATCGAGAAATCGCAAACGATGCACACTCGCAATTACGTGGAATCGAAAGCGACTGGTCGAATCGGTTGCATTGGTTTGCTCGAGTTTCTCCGCTCGCTTTTTTCTTCCGCGTTTTATCGGTTATTTCGAGGGAGAGGAGTTTATCTCCCTATTTGGAATCGATAGGTAGAATAAAATTTTAATGGATTCAGAAATACGAATAATGGATCGACTATAAACGTTTTGTGTTTTTATGATTGCTCGTTTTTTGGACATATTTTTGCTAAGCAATTGTAGCCCGGTCTGCAATCTTTCTTTATAAGAACGTTTATGGTTCCCTGTCTTGTAAAATGTATTTATGACGTATAAATTTTTTTCTTATAGAATGTTGCTTTCTAGATTATGCTCTTTCTCTCTTTTTTCTAAATATAATTGTGTGCTATTTCGTATTTCTATGGCTGCTTTAGGGGATATTTTTGTTGAATAACCGTGATTTGGCTCGCTGGATAGGTGTCTTTGTGAAATTATTTGTAGTTATCTTTTTACTTTCGAAACATTATTCTCTGTCTCTTGGGCTTTTTAAATCGTTATATCGTTGGTCCGCTGTAATTATTTGATATACCGCGTAATAAAAGCTTCATATATGATTTATCTGTAGAAGAAATTCACTGTAGAAGATCTAGTCGTGTCAGAATAACCTATTAATTAAAACTTTGACAAAAATTATTATCTCCGCAAACGAAATTGCTTGCAATTTGCTCATTTCAAAAGAATATAAATTTATATATGTATACTCTCTCTCTCTCTCACACACACACACACACACACGCGCGTGTCTTCGTCCATGTTATAAAAGATCCATTTTTTAATTTAAGTGAAGCATATACACATTATACTTCACAGTAAAATTTTGTAGCATTATATCTCAATAGAAATGACCTTTTTTGTAGCATTGTCACTAAGTATAATTATATTTAAAGATTTAATTATACGTTTTGCAATTTTTCTCTCAACAGAATCGGACACATTTTATCTCTTCTCTTTCTTTAATTCTCTTTTCACTTTTTACTACATCCAACCACTTCCCCTAGTATATAGAACAGAAAGGACAACGAAGGGAAACAATTTTGAAAGCCTAGATTGCCCATTAGTTTTCAAATTTTCGGTCCATTGAATTGCAGCAGGCTGACCACGGAAGCAACAAAAACGAAGAAAAACGATCACGACCCGATCATCTTGAAAGGTAACAAAGACCACCGGTGGCCTCGGTGATCTGGTAGATCGCGAATCGTTCGTTATCGATCTTCTAGTAGCTTCCCTCGCAGTGGCAGCCGCTTCATCTCGCGGTGGTCCGATTCTCGAACGTCTATTAACCGCCTCTCTCTTTCTCTCTCTTTTTCTGTTCTTCCACGTCGATGAACGAGGATCGTGTCGTGCCTCGCTGTAAATCGGTGTATCGGTGTCGCGATCGTTATCGTCGTCGCTTCGCCCGGATTCTATTATCGTTGATGCAACAGCACAATTGTTTGTTACCCCGGACACGTAGCAGATTCTCGCGTTATACCATTTTGCAACGACTGTCGGCCGTTCTTTATCGACACGATAGCCGTGCGTTTATCGATGAACGATTTTTCTTAGAGAATGATGCGCCAGCTTCGCGAACCAGCCAGGGAGATAACCGATTAAAGTGGCTATTTCCTACGGAAGAAACTTTGACGGATATTTTCTACGTGCAACGTACGAGATCCCTTTGATCCAATCGAACCTTCGTCTTCTTTGGCAGCTTCCAAAATTTTCCAAAGATAGATCGACGATATGATCTTGAAAAAGACTATTTCTAGGAATTTTCGAGGAAATTTGCTTTTCATATTTCGTATGTTTCTCGACGTGCATTGATTTGTGTTTTATTCTCTGCCTGTTTGAAAATCTTTTACCGATTGTAATGACGGTTCTAATGATTCTGTGAATTACGTTTAACCGTGCGTACTTTTTATCTTCGATATCCCAGTGTCACCCTTGTCAGAACAAATAAGAAATTCTTTTATGCTTTAAGAAAAATTCTGGCCTAACGTTGAAACAAAAATTTGCGCGTATTAATAACAACTCTTGAAGAAATTTCTTAACGATATAAGGTACAATTGGGAAATGATTCAAGAGAGGTAGCAAGAGTTACATATTTAGAGTTTTTAGAAGGTTTTGTAAATAATCAATTATAAATCGAAATATATCCTCTTCGTTTGATTTTGATTACTTATCGATTTACGTAGGAAAACATTT
This sequence comes from Bombus impatiens, assembly GCF_000188095.3. Classification (NCBI taxonomy): domain Eukaryota; kingdom Metazoa; phylum Arthropoda; class Insecta; order Hymenoptera; family Apidae; genus Bombus; species Bombus impatiens. The sequence continues at coordinate 239,227 of NT_176635.1, read as the reverse complement.
TGTATCCCTTCATCTTTTTCTATTTTATAATGAACGTTGTTCGACGAGCAGGAGTTTTTTGCGAGAAATACGTGAACTACTTTTTCCCATATGTGTTTCCAGAGATTTCTATCCATATTGACTTGGATCCTGTTTATTGTCGATGCACCAGCACAGTTGTTTACCGTAGCAAGTAACTGTCGTTTCTTCTTTATCTCACGATACTGGTAATTTATCGAGATGTTTTACAGAGGGAAGAGGTTTTTTTCTAGGAACGATGGCTGCAAATAAGAAAAAGTATGCACTCGTTAAACAATAATTTCCCGTAGAAACTTGGACAAATACTCTTCCGTGCCGTCAGTAGTCGTTATCGATGTCGTTTCACCAGGGTCTATATATCGATGACGCAATAACGTGGTCGTTTATTGCTCCAGACAATACGTAATATGGATCTTCATGTTATTTTTGTTGCTTTCTATCTCGTTGTGTCAACGTCATATTATTTTTTGCAAAAAGGCTTATTAATAATTATACGAAATATTTTTCTTCTTTTCAATTGGTACAATCAAACACAGACTCTGAACCTCGAATCTTTCTCTTTGGTAATCTTTTCAATGACCTTTCTCAATAATAGGTGACATACTTCTATAATTTTCACATAAACGCAAGAAAACCTCAAAATTGAAAATCTAGATGATTTAGCATTGCATTTGAACGTAATTACCATACTGTGAATAATTTCTAAAGATTCTGCTAAAAAATCATTTGCACTTTTAGCAGGTCCTTTTATTAGAAACCTATTTTGTGTACTTTGAGTTTATGGAATGGTTCGTCATAATGAACCATAGAATCTAGGTAGAAGAAGGAAGAAAGTAGCGGATGAAATGTTCAACATTAAACAAGATAACAAGCGAAACAAGAAACAAGTAACATTAGAAAACAGAATCTAATGATATAAATCGACTAAAGAAGATTGCAAAGGAAATGTTGCGTTACCACAGAATTGCCCCTTAATGGATTAAAAAACGTCCGCCAATTGTCCAACAGCCAACGCTTTCTCCAAACATTCAATCTCTCTTTAGTCCACTCGAATCAATCGATTGGAGCATCGACGATCACCATAAACCAAGCGAAAAATGGTTTCACAACTTGAAAATGGATCGTGGGCCATCATTCGAGTGTGAGACTTTCCGCTTCCGGCTCTTAGGATCCTTCGAACTCGCGGTATTCCTGATGTCTATTAGCCTGTTCTCCATTCCATACAGCCAGCAGTCTGTCTCCACCGACCAACGACGAAATAAACGACGAAGAGGATCGCGATAGAATAAGCGAGAGAGCCATAGTATAGAAAAGGAGGGAGGGAGATGGAGAGAAGGCTTAGATTTGGACGGACTGTAAAGGGTGAAGAGAGGAGGAGGGAGAGATTCGAGGAGGAAAGCTCGAGGATATCGGATATACTCAGAATGTCCTGGGAATAACGAGAGATTGGGACGACGAGGAAATTTCATCGCTCGGTAGGTCGATGTTGTATGGCTGTGAGGAGAGAGAGAGAGAGAGAGAGGAACGGAGAGGAGAGGAGAAAGGGTAAAGTGGGGGCGGGGGAGAGAGGACGAGATTTATCGGATTTTCGAAATACCCGTGCACTCAGCGTGTCGAACCAGACGCCTCCATTTCTGTGCTCGAAAACCTCCTCTCTCTTTCTTTGCTTCTCCCCGTTCCCTTCTTATTTTCGTTCTTCCGGTTCTTTTTCCGGTTTCCGGTGCTACCCCTCTACCCCATGGCATTTTTCCTTCTTTTTCGTCCTTTCTCGATAGGCTTCGATGCATTCGAACGAGAAAGCATCCTCGAATCTCTGTCGATCACGATGATGCTCCCTCGATATATACAGAGGCTTCGTTCGATTTATTCGTACGGTAGAACGACCGTGTTGAAGGAAAAATGAAAGAGAGGTGGGGAATTGACCCGTGCGGTACTCGTGGACCACGGAACCCGTGGTGGCCGGAAGTGGCGGGATTTCGGTGGATGATTGAAAACACGCTAGAAGGGGAAGAACGATCGTTTTGCTCCTCTTCTTTCTTTCTTTCGCCGTACGG
>NT_176635.1:204231-236437 GCF_000188095.3 Bombus impatiens | reverse complement strand
GTCGCATTGTCTCGCCGTCGTTAGACACTTTTGTGCATAGGTTCGACATGTTCGACGCGGAACGAGCGAACGAGAAGCATCGCCGATCGGAAATCGGCCGCGATTTCCCTTCAGAAGCTCAACATTGCTGCCATGAGTCGAAGAAGCGCTTTGTGTCTTGCGTGAACCGGTGATTTGATTTTTCTTGCCAAGATATTTTCTTCTTTTCCTCGATGTTAAAGGATCGGAGTGTAATTTTAATTCGTTTAGAGCATGATCGTGTTTTAACGAGATTTGATGTTCCTTTTATTAATGAAATATTATTTTAGATGTTTACAAATGTAAATTAGTTGTTCATACCAGTTGTATGATAATTTAGCTGCGCAGTGAATAATTAATTTTAATCCGTGGTCGTTAATTAAGAGTTCCTGTAAAATTAATAGCGTACAGGTAGAGGATTTGTATACCGGACAACTTTATTACATCTATTGTAGTATTTTATGAAATTTATAGGTATTTATTTAATTACTAAACATATACTCCTGTTCTATAATAATTCAATAAATTTATATATCTAATAGAACTAATAAATTTTGATTCTCTTTAAAGCGATATTGACTAATTTTCTTCAAAACATATGAAGACTCGACTTTTCATTAAGAAGAGCATCATTTTACAGCACACGACATATTTTTCTGCTTGAGGATTACAAAGATTAAATCAAATACAATTCCTACATTTATCACCCTAGATGAAAAGTCAGCGAATCCAATTTTGTCAAAATCAATATTTCAATATCCGTAACCAGAAGCTTCGCAAGATGACAGGTATATCCTCTAATAAAAATACAATTCCGTGCTTTCATGTCACCGTTACTGATTAATAAAATTCTAATATAAATATGTATGAAATCTTTCGTTATACTAAAAAATCTTAATTTAATTTTAATTTTAATTCTAATTCGTATAATTAGAATTATTGGATACGTATAACTAGAAACCTATATTTAGCTATTATTTTTATTCACTGAATTATATTATCATTTAAATAAAATAACAGAATAGTGGAGACCACGTGAGAAAATATATGTCTGTTTTTACAGATTTAGAAACAATCTAATAATTTCGTACACGTAAGTGCAAAATAGTTGATGAATCCGTAATGCTTTATGAAAACAAGTTCAGCTGTATTAGTTTAATTTAATTAATATTATCGCATAATTAATATTTTTCGTATTTTATAAATATTGAAAAGAATGAAAAATATGAATTTGACCCCAAAATAAGGTGCAAACACGTTATTTATACTAAAATATTATTATTTCGATGTAGAACTGATCGACAGTATATTGAGTTTAAAAATTCCTCTCCTATAAACTTTCTTCTATAAAACAGAAAATGTGGCTTATCACATTTCTCACCAGTTCTGCCCGTATTTTCTCTCAAAATAAATGCCATAATTCGCCGTATCCATAATGTCTACCAGCATTTTCAAATAAGATGATTGACGAAATCGAATTAAATCAGAAAATCGTCGACAGAGGAAGACGTAGAAATTATTGACAAATAGGGAAAAATGAGCGCAAGAAACTTGGATGAATCAAACGAGAAACAGTGGAGAAGACACACACGCTCGCATTCGAGGGTTCGAGGAACATTCTCGTCTCGTTCATAATTTCTACGGGAGATCCAGTGGGAGCACGGCATACAGGAATTCACGAGTCCAAGCAGGATTAACGGGGAAGTAGCGGGTGTGTCAGAAGAAGAGAGATAGAATAAACTGATATTGCTACTGGAATATTTGTTGAAGCTCTTACAACGCGGAGCACTTCGCCTCAAAAGCGAATAACGTAATTTGCGAAGAGGCGAGTCTCCCTCTTGCCGAGAAATTTTCTGTCATCGCGCAAAATTTTCCGACAGCGAATACGATCATTCCGGGGAAAGAGAAACGAACCTCTCGACTCGGAAAGATAAAGCTTCTTCCATCCTTTCCCCTTTCCCTTTCTCTCTGGTGTCGCTCGTCGAAAAAGAAACCGGAGGAAAGGCATTTACCGGAATCGCCGACCGAGAAAGATCATACGTCTTTATTTCTCGTGGAAGTCGCGATCGATGCGATGAAGATCGACCTCGTTTATGAATTTCATTGCTCCCGTGATAATTAGACTGCGAATTTTTATGCAAACTCGTAATTCTTGATATTTAAATAGCCTTATGAGATCCTATAGTATGGATAGTACGAATATTAAAATGCTTTCGCTGTTAAATGATACATCGCGTTAAGTATTCGAAATTTCTAATTAATCTTTGAATTTTATAAGAGAGATATGGTATTTCTATCTCACCGTACTAATGAAGAGTTCAAAATGCAACTAATATATTTGCAAATTGTGTAAATTAATTGTACGAAGAAAATTGCATACAATTAAAAAATATATTTACATAATACGTATAAAATATTATACGATTTTTCGATGTAGATCCAATCGCTCGTTTACTTACTAGCTACATTAGACACTCTACGTACATGTATTATATATAACTATATAAAAGTAGATTTTTATTTTTAAATAACAGTTTAAATGGTGGTTCGATGTTAATAGCTGTCATAAAATGTGACTTTAATTGCATGTTACTTTGAAACGTTTCGGCGAGTTTGAAAAATGTTACCGAACAGCAGCTTTATGATACACTATGAATATGTAATTTATTTAACACGCAAACGACTCGCCTGAAGGATTTCGTAGCATAGGCACAGATTCACGATAAGAAGAAGATTTATGCGCCACATGCTACAAGATGTTTTTTTCCGACTGGAAGTTTCCTGGGAAGTGAAGAATTTAAGAATGCGTCAGATGCGTTCAAGTATGACACTTTCGCGTGTCGATCGTCTGTTTCCGGAACCATATGCGACACGGAAACGACGATTCTCCAATATACGTTGGAAGATCAACGAAGGATTTTCGCAAAAAGAAAAATTCACAGTTACGTAACCATAATTTTTTTTAACATAAAATGTTAATTTCGTTGAATTGATTCTCTTCTTAGTTTAAAAAATAATTATTTCAAAACAGGAAGAAAACAAATCTTTCACGTTTTTATAGGTTCTTTAGTTCCATATTTTTATTCATTGTATATCATCTAAACGATAGTTAAATTTTTATTCTTGTGTATTTTTATAATGATATATAAGCGTCGGTCTTAAAAATCGAATAAATCAGAGCCATCTTTTACGAAAGTCCGTTACTCAGAAACAATACTAGTATTCAAAATCTCATCCATTTTCACAAATTTATTCGCCACAACAGGATAGCATAAATAATCACAAATTCGAAGGTTTTTAAAACATATTGTTTTTACATTTTAATTCACGGAGTTAAGCAGCATAAATTTCAAGCTATTTATGTAAAGATCGTACGAAAAACATGGGTATTTTGATTTTTAAAAAGTTTCAATTCATCTTGTTTCTTATCTTTTGCAACATATATATATATAATACTACTCAATTCGTCTTTTTAAAAAAGCTGTAACTTAAATTCTTAACATTCGCGCGTATATTAAAAAATCGTGCATATAATTCAAAAGTATTATTCATACATACGCTACACGAAACGTATGACGATTTTCAGCGCGATTATGACTTTAATATTAAAATAAGAGAAACAATTTGCATATGTTGGTCCCAAGCGTTTTCACGGGTTGAAGGTATCTTTCTGAAAGCTGTTCATTGTCCATCCAGCGTGGAGGTGTCGTTAAATGGTTAAGCTTCCGGCAATATTCCGTGTGCAATTTCTGTGCAAGCTAAATGCCACGAAAGTTCTTGTTTTCGTTGCCGTTGGTCGCTGTAACCCGTGGAAAATTCTACGTCGTCGACGCGAATTCCTTGCGGAAACATAAAGCCTCGTCATTACCCTTCGTGTTTCTTACAAGCTGGCAAGTGTTGGCTATCGTTTCCACGGATTCCTCTTCACAATTCTTCTTCCATTTAATGCATTTTAATAACTGGATTGCTTCAATAAGTGGAAATGGTAATAAAGAATTACATGGCCTTTTTAAAAGGTTTTTTGTGAGTTAAAGCGATTTTCAGATAATAATCGTTTATACGCGAAATTTGTTAAAAGTACAATGACGGGTAGAAAAAAGCTTAAAATTGATATTCTTGAAAACAATGAATCTTAGTAATTTTCGTGCTAAAAACTTTTTACCATATCGATAACAATCATCTGTTCTGTGGCGTATCTTATATCTATTCGTTGCTCTTATCAAATACAAATCCATTTCGTATAATTGTGATACCTCGTTATGCTTCTAACTTTATAAACTTTCTCTTGTCCGTCACTGTATACGTTTGATTTATGGTATACTTGGAATTCTTATAGTTTCTGGCAATATCTTTAGTGTAAACATACGAATTATAGGAAGAATACTGTATACGTTTACACACAGTGTAATACAGTGGCTATAAAAATTATGTGCACGTACTCTTCGAACAAATTTTCAAACAGATTTCGCAAGTAAATCGGTGCAAAATGATTTGGCAATAAATTTTCAATTTCCATCGACCCAAACTCCTTCTACCCCAAAACAAGATTTCTCCCCATCAGAAACTCGAACAAAAGAAAAAAGATAACCTACAACGTCGATTTCATGAAAAATCAAATTTCATCGAAGAGGGAGATTTTCGCGAGGTCGCATTTGCCATTGGCGTTCGCCGATGAAATTCGCCTTTGTCTGGGAACAGAAAATTTCACGATACTAGCGTTCGATAACGTGGCGTGTCGCGCATTTTCCAAATTCCTTTCCCCTCCGCAACTCCTGCCTCCTCGCCCCTTTTCGTCTCTCTCTGTGAAGCGCAATTCCGTCGGTCTCTTAAAATCTAGAAAGCCATTTTCCGCGGCGACCCCTGTAATGCGATGTGGTCGCGATTGATTTCGGACAAGCGGATTTACCTCGAAACCGAATTTCATTCGAACGAATATTCGCTTCGTGTTCGACGTTCATGAAAGAACAGGAGAGAAAAGGGGGAGAGAAAGGGAGAAGAGAGGAGCAGGAGACGTGCAGCGGTAACATCGTTTCCTTGACGTGTTCCCCGGACCCGCCCCCACGCGAAATTCAATTTTATTTCTTGCTCGCATATCGCAGCCGGCCGCATTGCGGTTCGGAATTTGCGGAACGCGCTAGATGGAAACGCGCAGTTTTTCCGCATTCTCCTTCGATTTTATCGCGGCCACTACAATGCGCAATATTCATCTCCGTAGGCAACGTCGGCCCGTCGCCATTAAATAATACGACCGGTTTCTCTCGGATAGGAAACGGGGGAGAAACCGCGCGACAACAGCCGCCTGCATTTTCGAGGCGAAGCTTTTCGAGGAGACGCCGGATACGAGAAAGTATTCCCTCAAATAGGGAGGCGGAGTGCCTCGATGTGTTTCTGATACCATCTTCGTGAATACGTTAACGGTATACACATACTCTTGTGGGCTGAAGTGCTGAATTTTTGGATGCTTCTTCCGTTGATGACATGTTGAAGAAGTTCCGAGTGGAAAAATGGGCGGAGAAGGAAATTTTGCTAAGGAATGGAATGTTGAAACTGATCTAACTTTTACTGAGTTTACGTGTAGCGGCTGACGCGTAGTGTATGAAAGAAAATATATTTTAATTCGGTTATGACGTATTTCATTAGGCAATTTATCGCGTTGTTGAATACACAGTTTGTTATTCAATTCATACGATTCTGTACTTTAATACTCGATTTATGTACTTAACTCTCAATGCTCCAGAAATAATTCATCATTTCGTACATTTCGTTATTTACATTCTACTTACGCGAACAATTACATTTGCATTAATCTTCGTCCCACCATATGCCAACAATAGAATTCTATTGCACATCAGAAATCGATTATATCCCCAATAACTGTCAATCAACCTAACCTTCGTCTCCCTTTCTATTTTTCCAGTTCTCCACCTCACGAAATATCTATCATTTTCCATCTCCTTTCTCGAATCAACTACATCAGCTTAAATTCCAATAAATTGCTACCTATTTTCTAAGTATTATAATTACCAATATAATACGTACATACCTAGAAAACAGTTAAAGATTTTATTTCAAAGATACCGCCGAAAGTGTCTCGATAAGGAAAGAGGATAAATTTAATTCGAGAACCAGCGACAATTACATAATATTTCACGTCTTTGTCAATTGCAACAGCCGCTGCTTGGAGAGTGCTGACAAGGCTGAATCATTCGAATTTAGATGAAACAAGCTCTATCGAAATTTCAACGAACGTTGCTATATCTCTTTCGAAATAGAAATCTTAACAAATAAGGACAAATTCGACAAGCTCGTTTTCGTCGTCCTTTAACTCGTGAAAGATGAAAAATTCGGTAAACAAAGAGGAAGAGTCAAAGGAACAAACGAGCAATGGTGGTTCTCGCGTGCGTCGGTTGATTCGTGTCCGGCGTTTCGGTTGACCCGACGTAACCTCCGCGACGTGTATCCGCGTCGAGTCCTCGCGCACCGGTCGCAGGGAGGAGGTGGTTTATCGGCTGGAACGGTTCTCAGGGCACTGGACTCTGTTGGCGAGTCGAACGCCTCGGCCTGACCTGACTTAACCTCGCGCTCGTCGCCCGGGAATATCGTGAAGACCTACTCTTTCTTTCTCTTTTCCTCTTCCTCTCTCGTTTGCTTCTTTCCCCTTTTTCTCCGGAGACCTACTTCCCAATTTACGACACTTCGTTTCGATCGGCCGTATACGTATACGGCGACCCTGAAAGCGAACGTCAAAAGCGAATAAGCGATACGACGACATAAAATCCCTGACCATTGAATGAAGAAAACACGCAGAAACTTCACTTTTCCAACTAACATACGTCTCATATTCACGCGTATTACAGTGGCTATAAAAAATATAGGCACACCATCGTATTTGTTATGGCATTTGCATACTAGTTGCGACCAGGTACGAGCATTTCAAAATTCGAAAACTTGATGCATGCTGTGAAAATGAAATGTAAAAGTTGGTTAAAAAACGCTTCGTTCAGAAATAATTGCGCGTGCCAATCAAAAAAAAAAAAAAAAAAAAAAAAAAAAAAAAAAAAAAATAAAATGAAAAGTGGCGAATATAAATATCGAGCGAATAAGAAGTATCAGAAGGTTTGAGCGATCCCTGTTTGATGGCGAGGATTGTAAATTACACGCATGTTGGCTCTCGAGACTCGTTGCGATGCGAGAATAGTATGAATAGTAGATATGAATTGCAGACGTTGCAATAGGGAATGTGTTTCGTGGAGCGATAAAGTAGATTTGTTTGTAGAAATGGTTATGAGGTTGGTGAATAGTTAATTTTAAGAGAAGGATGACTCACGTGAACGGTTGTAGAGAAAATGCATCGCGTGAAAATGGATTAGGTGATTGCAAAACCGCGTGGATATGTATGGGGTGTGGGAGTGGATAGAGCCTTTGCTTGCTTCGTGAAGAGAATTGTAGAGACGGAAATTTACTTCGGATTTTGAATATGCTTGACAAGCTATTAACTTTTACAGTCCACATTCATTCATTCTGATTACGATTTATTCTCTTTCACTGTGTTCATTCAGAACGTCTACAGGTAGTAACATTGAAAATGAAAGAATTCGTTCTGGTTTTAAGATTCAAGCTTGTCTGAATTAGTTGATGAAATTAATTACGCAACGTAAAGGTTAAAGAGCACTGTCGATTAGGTACCATATGTTCAAACACTCATATAAGAGGGTTATACAAGCGGAGCATTTTAGGAGACCGCGACAAATTTTGTGGTAATAATATTTAGATGATGTTTAATATTTTATTACATTCTTTCGTATTTTTGTTAAAGTGATAGTGACGGTAGAGCATTGGTGAAAGAAAAAACAGCAAAAATTCTGGTGATAAAACGAATGTGCTAAACGGCCAGCGAAAACATTTATTATGAAACCTACTTAACTACCACGTTTGCAAATACGTGTATAAGAAGATCGTTAGAAAACGCAATTTAAGATCGTGCAATCTCTTAACAGCACATAAAATGTTAATTCGCAAGACACTCTCCAGCATTCTATCAGATCGCTTTTAACAATCTCATTACGCTGTTTTTGTCGGGGCAATCATAGGTAGAATTTTTATTTTTATCCATTTATGAGAAATATAAATATGCAAAAATGTATAGAATGTACGTAACATAAGAAAGTGTACAAAATGTCCGAAGTAATAAAGTAGGGATTATAATATTTGATGTGTATGTATAAAATAAATCGCCATTTGAATTCTACTTCTTTACTTACATTAATAAATATAAGGATATGAATTTGCACTGTACATCTAGCCTAATAATAATGGTAAAATTGATAAAAGATCAAATCACACGAATTCTTCAAAATAATGAAAAACCAAAAGAAATTCCAAGTATAGTCGTTAAAGAAATATAACTAAATTGCAAATGTTTATGCATTTATGGAAAACTTGAAGACGTAAAAATTCATAAAATACATAATGTACATGATGTGCAGAAATATAAAGAACAATCGAAGATACTGCACTCGTTGGAATATTTAGTCAGTGAGACAAATAATATCTCTCTAGATTCTAGTTTTTACTCTATCTATCTATAGAAATATAAATTTACATAAAAATCCGCAGTATAAAAATGTATGTGAATGATTTACAGTCATCCAGGAATCTTCAACGTTCCTTTCCATTCGTAAATGCAACGTTCCCAAAATCCAAGCAAAAGCTTATCATCCCATCACCCAACCTAAAAACCAATTTAACATCGTTAACAATAATGTCACAACTACCGCAGAAGAGAGAAACTTTAAATTCGCGTGTTTGAAATTCCTCTGGTCTTGAGTCCAGGGTCTGACGTGCTTCAGAGACGTTTTAACTCCCTCCCTCTCTCTCTCTCTTTCGGTTTCTTCCTCTTTGCCATTCTGCAGCGACACGCTCAGAAGAGGAAAGCGTGTCCCGGCAAGGCGGATACGCGGCGCGGTGGAAACGTGGTGGTTGTCTGTGGTAAAAATAAGGAACACAACCGGCTGAACTCCACCCACGCGGTTTCCCCGAGAGAGATCGTACGTCAACCGTGCGCCGCCCGTGAATACGAGCCGACTCCAATTTGCTATCGCGCCGAATAACGCTGCCGGAAACGCAAGGAACGGCCGCTGAACGTCCAGAGAAATACGACGGAGCTTCCAGGCGATCTTGCGTGGCGATCCGTGCAGGATGGCCGATCTTCATCTTCGATCGATTTCCGCGATGGTTTGCTCTTTTGCGGAGAGCCGAGATCGTATCCGGGACTGAGTTACGATTACGAATTATCATCCGGACGTTGTCTCGCTGTGGCTCGTTCTATCGGTGAACTCCGATTTATGGTGCGGCTTGTAGACTTCTTGCGGTGATCGAAGACTGTTACGATAATTTTTGGTTTTCGAGATAGTTATAGAATGCAGTTGTTTTGGATAAATGTCGTTAGCGGGGTATGTTTGTATATTTGTGGGAATTTTAGTAATATTTGAAATATTCAAAGTAAGATAATTGTTGTGGTATCTAGTGACTGAATTGGCAGCTTACCGACTTCTATGTAGACTCTAATTTTTCGGTTGTGTTCATGAAAATACGTATTTAGTACGATATTTATTTCTATGGTTACAGCGCATAATATCAGACACCAATCAATTACACGATACATTTATCTATTTTTTGTACATACATTCTATATATTTTTAATCTAAATTAAACTGTGTTTATCAATCCATATTATGTATTTATGCATGTATTAAACATATACAGGACATATATGTACCGAAATCTGAATTGTATAGTTAATTGGTACCCTGCGAGACGCATCATATTGTACTATTACGAAACAATCAGAAGAATGAATATAAATATTCAAGAACAACATATAAAAAACAGGAAGAATAATTACGAAAAACAATTTTCTACCGAGCATACCGATATAACAAAATAACAAGTGGAATATAACTTTGTCTTCTGTGAGGCTCAGTTCATCTCTGACCTACTTGCAACGTCTGCCAAATTCATCGATATCCTGCTCCTATTTCGAATTTTCAACACTCTTCTCCCGAACAATCCATGCTTTACGTAACACGTATCGGTTTTACGCTCACTGTGGAATCGCGAGACTATCAAAAACCTTAAAGCGGAAGCTTCCATTTGCGTTTCTTGGCTATTATCGCAACAGTAGACGAAAGCAGCGAAGAATCACGAAGTTTCGAGAAATCAGAATAAGGAGGGGTCGGATAACCACGGAACCGCGATATCGTGTTAGATTCAAGAGAGCAGGGTGCTGGACGCGGGTGGAAATTTAAATAATACGAGCAACGGGGTGCGAGGAAAAATAAGGAAGAGTCGGTGGAAATAAAGAGGAGGCGGTAGGCGCGGCGTATCCCCAGAGATCGCGAATGCAACGCCAGCAGACAGAGTCCAATTTGCTGTTGCTGCGGTTGAATGGCACGTACAAAAACCAGAAGAAAGAGAGACCGCTAGTCGACTGTGGAAAGAAAGAGAGAAAGGGAATGGGAAGCCACCAGTTTCCAGAGTCCACACGCTGAATCGAAACAACGATGCGCGACGATGAAAAGTCGATCCGACCGTATCCACGAATACCGAAGGCAATACTGATAATTGCAGACCGAACTATCCGCGTAATTGCTCGCAGATCGTGTTCGAGTATTCGCGTGCACAGCTATTTTCCTGTTCTCTGTTTGCTCTTAGCCATCTACCCTGTGTTGTGTCGTGTCCCTTTCTTTTTCAACCTTTCGTTTCAATCGTTTGCTTCCTTTTCTTAAGGTTGATCGTTCCAGTTTAATTGTGAGAAAGCATGTACAAGTGGATCACGAAAATAGTTGAATATTTGTCATAGGAAACTTTCACGTAGGTATTATGCGTGCTTCATCAACAATGTAATAATGAAACGCTACAGTCATGAATACATTGGTTGAAAATATACGTAGAAGGTACAAAACAATTACTGGAATGTATTTAGTGAAACAACGGTATGTAACATTAATAGCTATTTTAAATGTATGAGTAATAGGTGTCAAAGATGATTCTACTACTTATATTCTCCTACTTATTGCTGACAATTAATATAATATATATAATGTATTCGTGTAAAAGGGATCAGTCTTTCGATGAGATACTGAAATGAAAACTATATGAAAACCGTATTTGAAAAAATATTATTATCCGCTATGCAATCGTTTTGAATTAATTGCCAAATACATGGAATTGAAAAACAAAGATAACACAAAGAAGATGACGAAATCCCACTGTTTTCTTCAGTTTCGAAATGGTAGATAGTAGGACATTTTGACTAAGAAGGTCGGTGTTTTTCCATTTCTCAACATTCATTCCATGTTTACGCGCGATCACGAGACATCGACAGAGAGCGGAAAAAGTATTGAAAAAAGAACCAACATTCGTGTCCAGCACGCGTGCAGGTCGACAGAGGCTTCCAGTGGACGGCGTACGGGGGTGGAAATAATGGGCCTGCGGGTGCTCGGTCGCGCGATTCCCCCGGAGATCGCGCGTCACTCATACCGATCGTGAATAATGCATGAGGAAAAACAGCCGCGCGACTCCTGCGCGGTTCCAGACATTCCTGGCCCAGCTCGATTATTTATACCAGCGCGATGGTTTTACGCGTAGGTTTTACGCGTAACTCGCGATCGCCCCTCGAGTTCTCCATCGCTCCTTCGCCACAGCTGGTCTTCGAGTTAGAGAGTGTGTCGTTTATCGAGGCGAAATCAACTCTCGCGATGAACGCAACGGCGACTACGTTGCATCCCTCTCTCTCTCTCTCTCTCTCTCTCTCTCTCTCTCTCTCTCTCTCTCTCTCTCTCTCTCTCTCTCTCTCTCTCTCTCTCTCTCTCTCTCTCTCTCTCTCTCTCTCTCTCTCTCTCTCTCTCTCTCTCTCTCTCTCTCTCTCTCTCTCTCTCTCTCTCTCTCTCTCTCTCTCTCTCTCTCTCTCTCTCTCTCTCTCTCTCTCTCTCTCTCTCTCTCTCTCTCTCTCTCTCTCTCTCTCTCTCTCTCTCTCTCTCTCTCTCTCTCTCTCTCTCTCTCTCTCTCTCTCTCTCTCTCTCTCTCTCTCTCTCTCTCTCTCTCTCTCTCTCTCTCTCTCTCTCTCTCTCTCTTTCTCTCTCTCTCTCTCTTTATCTAACTATCTATCTCTCTTGCTCTCTGTCTTCTCTCGTTTCCAACGGAAGAATTTTTTAATGGCTCGGTCGCTCGCGGCGGAACCGCGGCCACGTAGAATAGTAATGTCGCTTCTTCTTCTTCTTCTGCTTCTTCTTCTTCTTCTTCTTTTCTTCTTGCGAAACGCGCGTGCTTGCGGTGCGCGCGACGGGGGTGGAGGAGATTGCCAGACGATCGCGGCGAGGTAAATTGCGTGTCGCTTCTTGCCTTGGATTTGTTCTAGTTTTTTGGCGGCTGCCACTCGGTGGATCTTGCTGTGATCCCCGAGAAACCGCTTACATTTATTCCTGCCTCCTGGAGGATCACCGTGTCGGTGATCGAAACTGAGATTTCTCGATTTCGAACGGAGGATGCGAATGTGGCATGTAGAGTGTTTAACGTGAGAGATGCGGGTCGCTTTGATATGCGAAAATGATAGGAAGCCTTCGAAAGTCTATGCTATCGCGGATATTTAGGTACTAAATGTATATGATTCGTTTAGAGGTCAGAATTCTATAAACTGAAAAATGCATACGGTGACATTAAAAATTACATTATTATATAAATTATATTTAATATATATATATATATATTAGGATATATATATGTAATAACGTAAATCCTCAGAGTAAATCAGAAGATCGATTCTGGAAAATCGAGTTTATTTTGGGAATAATTAAATGAGATATAATAACAAATCTTAATAACAAATTTACTACAAATTTTACCTGGGAAATCGAGTATCGATTTTCCAAGTCTTAAATTACCGTTCTTCTCTCGTGATCTATTCTATTCAGCAAATGACTGCCGGTAAAAAAAAAAACAAAAGTGAAAATGTCGGTTGGCGAGTAGTTTGAATTCTATAGAATTTACATATATACATATATAGTTATAATTTTTAAGAAACATTTAACTAATCTTTTCTTTTCGCTTTATTTTCAGGTAAGCAATAAAAGGGAATTGTCACATGGGAACCTAGCGCATCAACAATTTGCAGAGTTAATCCGAGGTTTTTATATCAAATATATATATTATTCATTTTTCGCAAAACTCGATTCTCTTCTTGTTTCCGTTCCTATCGGACAGAATCGTTGATCAAATATACAGAAAATTTACGTGCGCTATCCCTTCACTTATGAGATATACCAGTTATAAACAAAACGTGTTGATTTCACGTGCTGAAGCACACGATGGAAGCAGTAGACCCAAGTATTAGCTGACACTTATCGCCAAACGCCAGTCGCTTGTTTATATCAGGGACGGTTTGTCAGTCTCCAAGATCCGTAGACAGTTCGCACGGAAAGTGGTAAATACTATATCTGAGAACTACGACTATGCCCTTCTCTCGTTTAAATACCACCACGTGCATAATATGTTTATAGCTGGTAGCTCGAACTCATTGAACGAACTGTAGTAGTCCAACAATAGACAACAGAAACACATATCTTCTGATGTTTTTGTAGACAAGAAATAACGCAGTTTTATCAAAAACAAATACATTTATCGTTCAATTAGTTATATGGTTCATTAAAGTATATGGGCTGTAACGTAAATTGGTATCAACAAAACTATAACAGAAAAACTCTCATTAATTTACGACATTCTGCCAAACGATACAACATATCCGAACTCGATAAAGTCGATAGATTTTCCTCCACCCCACAGATAGATTTTCACGAAGACAAAACGCAATAATAAAACTCGATAGCAAAAAAAAAAGAAAGAAAAAAGAATGGACGAGGAAATAACAAACATAACGGCGCCGAGAATATTGAGCAACCGCGTTCTCTTTCCACTGAATGTCGTTGTTTTACGACCTCAGGCGATGCACGGACTCTCCTTGAGACACTTTCCGACCGATTTTCCACATCGGCGCCAACGATCGTTTTTACCTCCAACGTACTTTCGTTCCTAGTATGCGATCGCCTAGTCTCTAAGCGAAGCTTTTTCGATGTCCAGGGATAAGCAATGCGACGATGGACCATATCACCCATACGATCTCACCTGAATCGATCGGTCGCGATCGAACAAGCTCGATGGCTGCTGGCTCCGTTTATCGTTTCACAGGCGGCGGCGTTGCATCGATTTGATTAAAACTAGCCGCGATATGAAACAGATCGTCGTGTCCAATCGAGCCTTCAACGCTTGATTGTGTTTTCGACGATTCTTCCGAACCGCGTTTGCCACGGCCGGTCATTCTCTCGAATCAATTTCACTGATTTAAGCGCCGGATTGTCGCGTTCTTTGAATTTATCCGTCTCGTTTGTAAGAGGTATGCAGGACAGTTGTTCTCGTTTATAAGGCGTGTAACTATATTTTGTATTCATGATTTTCCTGGAGCTACGAGTGACGCAAGCCTCAATCTAGCTAAGAGAACGAGTTACATATACTTTCGTCTTTACGCTGGATAAACAGCTGTTTAGATTTTTACGTAAATTATATTACAGTGATTGGTTGAGTTCAGAAGTGAGAGATAATTGAAATCATAAATGATCGCGTTACTTCTGTCTTTCTATTTGTTCATTTGAATGCTGTGACTTAGGTACTTGTTCAAGTATTTCAATCAAATCTTCATCTTTCTATCGTTTCCAGTCATCCAAACGCTGAAAGAAAACATAGAAAATAGTTTGGTAATTATTTAGAAAACCGTCGTCATCTCGGATTTCGATGTCTTTTTAACGCGTTGTCGGTGACATAATCTCGAAAAACTTTTTTCTATACATGTAACCGCTGACCTAGTTAGTAGTAACGTCCCCTAACTTTCCCAAGATATTTGCAAAAAACTTCGGCGACCGGATAAAATGACGTCTAGCCCAAACTTATTTTTTGTTTATAGCTTATATAAGTTTGGCTTAAGTACTGTTTTATCCAACCAATACCGACGCATACATTGTCACAGACGAGTAATTGTAGGCAGAATTCACTGTAGCGGTACCAATCATTTTTTCAAATGTCTCAGAAATTAAGACCGAGCGACGATTACATGCAAATGAAAACGTTGATTTCTAAGACATGTTACAGAATCATCGAAATCCAAAATAGCTGCAACTTTCTAAATAATTAATAATAGATGTCACATATGAAGTTTCATATGCGCGTTTTCGAAATACGAAGACTGGCAAACGGAGCGACG
Organism: Bombus impatiens; assembly: GCF_000188095.3. Lineage (NCBI taxonomy): Eukaryota > Metazoa > Arthropoda > Insecta > Hymenoptera > Apidae > Bombus > Bombus impatiens. The sequence goes on along the minus strand of NT_176635.1, from coordinate 221,112 downwards.
CAAGAATAGCAGAAATTCTCGATGGCGCGGCGACGCCGGTGAAACGTTCGCCAGTTCGCCAGCTTCGATCAGCCGTGTCACGCGTTCATGGACATATAAGTACCGATTCGCTGTGCGCCGAAAGCGCGTGAGGGACGAGGAAAGGTGGGAAGGACGCGGTAGAGGACAGACAGAGACGTACAGAGTGCGATCGTGTCGCATTTTGCTCATACTTGGCGAGGACGAACTTTCACGCGAGCAGAATTCTTCACGGCGCGACAAACAATTACCGCCATTACGCCGTTGACATACAAATTGCTTTTTTAACACCGACCGGACGACCGTATTTTATGCCCAGACTTTTTGTCTTTTCTTCCAGCCGCTCGTAGTTTATGCGATCATCGCGAAGTTTCGCGTTGCATCGATATTTTTTGCCCAGTGAAAGTTGCCCGAGGATGTAGTCACGACCAAGAGATCGCTGTGTAATCAGGTTCCCCTGGGTGCTTTTCTGAGAAGGGTTTAAAGATTGATTAATGGTCTAGGTTCGATGTGTTTTAATGGTTAAAAATGATGAGATGATCTTCGTTTCGAGGCTCTAACAGTTCTTAACTCATAACTGGCATCGTTGAGCCTTGGAAACCATAACAATTTAAAGTTAAATTAATTTTGGACTTTTTAATTCAATTCAATTTTATTATTAATTTTGATCACGGAGAATCTACAATATAAAGTAAAATTAAATACTTTAAATTTTAGTAATCTAATCAATCCACTGCGATATTAAACTAGCTTTTCTTCGGAAAAGGATCTCTTTTGGATATAATGAAACTTTGATCAAAGAGCATGCATATTTCTATTAAAATCGGAACTACGAAAATTAAAAAATTTACATTTCACGGACTTCCAAGATCAGGATTGAGCTTCTTTTTCTGCCTGGATAACAGACATATGAAATACATACATCGAATTATTTTAAAATTTAAAGTTTCAATTTCACAGTTACTTCTCTCGTATGTTTACTATCTCCATGCTACTTTCGTGCATCTCCGTATTTATCACGCGAGAAGTATCACAACGAAAGCGAGAAACATTTATATCGTCAGTGAATTGAGAGCCTTCGTTAAAATTCCACGGCCCTTTTTATGAAGCAACTGCTCAAAATGTTTGAACAGCCTCGTCAGAGGTTGTCTAATGAGTTGGAACGGTTCTTGGTATTGTTAAAGGTAGAATAAAACACGGATAAACTAAACGAAGCGTTTCAATGTACCAGACGAATATTGCACGATAAACAATTGAATAATATGCCGCGTTATCTCCGCTCCCGGGTACGATTGTTAAGACTCACAAAAGATTATAAATCGAGAACAATGCGATTTGAAAACGCATTTATACGAACTGTCCTTATTCTCTTCTTGAATCTACTTTTCAGATCGTTTCGCGGTTTGTGTCGGCTGCTTTCGTAGGCAAGGCAATTACATCGGTTTTTTAACAACGTTTATTACCGTTTGCAATTGTACTGCTATTGTAGCAAGTATGCCAGTTGCATTTTTATGCGTTTTCTTTATGTATCTACATTTTCACATTTTCTTACTGTATTTCACAATTCGTTTATTCGATCTAGTTCTCGACTAATTATTTCGCTGGTCACTAATTACTTTATTCCATCTCTTTCTTTCCTTTACGATGCGTATGGAATTTTTCGTACATGCTGATCAAAAAACATTTTTTAATTACTGAAATATACCCTCTGCATATTTTCACAATTTTTCTGTTTCCTCCCATGTCGCGTTTATTTAACATTAGAGTAACCAACCTTTCATTTGTACTGAGATATACTACATTTAAATTATTATAATTAAAATGATATACTGAAAATGAAAGAAGCATATGTAGTTATGTCGCGATCTGAATAAAAGACTGCATTAATTCCGCCAAAAACTGCTACGTACTTTAAAAAATTACGAAAAGGAAAGAAACTTAACCTTGTCATTTTAACTAATTTCATAGCTGTAGCGTTAAAATCACTAAACGTCGTGAACCTATTAATGGAACATTCTCATCCGACTGTGTTTCCTAAAGATCAACGTTACTTTCTAGAGAACGTAAAGACAACGTTATCTTCTAATATACATACACTCGCTATAATCTTATTCTAACATGCACGGAAGCATTTTGCACGAAAATACAACGATCAAGAGCAGCATACACAGGTTGTTAAAGATTATTATCCGCGACAGACAAGTGTCGCGAGCGATGCATGCTCGCCCATAGATCGACACTTTAAGCTCGCCTTAATATATGCCGCTTCACACGTCGTTACATAGCGTTACCTGACTCGCGTTTAATTCCCATCCGCGTGACAAACATTTACCATTGCTCACATTTATGAACTGCGTCGCGTTTGTATGCTCGTGAGTCAGTGGTATTCAAGAGAGCAAATCAGAAAACGGCGCCCGTTTTGTCGTGGAAATCTTATCTGGCCGCCTACCTTGCTCACAACTGAACCGAATCGTGCGCAATTTCAGAACAGAAAGGGTTCGCGAGACGAGTTAAAAAAGAGGTACGATCGAACGATCCCCGATTCGGTCGCGAAACTCGACGTCCCGTGACAAATCTCGACGCTGAACAGCTCGGATAAGATCTGAGAAACTCTGCTCGTGATCGCGCGGCGTGTTACGCCACGGGCCACGTACGCGTGTGTTCGTCAAAGCGTGACACGTGTCTCGTCACGGAGTGCAGGAAATCATTTTCTCTCGTGGCTCGAGCTACTTATGTAAAGATAAAAAGAACGTTCGTCGACCGGTTCGAAGGAAATCCGCAAGGGTGTAATCAGATATTTGATCGACGGTGTAGGAATGTTGTTTGTAGTTCTAAAAGGGTAGGAAGATACACCGGCTCGCGATAATATTCAAACCGTTGTAGAAACCTTTCACGAACGTTTATGTGTGTTATACGTTACACGAATCATTTTGAAATTTCATTAGCGCTGTTACGAGATTCCGTTATTATGATCTTGTGATAAAATTTGAAACAAGTTTGAAAATATATATATAGAAATTACAAAATATTTGGTACGAGTGATGTAAGCATTTGAGAAGTCAATTCAAGAATGTTTAATTCTTAGCAAACAAGTTATTCCTTTCCATGAATTTATTTATTGGAAAAGGAGGATATAAAAAATAGTAAATTCTACAGTAAATTTAAAAAACAGTGTACATTTTGTACCTCCTAATACTAATTCCACATGAAACGTTGAACTTTCGTGAGTTGAAACTCTACCACTCGTTAAAAATGCCGAAAATTCCCATTCCCACAAAGCGAAGACGGCGAATTCCAAGCGACAATGGAAAATCTGTGGGATAATGCGCGATCGAACAGCGCGGCTGTCTTTTAGTATTCGTTAATCCTCGCCGTTAGGAATATTAAAACGAGCCGAAGCCGGGGAGTGGTGAAGCGTATTATGCAAACGCGGCAGTCTTCGATGCAGTTTCTCACAGCGACCGTTTCCTTTGATTCATGGCGCGATTTATAGCGAGCACGTAACCTTCGCTCGTATCGACGGGGATCGAATCGTATCAAACACTGCCGTACCTGCCATTTTTCTACCGTGAAGTATGATTTGTTCACGAGGCGAGATAATACGCGTGTCCATTTGTCAGGGAAAGTAAGTATAGTACAAGAGAAGTCGTTCAATGTATGTCGAATAACGACGTTTGTCAGTGAGATTATTACGCGTAACGAAGGAAAATGAGCTGCTTAAACGAAGTATGTACTATGATCTGATTCTAATTTACACCTTTCAGTGTGCAGATTCATTTTCATGTAGATTTAAATTGTTGACTCTTAGAAAACGCAAAGTCATCGGCATTGGTATAAATAGTTTCGATAAAAGTTGCTTTCACGCGGCTGTTCATTAAAATTTATTATGATCACTGATGAAATCAGCTACGAAAGGGACTATCGAATGTAATGAAACTCAGCCACGTAAGAAAAACGCCACTGCGTTTATGCGTCGAAATCCATTTACACTTTACAGTAGATGTAAATAAATTACAGGAAAATGTAATTATATGTTTCGCAATCGTATTCGTATGTAGAAGCGGATTGTGAATTAACTTACTGGCTGCAAAAGCCAATTGGCGAATAAACAATGAAGTTACCGAGGAAAAAGAAGGCGTGCCCAAAAGACGAATAAACTTATCGTCGCATCGTCAATTAGAACGCCAAACAGCTGGCGAATAAAAATTAAACGGTAAATCAAAGTTCCATTAAGAAAACCAGTTTCATCTGCTCCATAGGCAGCACGTGTCTCGTTCGGATTAAAGGACAGAGAAAAATGAGAAAAGGCAAGAACCCCGTGGCGAAAAAGAAAAACGATCTACGTAAATCGTTGAAATAATCGATGAAAACGTGGAAACGCAGTCGATCAGCTTAACACATGTACGTGAGCACACATATATATATACACACACACGGTGGAAGGAAGGTTTTAATCGAGGCGATTTGTCCTTTCGTCGGCACGATCGCGATTACGCTCGCCGCGAGAGATGCAGATTTATCGGTGGAATCCCGATCGCCGAAGAAACGAGCGACGGCCTCGTCTCTCGATCCACCTCCACCTCCACATTGACTTTCCTTTTTCATTTCGATCGTCCTGCCTGGCAGCACAAGGAACCGGTTTTCGCCGCATGGAATTCCAGGCTTTCCTTCCGAAGCAAATCCTCCTACCAATCCGTACGTGACTATATATCGCGTCCTTGCTACGACCCGCTCTTGGAATTCGTGTGTCCCGGCCGACCCATTTTCCATTTGACGTCTTTGTTGGTTACCTTCTTCTTCGTTTTAGAGAATTTTTTCTGCCAATTTTTAGGTCTCCGTAAAAAGAAAATGGATATTTTGCGGGAGAGATTGATGTTTGATAGAGCGAATATTAAGGAAGAATTTTGGATGATTTGTTTTGTATATTTTTCTGATTTTTTCTGGTTTTGAGTTTATTAAATAATACTAAAGATAGTATCGATTATTTGAAGAATAGAGAAAATGTCCAGAAAATGATTTCACTTTGTTTCCACTTAATTTTATACGAATGTCTTTAAAGTTACAATTCCTACTATTAATTTACCAGAAACCAACAAACTGTTTGATTTAAAATTCGAAGAAATTTATGAGTTACTTATATATAACATATTTCGCGTTCAATACGGTTTATATGCCTTTACTTCGTCTTTCATCTACCATACGATGTAACAGAAATAAATTTTTATCCAAATAAATTTCTTGCTCGAGTAACTTCTTATTCAATTGGATGCTTATTCGTTACTAGCGAATGAAACTGTGTTTTTTATTTCTATTCAGTATCTGCTATCCAAACAAAATTTTCACTGACTTTAGTTCCAACCCGTTCGTTCGAAAAGGATAACGTAGGTGAAGAAAAAACGGATAAAAACGGGGAAAGAGGCACGTGTTCGCGAAACTTGCCCGGGTCATTGAATTTCTCGCGAAGCGAGTACCGCGTGAAAAACACTTTGTGGCCGTAACGCAATTAAAAACGGGCTGCGGCACACGGATATCGCGGCCGAGAACGTGCACAGTATAACGAATTCCACGGTGACGCATGTTGTGTTTCGGTAATGGCACGGCCTGGCCAGGCCACCGTGGAAATCGTGTCAGCCGGTGCCGCGCTGCGACTGGATAATTCGAAAAATCTAAATGAAATTTAATTAACCCCGGGATCCGTGGCGGCCTATTGATTCCCCGGCTCTTCCGCTCCTGTGGGATCCGCTACGTTCGGGTCACCGGTTCCCGATTAGAATCATCTTTTTCCCACTGAATTACCCTTGAGATTTGATGGAATTAAACAAGCCCGTGATTTTTTATGAAGAGATCGACTACAGGTCTTGCTTGCGTGTTTTACGAAGACACAATGGGGTAGTTAGAAAAGTAACGAGCAAATATTTAGATCAGGGTATGCTGTACACTACTACTATTTTAATACAAAATCGCTTTTTCGAACAAATTACCATTTTAACCCTCGAGTATTATCTGTGTGATTATATTTAATGTGATGAAAATAAAGTGATGTATATACAATAATGAACGAAAGCATTGGCATAAGACAGATCTACAGAATACATGATTTTTTGTACAATATATAATAATATATATTATATATTATTATATATAATATATAATAATATAGTATAACAATATAATATATAATAACGCTCGAGTTTTTAATGTTTCAGTGTATCATAATTTATTATCGTTAAGCAGCTATGTAATAAAAAAAAGATAATACTTTTCAATAAAACTTCTAGCGAAATATAGGATTTCAATTATCGCAAAATTAGTATGAATATCAAATCTGCAAATGTTTCGGAGCAGATATAAAATCAAACATATAATATACACCTTATATGGGAATTATAACCAAAGGAGAAATCGCGATTCCTTGCAACAGTTCTTCAGAATATACTAGGTATGTACCAACTCGATCATACTAATTTTATTGTATTTTCAATCTTTGAAAGTTACATTTTACGAAGAAATTAAATAAAGAATTGTATTTTCTACAAATTTGCGCAGAATTTTACAAGAAGATCTATAAAATACCAATACGTTTTGTAGCCACTACTACAAAGTAGCTTACTACAAAGAACATTTTAAAAGACTATAAATCAATACAAAATATATATATGTGTGTTGTAACCGAAACAAAAATTTCGATTTCTTATATCAATTATTCAAAATATATTAAGTATGTATCAACTCGATCATACTAATTTTATTTTCAGTCTTCGAAAACTACATTTTACGAAGAAATTAAATAAATAATTGTATTTTCTACAAATATGTACAGAAGTTTACGAGGAGAGCTAATACCAATATACTTAAATACCAATATCTTTTATAGCCACGCTAAAACTTACTACAAAGAACATTTTGAAAGATCATAAATCAATAAAAAAATTCCTAAAATTATTGCTAAAACGCAAAGTTACCTAAAATGATCTCAATTACTATAGTAACGTGTAACCGTAACTTTTTATTCTTCCGTATGCATTAAGCAGTTGACGCGCCTATAAACAATGAACGAAAGCAAGAAATGTCCGGTTCATCGTTCTCCCGATTTGATAATTCTATCCTTAATAGTAGCAACTTAAAAAAGCAAAAGCTCCTCGGCAGTGGTAAAGTTCGGAGAAAGGCAACTTGCCGTCTCGATTGGTGGCAAACTACCCACTCGACATCGCGACAGCGATATAAATCGGCCGGTTGAAACGGGGCATTTTTCCAAAGGTGTGCAAGGTAGCCAGCTCTTCTCAGCTAGGAGGCAGAGGTCTGTGGAAGTAAACACGCCAGAGGCGTCGCTTCGTCGGATCGTTTCTCGTGCGAGTTGCGTCCGACCGATAAATCTGACCAGGGTCTCCGTGCACGCGTAATCGCGTCCGTTTTGTACGTGCCGTGTACGCGGCGGCGCGGAGAAACGACAAATCGGCGTCTGACACGATTAACGAGTCGTATTACAGAGTCTCGAAAAGCACTTACCGGGGAACTATTTAGCTCGCCGTCTACACCGCCGCGAACGAAAGGTAATCCCCGTGGCTTTTCGATGTCCAGCGCCCAGAGGCGCTCGTATGTTCGTCAGACATCCGCGGAAAAATAGATCCGTCGATTGCGATTGATTGGAATGCAATTTTTCGGAGCTGAGGGAAGATTGAATCCTCTCTCTTTCTTAGTTCTTTTTCCTTTCTTCCACTCAGATGGTGGTCTTTCCGATTAGTTGGTTTTTAGTTTGATTCGATTCGTTGTTTCTTTACTTTATTGGATCGGTACAGGATGGATTTTCATTTCAGACCTTTTCGAAAATGGCTTTTTTGGATTGAGGCGAGCGACCTGGTTCACGAGTCTGTTTGTCTGGCTGTAGTGGTTTCGTGGCCAAAGTGACGAGATGTTTACTGGTTTTGATTTCTTCTTTATTTTTGGCTCCTTTGGTGATAAATAATAATTTGTGTAATAGTAATTGGATAGCTTAGAGCGTAACTCTCGCATCAAGGATTAACGAAATAGGATTTTCTTGCGTTTGTACGACAGTTAAATAAAAAATACGATAATTGGAATATTTGAAAAGTAGGAAGATGGAAATAATCGAAGGTAAATAGATAATAAGGTAATAAATAACAATTGAAAAAATACTTATGTCTAGCGGTACATTCGTATTAAGGTTTAACGCTAGCATGAATGTTAAAGATAAAATAAAAAAAGTATAAAACAAAATCGAAGCTAGAGACAAGCTATCAAGCAACATAAAATCGATCAAAGATAAATTTTATCACTTCTGCAAATACTTGATAGAATTTTCACACCCATCACAGGAAATTTTCGAAGAATACGAAGATGGCATGGAACGTTACTGCGTCATTTCTTTGATGATGGCACTGCATTCGGCTTTCCTGGTTGTGTCGCGCCTCCGATTGCAAAAGGAAGCTCTCTTCGTCGATAGAACCTGTTATGATACCGAAAGAAGCGGTTCGTCCATACCGAGAAAAACAAAACTCGCTTACAGTGAAACGTTTTAACTGATGTTTGCGGTACAGTCGAACGATCGTCGAAGAGTTGCAGTATGTTTAAACGTTGACTCGCCGTATCGTCGTGAAATCCGTCAACATTCCGGAAATGATTTCCGCGGAAGTCTGCTCGACGGTCGCGGTATATATTTTACATTGGATTTCGCGTTTCAAGCTTCTTCAGTGGATTTTTCTTTTACAGTTATCGTTCTTCTCTGGCTATACTCGGATTTTTATTTACCACGATAAATAGAACGTTTCCACAAGCTTTATTTATCGCGATATTAAAACCACAAACACAAAGAGCAACAAACAGAAAATTAAAATTGTTCAAAATCATGGAAATTTATATTTACAAATGAAAGGATCGTATATACGTAGGAAATCAATTCCAGGATCTTTTTTTAAAAGAGGGAATCTGGAAATTATGGAATAAACAATTTCCAATTAAATGCAATGCCGAGATTAATATCGTTCAAACACTTTACACGGTCAACCAACGAATGATCAAATATTACGTGTGCTTTTAGCAACGAGATTGCTGTTCCGTATTGCTTTCATTATGTACATGCAGATTTAATATCGCGACCGAGTCTGAGAATACTGCCCGTTGTTTTCTCTGTATGCCCGGTTCCAACAAAATTTCGTTTTCAGAACATATTCGGGAAAACAATAATTAATTGGTTTGATATATCTTTCTTTATATGTAACAGGTAACTCACGAATGTATTTTACGAATAATCATAGAAAGCTTTTATGAACATCTTATGTGTGTTATACAAAACTGTTTGAAATTTTCTTATATTAAAAATATGAAATTTGAAAATTATATGTAGAAGTCACAAATTATATATATTACATTTTCGAATAATATATTCGTAATATATTTATACAAAATTGTTGTAAGTCACTGTAGCTTTCTTTAATTACTTCTATAATGTTTTGTGAGGGAAAAAAGTGGAAAATAATGTTATAAAAGAAAAGACTGCCTGTTTGTAATTAATTTTTAACATATAGTTGTGATTAATATTTGGCACAATTAATTCTCTAATTTATCTGAAATTGAAAATCCTTGATATAAAAGAGGTACTTCTCTATTTTTTATTATTTTATCGATGATTTATAATTGACAGTCGTTCCAATTAAAAAGCTTGGAAGAAGGTAAATTCGTCGAGCTCTCGGGTAACTTAATTACTACGCCAATTGCAGCGTATAAAAATATCCAGACTCCAGTTCAACAACCCAATTATTCAACCCTTTTCCTCCCCAAGTAACAAACCACCAACCTTCCAGCACATTCTCAACATATGACATACGAATTAAGCTTCTATTAGTGCTCGCAAAAGGATTTCTACAAATCCGTAAATTCCGAAAATATAATTCATCCATCGGTTTTCGTTATAATTTTTACGATGAAAAATGCTGAATCTACTTTTTATTCCCATTTTACGCTATTAAGATCCAGTCTTTTTACGAGTATGTGTCGAATGTGTGACTTACGTCAGTGCGAGTATGTGTCTAAAACGCATAAAACATTTTGCACGTCCTATTTGAAGATTACAATTTTTATTAATCACGAAGTCGGGTAATAATCTTTTAAAACATACAAATCACTTTGCTATTAGATTTCAGGCTATTGCTCGAAATCGATACTTTTTGTATTAAATTATTATCGGCAATCAGAGACCATAAATATCTTGCCGTCTGCACGGTAGATACTTACACATTTATGTCGTTTGAAATGAACAAAAATGACATGCAAAGAAGTAAATGCAAAGAATACGTAAATCAGCAGAACTAAAATACACATTATTACACATTTATAAGACAAAACGCTTCTATTCGAGATTCGTTCCCCTTCATTCGTGCTATATTGTTTCTTCAAAATTAGAAGAAAGACGACATTCGTAGCATCTAACTATTCTTTAGCTTTCGAAAGACGATAAATTCAAAACTTGTTCAGAAGAGTATCTCTCGGTAAAAAATGCTAAATGATTATAAAACTGTAAGGTACAAGTATTTTTCAGATCATCACGCTCGTAACATGAATTATAAACGCTAAATAAATTAATAATTCCAAAAGAAATCCCATTTCCTTTTGACAAAAGAAACACTTTAAATTATTTAAACTCTTATATAAGCAAAGCGAAATTTTGCCTAATAGCGTATACAGCGACAAATAAAAATATCCAGTCTCGTCACCACGTGCATCCGAAATTAGTCGTAGAATCGGAGCTGAATTCCAGACAAGCTTGAAAACCGGCCGTAGCTCGTCTGTGGACGTTTTTAATCGTTGTTTACAGAGAAATCGAGCGACAGGCAGGATTTTCGAGGGCCGCTTTGAAAGTCTGCCCCGCTACCGTCCATTACGTTAATTCGTGGCGGCCGCACGCGCCGTTCCCGAATCAATTCGGTGGCTGTGACACACGCGTGAAACGCCGAAAGAGACTGTATATACACGCGCTTGTACTTGTCCCAATACGCGAAAAAGAGAGAGAGAGACAGACAGACAGACAGACAGAAACAGAGAGATAAAGGGCGGTTCTAATTTATCAGACCGTAGTTTATTTGCGCGGCGAGTCCCGCGCCGAGCTTGTTCAGAGAAAATGGGAAGAGCGACCGGGCGCAAAATTTGCACGGATAGACAAACAGATGAATATCGGGACACATCCGCACAGCCACGGCTGATTCATAATACGATACGTATACGTACCCGGGGAAATTGTGTTCCATCGCGGTCGAATTTTGTATTTTAATTTCGTGCTGGTATTAAACGGGCCGCCAGACCCGTTTCAATACGTACCAAGCCGGTTTCATATATCCTGCAATATTCGTTATTCGGTGAGCAGTTGTATGTATATTTCGAACCGCGTTCAAAAGTCTTATTGTTAGTTACAGTTATTATACTGGATTATACGTAGAATTTTCGACAATTTATTTATTCTATTATGTTCCGTATATTGCCGCGAAGGTGTTGGAATATTTGTTGTAAAAAAAATATTTGTTTATGTCTATATCGTGTTTATTACATAGAACTCTTTGAAGTTTCATTAATACAGTAGTGAAACATAGTTATCGCGATCTTTTTTATGGTAAGAAACTGAATATGTTTCAGCAAAACTGTATATGCTTGTAAATACGCATGGTAACTGGCACAATGATATTTTGGATAGAATATTTTTGTAAATATTAGTACACCAAACGTAATGTTAATAACGGTTTTTGCATTATTATAGCTACTTAGCATTTTACTATATTATTATAACTAAGTTTCCGCAACAGAATCCCATAAAAGAGTTGCTAATAGGGTTAGCCCGAGGGGAATTAAGACTCCGATAATCCATGGGATTAAGAACTTCGATCCGATTTACTCAACACTGGCATCGTTCAGGATGCTATTTTGGCGAGGCAATGTATAGAATGGCTCTTTCTTATGCTTCAATATTGTTTCAGTAGCTTTTTTCGAAAGCAGAAGTTCGCGAATGTTTCGTTACGTAATACGTACAATCTATTGAGAACCAACGTTGCATGAACGCATTTTATTTGCATTTTGCATGTTTTCTTTTTCATAATTTACATTATGAAATTTTGTTTCTTAACGTTATAATTATAAAAAAATTGCAAGGATTTGCTTAATTTTCTTTCATACTTTAGACGATAATGTGAATATATGAAAATATTTATAGCACAATAATGTTATTCGTCTTTCGGATTTTATAAAACTTGCTTGATAAAACAACACGTAAATTATTTTAGAATTTCCAATAATAATGCGTTCAAGTAACTTTTACGCTTGGCTCTTAACAGGTGAAGCCTACGTTCTATAAACAACCACGACGTCGTAGTTCGACCGTGGAAAACCCTGAAAGCGAGCTCGATCGGAGAGCGATCAAACTGGCAAATCGAGTTGCATTGGTAGCCGTAAACGATCGATAAGACGTCATAAAGAACCGGAAAAACGGGGCGAATATCGAGCGTAAGCTGTCCTCGGCGTTCCATTCATGAGATATCGAGGAGTTTGGCGCGCGGGGCGTTGAAATTTGGTAGCGTTAAAAAATCGGCTTTCACGTTGCAGCCTGTTCAAAAATATACTTTACGGCCTGAACGTTACGCGAAAGCGTTTCGGCGGAACGAAAATCGAATACGTACCACCTATCTCTGTTCTCAGGCCTTTTACCATCGTAGAGGAATAAAATCAAACTTTCGCCGAGCCAAGCGTCGAGCGAAACAATAACGAAAAAACGTGAAGATAAACGGCGACGAAGAAAACATGGCAACTTGGTCGTAAGCGGTTCGAAACGATCGTGGAAGTTTAAAAACTGGCAAAAGACGGGTGTGTGTAATATTTCATAGGTATATCGCTGGTGGCTTGGTTCCAAAACGCGTGTCTCTTCTCGAAGCCACGGTTAAATGACAAAATCCCTTGTAAACTGTAACATAGATCAGCCAGTTGAAGGATAAACGAGCAGACAGAAGCGAAACGATGAACAAAGAGAGGAACTCGACGTAACGGGGATGTAGTCGAACGCGAACGAAGAAAGAGGAAGTAGAGACAGGGTGCGAGAAACAGGGTGGAATCCCTTTCATCTCCGGGGTGCTGGCTGTCCCCGCGACTGAATACGAAAACGTCATTTAATTCGTCGTTCTGCGATAGTCTCTCCCTGCCTCCAGTCTGTCTCTCTTCCGTTTTCATCTCATCCCTCTTCGAATCTCTCTCTCTCTCTCTCTCTCTCTCTCTCTCTCTCTCTCTCTCTCTCTCTCTCTCTCTCTCTCTCTCTCTCTCTCTCTCTCTCTCTCTCTCTCTCTCTCTCTCTCTCTCTCTCTCTCTCTCTCTCTCTCTCTCTCTCTCTCTCTCTCTCTCTCTCTCTCTCTCTCTCTCTCTCTCTCTCTCTCTCTCTCTCTCTCTCTCTCTCTCTCTCTCTCTCTCTCTCTCTCTCTCTCTCTCTCTCTCTCTCTCTCTCTCTCTCTCTCTCTCTCTCTCTCTCTCTCTCTCTCTCTCTCTCTCTCTCTCTCTCTCTCTCTCTCTCTCTCTCTCTCTCTCTCTCTCTCTCTCTCTCTCTCTCTCTCTCTCTCTCTCTCTCTCTCTCTCTCTCTCTCTCTCTCTCTCTCTCTCTCTCTCTCTCTCTCTCTCTCTCTCTCTCTCTCTCTCTCTCTCTCTCTCTCTCTCTCTCTCTCTCTCTCTCTCTCTCTCTCTCTCTCTCTCTCTCTCTCTCTCTCTCTCTCTCTCTCTCTCTCTCTCTCTCTCTCTCTCTCTCTCTCTCTCTCTCTCTCTCTCTCTCTCTCTCTCTCTCTCTCTCTCTCTCTCTCTCTCTCTCTCTCTCTCTCTCTCTCTCTGCCACCAAACTTCCTTTGTCCTTGTTTTTTTCATCCTTTTTTTTACGTCCAATCACAGCATCAGACACTTCTACAGGATATCGATCATACGGCACGTGGAGATCACTGTCGGCCGGCGAAACGAAAAAAATTTTTCCCGATATTCTCTCTCTCGCAGGGCGAATTCGCTTCAATTAGAGCTCGCTCGATGAATGGTACTTACAAAAGAAAAAAGTGGAAAAAGGAGAAAAAGGAAAAAAATTGGCAGACGGGGGTAAGACGGTGGATGAAGAAGAAAATGAAAAGAAAAAGTAGAGGCACCCTTTCGGCGCGTAGGACGTGCAGACCCGTTGCAAATCCGGCTGCACCGCGAAATTTTACGAAACGTCACAAACGCTGTTTCTTTTTTCCCGTCTGTCTTAATGTAATTCGATGTCCTCGCGCGGATAATAAAACGCCAGACAGGTTCCATAAACGCGTCGTCGATGGACGTTAACACGCTCGGGATTATGTACTTCAATTCGAATATTGTCTGTTTATAGCTTTATAACGAACTGTGTCCACTCGTTTCCGATACGTTTTATCTTGATTTAGAATTGGTATTAAAACGTGGACGTGGTATATTTACGCGTATCAAAGTGAATTGGACATTTGGATATTTTTCGCGTCGTTTGAAAGTTTATTTCCGATATTTATTAAGACAATTTCCATTGAATCAAATCTTGTCATTTTGCGGAATAGATCGCCGTTTCTCTGTTTTTCCGCCTGATGAAAATTCTTTTCTCTTTTTTATTTCTTTCAATACTTGGAATAAATTTTAAAAATTCTAACAATTTTTTAATAATTCTTGATGTTATCCTAACATTTTTCATAAGTGAATTAGTGACCAATTTATTCCGGCATCTGTGCAAAAATGATAAATATTCTAGAATTACATTTACGCATTTATTTATGTATTAGAAGACCATCGAACAATTTAATATTTTAATACTATCAGTGAAGAAAGCATCACAGGATGTACAGATTAGAGATTTTAGAGGGAAATAACGGCATTTTGCTTGGTACTTCAGTCTAGTCTCGTATCCAGAATAAAAGCTAACGGCACGATTGCTATGAAAGAAGAGTCGTACCATCACGAGCACGAGCTACATCCTCAATTGTAAAACTCAGACGCTGTAGTTGCCGACAAATACGCGAAATGATGGCGCATTATGTTAACAGTCGATTTAGAAACACTTGTCCGTGCAATTTCTTTCTCATACGAATCACGGTTCTTCCTGGACCTGACATCAAGCCATTATTCATGAAAGCTAGAAGAATTTTCTTTTCGACAATGGAACCTCCCACCCTGTATGTCTGTTCTCTTATTTATCACCGGATGAGGCTGTCAACCCGCGACAAATATTACATTCCATTCATTTTTCAAGCTTTTTAATATAACGTCATGTAATGTATTATGTATAATATGTTTAGGCGGAATAATAGTGTCAAATTTATCGGATATTATTGAAATTTGTTTATATAGGATGAAAATCATTAACATGTACCGTTTAATAGGTTTATTATCGCGTTGTATGTTACGACAAACTTGTTGTTCAGACTGGAAATACAAATAAATAAACTGAAAACTGAAGTAAATAAACTGTGAATGTAAATAAATATAGCAGGAATGAAAACGAAATGGACAGACCAAACAGATTAAAACAAACCGGAAATACAAATAAACAAACCGCGAATAGTTCCTATATTATAATGTAGGAACTACACTTTGTGTAGTAACAAAGAATAAAGGCATCGGTGTGTATTATCTGCATTTCGCGTGATTAGAATAAAGTTGTTTCAACGTGATAAGATACGAAATGCATTAATATGTGTATCTACTAATACAACAGAAAGTTAGAACATTCTTGTATGTTAGTGAAGATTAAAATAAGTGAACTGGGAAATTTTCATGAATTTTTAGTATCGTCGTATATCATTTTATTTTTATTATTATTTTTAATTGAATCATTATGAAAATGGTAGAATAGAATTTTTGTTTCTCGGTTTACCTTTAAAATTGTTAAAAATCTGTACAACACCAGTTGCTTCTCTCATTTCTGAAACAAAATATCTTTATTATTGTAATATTTTTATTATTATTTTTAATTGAATCGTTATAAAAATCGTAGAATAGAATTTTTATTTCTTGGTTTACCTTTAAAGTTGTTAAAAATCTGTACAACACCAGTTGTTTCTCTCATTTCTGAAACAAAATATCAATTTATGTATTCGTATCTGTATATTTCATCAACCAATAATATTTCGCTCTAAAATACCACACCCTCGATATAACACAATATTCGTATTAAAGAGGGTTACCTGTAACACAATAAGGATTACATATCCTAAATCCTCGTAATACCTCATTAACAAACAACGATACCCACTTCAAAGTCACTAGATATCAGAAATCCGTGGCGAGAACCTCGTTTGAAGATCGTGTAAGGGGTAGAAATTGCGTGGAACACGCAAGAAGCAGCTCGAGCGACGATGTTTCGAGTAAAAAGCAAACCTCTCGTACGAGGCTAGCCTCGCAAGGTAAACTCTTCGTCGAGAGGGTGGACCGGCACTCGAACGGGCTAAATATCCGAAACACAGGCGGTCCCGTTATAAAATCAAAATGTCTAGACTTCTTGAACGAAGGGAAGAGTCCCTCGGGGTAGCGCGTCATAATTCAGTAGTTTGCCTGCCGTGAAACTCACGCAACATAAGCGGTGGTGGGCTCTTTCAACGGTCCCACTCAAATGGTCCTTGGGAACTAGCACGCGCCAATTTGTATGGGAACTCCCCGAGAACCCCTCGCGTCCTTAATATGTGGTTAAATTTCTTGCTCTTTTCCCTTCGTGTTGTGTCCTTTACCGAAGGACTATCGAGAAACATATCGAAAAGTTTCGTGAATTTACAACAGCTGTTCCACAACTTTTTTTTTAGTTACAAGCCCCTTTCATAATAAATAAATAATCTATGATCCCCCCCCCCCCTC
>NT_176635.1:193748-203701 GCF_000188095.3 Bombus impatiens | reverse complement strand
CCCCCCCCTCCCTATATGAAAGAGTCTTTTTATAAAGGTAAAGCAAGCACATTAAAAATGGAAATTTTGAAATATAATACTAATGTAATGTTTAATCACATAAAACTGAGGCAATGACCATCCGCACTAAATATAATACTAGGCAATTCTTATAATGGTCAAATAATCTGTCAGCCCGACAAGTAAGAAAAATTTTTAATAAAATATAGCAACGTATGTTTATTATACGTGACACATCAATGTAGCTATATTAAGCTAAACAAATACTAAAAATTCGTAACTAAAACTAACCGTAGCAACATCCCGAATGATACCGCTGACCTCTTTAAGTCGTCCGCGATCGTCGAGTTGGGAAGCCAGAGCTTAGAGTGTCAGGGACGAAATCTCGTTTTCGCTGGCAGCGTCGTGGTACAGTCACGGAAATCGTGAGTACAAAAGCTAGTACGATACAACAGTCGTGCTATAAAGAAGCTTTTAAGTTAATCTGTTGAACGATTTAAAAGGGTCTCGGGAATAAATCACCCAGTTGAAAGAGAGGTCCCGCGATTGGAGTAAATAGGAAAATCGACCGGTCAAGGGACGGTCGGTGCTCGCAAAAATTCCCTGCTCGTTGTCGTTTGTTCGTGTTGTGGGAATGGAATGGCGTCAGGAGGAAATGTATGAATTGTCAGAAGCAATGGTGTGTGGCATCGTTTGTGCACGATTGTTTATTTGGTCTCGCGGCTGAGTCTAGTTGTATTTTAAGAATCGTAGATGGATGGTTGAACATGTTCTATTTAGTGCGGCAGTTATTTTTTAATAGGTCATCTCATACGTAATACGATTTTTATTGGTACGTATATCAGATGAAAATAAATATGAACAAAGTTCTGTGACAGACTGCAATATATATCCACTATGAGAAGAACATAGGCGCTATACAGTTTAAACTACATCGAAAATAATAAAACAATTGGATAAACAATGATGGAGTAAAAAATCGATGACAGAGAATATTTATATTAATCAGATTCGTAATTGTTAAAATTTAGTGCTTTAAATTACAATATTTTCTGAATTAACCTGTTAATCAATTCTAATCGATTTTAAAATGAATAAACAATCAAGTTTGCTCGCAGGAAGTTCAATGTTATTATTATAAAATTTTTATTCACGAGAATCTTGCATTTTTAGGTAACGAACATTGTACCTTTGAATAATGAACTTTGTATTTTTCTGACTTTCGTTTCATCAAAATTCACTCGGAATATTACAGTATGTTTCATAAATATAAAATGCCATGCATCGACGAATCCATGGATTTCGAGCGACAACGAATTATGTGGAATACGAGATGAAAGTATCGTAGCGTCCACGCTCGTCAATGTTTAATAAGACCTGATGATCATCGATGTTATTATTTTCAGCTTCGATTACGTTGATAAATTAGCCGACGTCTGGTACGTTTTGCCATAAATTTGAACCTAACGAGCGTAAAAACCGTCGAACCAATTCGTCCGGTAATATGGTAATCGGTTTCGGTAATTAACGATAATATCATATCCTCTTTGAAAAGCCTTTTTTGCGAGAAAAACAACAAATAATCTGCTTTAATTAAAAAAAGCAAAACTATTGTATTTAAAAAAAAGACAATTTTTTTACTTAACATCTAGTAAATTAAATAATTGCTATATATTATACATGACTGTATACGTTTCTAGTAAAAATTTGCGCAACTTCAAGAATCATGCTATAAATTATTATTAGTGTCCTGAAATAATATTCTGCCTCTATTGTCATAAAAAGTTTATCATAATTTTTCATTTGAAAAATGAAGATTTATCATGAGGACTTTATGAAATTAAAGGGATGATACTTTTAAAAGTTGAAATACGACTAGATTCAAATTCTTGAAATCTCGATTTACGTTACTATGAGTTTCAGTCTATCATATCGGAAAAGTGCTACCAAGACGTGGCCATAATTCGCTAGTCAGGAACTGTAAAACAATTTCCAAAGGTACGGTGGACGATTCTTCTCCTCTGTCCTTTCACGACTACTTCACCTCGTTTTTCTTCTTTCTTTTACTTTACTTTCGTTTCGTTCTTCGCGACACACCTCACGTTCGTCCGGAATCATCGCGGACCTCGCAATTTCTCACGGTGATTCTTGTTGAAGGGCGGACACGAGTCGACAAGAATCACCCGGACACTTTTCTCCAGAATTTCTAATCTAATTCCTGTCAAGTTTCTTGCGCACGAGGAAATTTTCCTGTCGACTCGCGGACAGAAAGTACGTCATCGACTCACCGTGTTACCCGACTTTTGGAAATTCGACGCCGCTTTCGAACGTGAATCGCTTTTCTAATAAGCAATTTTGATTTTTTAACATTTTCTCGACGTTCACATTTTAACGTGAATCGAACGATTTTATTCAAAATAACGTTGATTTCTTAATGCAATCGTTCACATCTCCGTACTAAAAAAAAATGTATTCGCATTTAACTACGTTCAATGCAGTATTTTTCACTGACTGAGCAAATTTGAATCAATAACGGTCTGAAACTCGTGCGCTCGTTTACCTATCAGCGTGCCAGAAATCGGCTATAGGCCGATATTAAAAAATCCCCGTCGAAAAAAATCAAACGCAATTTAGATGACAGACCAGGTCAGGCAAAAATCATCCTCGCGTTACCATTTTCTCCTGACGCTCTGTTTTTCACTGTCCGGGAAACGAGTTATCGTTCCGGCATTTAATAACATCGCCGGGTCTGCGCCTCTAACGTAACGATCGTGGTCGCGAAATCTCTATTTAATTTGTCATTGTGTTTACTGTCGACACTAACAAGATTCCTGTGGCAACGCAATAATGACGTTTCCCAGGCATTACTATTTAATTTATCGTTCGACGCATGATTTCGATACGCGAGATTGTCGTCTGGATTTTCAAGAATCAACCAGCCTCGCGATAGAGAAGCTCCGCAATCCCCAATTATCGAATTAGCATCAAAACTTTCAATATCGTTGATAATTTTAGCAAAAGTGAATATCCAGAGTGAATCCTAATAGCAAAGTTTATTAATTCCTAAAGCGTTATATATACGCGTTGATAATTGGAGGAACTGTTGCAATGAATCACGAAGAAAAAAGGGCAGTTTAAGTAATTTGAGTAAAACAACGGAAAGTAATTCCAAATCAAATCACTTTTTAAAACGTGAAATTTTAAAATAAATTTGGCTAATATTCATAGCGATATTATATAATATTTTGCACGTTTGGATATGAAACCTACATCTTTCTTTCCGTTCCAAATATTAGAGTTGTCTCTTTAGTGCTGTAAACCTCAATCTGTATGCATCACCGTGACATATATTTTATGTCTTCGTTATGTCCATGAACATTCTGAATTTTTTAAATCGGGTTAATGTGGCGGTTACTGTAATCAAATTAAGGACGAGTACACAACTAATTTCACTCAGTATGCGTAGTCTAATCACTATTTATTATGATAATTGGTCACATCGACCAAGGTCCAGTAGCAAATAATTAAATGTACTAGTCAATTCATGGAAATACACGACATTAATATAAATATGATACAAAGAAGCATTATTTGAGGAAAAAGGATTGATCCAATGACAACTCTCACACCTTAAATCATTGTTCAAATTAACTGGTCATTCATATTTCCCTTGTTAAAAAAACGATCCTCTCAAAACGTCTGTATACCACGTACAAAACCTATCCAGGATGTTACTACATAGTAACACCATTTACAGGATCAGCCAACGAGGCGAGTTGAGCCTTTAACGCCATAGAAAAGCTCTTTAGCATCCCATATAGACGCGGTGTCAAAGGTCCTCCTCAATTTGCCCCTCGATGAAATGAACCGCCATAGAATGGCAACAAAATTTGAGCTATCCAAAGGGACAAATAGATCGAGCCCAAAGATTCACACTGGCTGGCCAGCCAGTTAATTACGCGGCAGGTCGCTTTTGTATACTAATTACGATACCGTTCAGAGAGCGTATCCTCGGCCTGCTGTCCCTCGCGACCGTCATTTGCCTGAACGTTTTACGGCCGCCTCCGAAGAGCAGTCCTGTATGGGATACATCAGTTAATTGCGTTAATACCTCTTGATAGAAGAAGCTTTGTCAGCGGCGAACAATGCCGGGTAACAGCTCGAAGGAGTCTGTCTACGCTTCCTTATCTCGCCACGGATTTCTCACGAGCGTATCTCTAAAGAGAGAAACGGATAGAACGAGATATAGAGAAAGAGAGACTATAGCCAGTGAAATCGTTCGTGTGAACTCTGTGGAAGAGTGTTAGAAAGGTACGTTATGACACGGTGCAAGATAAATCGTTGACCCTGGATCGGTATCTATAAATACGATGGGCTGATTGATCGATATCCGTTGGACCACGTTGACTTCGAGCGGAGTGAATCATGAATTATCGGGTAATTTGTTGCCTTCGTGGGAATTGTTCGATCATCTCTAGCGCCTACTATTTCGTAAGCTTCGTGGAGATTCTGGGATTAGTATAGGACTTTTTACAGGTAAGGAAACATAGAGATCTTGGAATCTCGATTATGCTCTGTGTGCGGAAAGCATTCATTTTCTGAAGTGAGAAATTGTGGGAGGAAAACATAGTTGTAACGAATACTTGCAAATTGATAGATAGGCAAGTTTCGTGTACGTTCTTACTTTATCTTTAGTTGCAAATTCGGTGGAGTTGAAATTCTAGGATATTTAAAACTATTCTATTAGGCTATTTGAAAAAATATGTTGTTTTAAATGAATACGTATAAACAGAATCTAAAATTCCTCAAGGTTCTTTTATCAACAGCCACGAATATTATAAATCTCAATGGCCATTCGTAAATCAAACATGTAACTAGAATCCCCAGAATCGAAATACTGAATTCGACACGCCCTAAGCCTCTTCAGGGATTGCTGTTTGTTAGGTGCGAGTTTCTTTCGCTGAGTTGAGAAATCGATTACAATAAGGAAGAGCTGGAGTTTGAAATGGTCGTTGGAAAGGGTCGTTAGAAAGGGAAAGAAGAATCGAAGTGGTGCTTTTGCAAAGCCATTCGCGGAAGAGTGACAAAACGTTTCACCGTACATAGGTTCACTGTCGATTATTTGTCACTGGTATTTTAAAAGTGAACCGAATTCTTTCTTCTTTCCTATTTGTTAGATTTAACTGGTGACGTTAGCTTCAACTGCGTTCGAATCGCTGCTGTTTCGCAAAGATAACTTCTTACTCTTCGCGTCAGAAGTGTCAAGCTCGGTAACATTAGGAACCTGGGGAACCTTTCACTTAACGCACGTTATACTAGGTGCGATAATTATAACTTTGGCGCGCAAGCGGCAGTACGCTGTTTCAGAGGAACGGCAACTTTAACTTCCGCTCCGGTTAAATCGTTACATTTAGCGCTGACGCGAGTTTTGCTAACGCTGCATATTTCGTGAATAATGTAAACAAATTGTAACTATTTTCTACGTTACAGATTAACTTTTTTATCTCTTGGCTTCGATCTTCTCTTTTTAATTTTCTACTCTTTGTAGGTAGAAATATGTATCCGTATAAATTCCGTTCAATATTCGTAATTAATTAGCGCTACAAAATACTTAGGCACTGATAAAAATAGGAGAAACTTTCTCCACAAAAAATCTAGAACTAGATTTTCTTAGCTAAAGCTTTCATCATAATTTAATCTTTAATAAACTTGCAGAATATTATAAAAAACGCAAATCCAAAGTGAATATTTAAAACTCCTTTGCATAATAACTTACCAATTAATGATACGAATATTAACAAATTGTTATGAATTATAGAACTCTTCTTTGTAATTTTACAATTTTACCACGAGCAGGATAATTTGGTAACTCGTAACTCGTAGAATTTACTTGCAAAATTTCATTTATCTCGTTATCAAATTTATTCCAAAGGATCTCTTAATACTTCTAATCTATGACATGAAATTTTTCGACAACAATATTGGTGAAAACAATATTGGTGAAAACAATATTGGTGAGAACAATATTGGTTCAATTGTATAATTTAATCATTTTAACAAATATCGTAAGAGCTATTCAACGATATAAAAACATGCTTCACATAATTTCCTCGCAAAAAGAACCGCGTGAAGCCATCTAAATCTTTCCACAACTTTCTCGATCGATCCTTTGTCGATCTTTCCCAACGAACGCTGTGCCTGAAAGCGATCCAGAAAAAAAGAGGCTAACAACAATCACCAATGTTCGAGATTCCCGGAGTACATCACCGGGCGATATTATTCCCGGCGTTCCCACGTGGTCGACCGAACAATGAAGAATGACTTGGAAACCACGAACTTCGCAGAACCTCACAGAAGAAGAGACACCAGAATCTCTCAGGATCATCTGCTCGGTGCTTGTCATTTTCCGCGGGGGTTAAATCGTTACCCGGCGCAGCGATCCATCTCGAGAGCTATTCAACACCGATACTCGACTTCTGCTCGTCCTCAAAAACACAATACCGACTGCACGAAGTGCACGAACAACGTCCAAGGAACAGTGTCGCGATTAGCGTAGGAATGCCAGGCGTTGCTCGCAAGATGATCCGCGCTTTGCGTTATCGAGCTACAACGATCGACCACGATATACCGATTACAAGCTATGTTTCGCTTATACGTCGTGTTCAACGTTCGACTAAGGCGCTCCAGCCTTGGGAACCCGTAACGGTACCCGTTGTTTTCCGGGAACCAGGTCTCGTTCTTCGCTTACGCTCGTTCTTTTCTTTTTTGTCCTTGTTTTTCGCTCACTTTTTGTTCTCTTTCATATTTTTCCAATTTTTTTTCCTCCCCTCTCTTTTGGTGACGAAGTCTTATGATCACGAAGCCGCCTCGACGTGCTAGGAAACGAAATACCGTTGAAACTTCCTGTAATTCCCGTGCACGTAGGTTGAGACTGTGTCTTGTGATCGTTTGAAGAAAATGTTGGTCGAGAGAGTGAGAGAGAAAGAGAGAGAGAGAGAGAATTTCGTGGAATTGCTTGCGAGGTGGTGAACCGAAATTGTTGAAATACGATCGTGTTTTTATATGATGGAATGCTTGGAATCGAGTTGCTTTCGGATCGGCAAGTTAGATGGTTTGCAGTATGGAATTATGAAGTTCAATGTTGGGATGTCTTGCTTCCGCGCTTGCTTTTCTTCTGTTCTAGAGTTTTTATTATATAATGTGATACGTGAGTGTCAGTTGTAAGCATAACGGGAAATACTCTGCTCAAAAATGTGTTTCCTTGCGTGGAAAATGTAACTTGTGTAGAATTGCGGAGAGCGAATACGGAAATTGTTTGAACAGTAAATTTTAATTCCCTAGAAACATTTTACCAGATATTAATTTTGCGGAAATATATTTTCAAATTGACGGCAGAAAAACGAATTAACAATACAACAAAAGCTATTATTTTCACTGATGATTACAAGCTTTTGATTTTCGAATAAAGATAAGCGTGTTTCTGCGTTTTGTTTAAACTATTTAATAGCGGATTATGCTCTTCAAGGATTAGTTTTAAAGTATATTATATCATAAGATACAAGAAGAAAGAAGAAACTGTGTTATTTCTCGTTATAATTAACATATTAGTGCAGCAACAATGCGACGATTGTGCATCTCTTATTTATGACAATTATAAATGCACGCGATCATTACGGAAGTCACATTTTAAAAAAAACTCGTGTAATTGCTATCTGCGCTCGGGGCGTCGTAATTTGGCAAATTTAAATTAACGCGCGCGAATTTTTTTCGGTGTCAAGCCGTTTCCCGGAATTATCACTAAATCCTTGTCCGACTTAAATTTCCCGTCGCGTACTAAGAGACAGTAAATTGCTTTTGAAAGGAGATGCTTAGTGTCGAGTGCATGAATCTTTCTTGATGCTTTAATGAATCTCTTAATGCTTTAATCCTCTACTTTTGTACTACTGGAGGGAATAGTGCGTTAGCGTTCGAAGTAGAACGTTGAATTCCATTCGAGAAAGATTGAAAAGGAGAAAGAAAATATAGAGATAAGGAACGCTTCATTTAATACGGTGTAATTTGTCTACGCTTTTTATACATCCCGTGTTTCGTATTCAGGATCCGGCCATGCAAATATCCATTTGTGTTAATGATACATGGATTTTATTAAAATATATGGGTTAACAGTAAATTAATGATCAGAAGCTGTTTTTACTATCTTTATTTTACAACTTTGTCAATTGTATATATGAAAATTAAATATTTACATCATTTGCGTAGTTTGCATAGTTATGCGGTATTAACCAATTTTAAATGTTATTGCTAGAATTAACGACGATAGAGTCCCTCTATTAATTTGTGAAAACTTTCTCTGTTTTATATCTATTTTATCACGTTGACAATCAATCAAGTTAACTTCTAAAAATAAATTTTATCAATATCATGTTATAATATTCTATGATAACTCAAGTAAAAAATAAAATTCCACTCGTACTTTTATAGTCAAATTACGTATTTTATGAAAAATAACCAAGTATGCGCATACTTTTGAGGGATTTTTTACAATCCTATCATCTTACAATCTCTCTACCCTCCCAAAAACACCTCTCGACAATGCACCTTCCAATTACCACAAGACTCCCAAAAAGAGACGAGCAACCCTCCAGAAAAAACCTTCTATGAGACACACGAAGATTCGAAAGTACAAACGCCACCCCGTAGGACAGGTACGCTCATTGTCGAGATTCCCCTAACAGTAAACCCCTGGAGCGGCGGTAAATCACGCATCAGTAGAACGAAAAGGAACTACTCTTGGTACTGGCATCTTGACGCGAGAAAAGCTTTCGCCCGTTAGGAAAACTCTTCGTTAAAGGAACGACATTCGCCGCGACAAGAAGAGCGGAAGACAGCCTATTCCGCCGCGATTTTTGTCGAAGTTATTCGATAAGTAACAACGTTCCTCGAGACGTACACTTCGGTTCATAAATATTAAGATATTTAGCGATTACATAGAAAATGTTATAACTGATCCGAGAATGATTGCCAAGAAAACGATAGAAATTATATATTCGTACGAGGCGAGAGGGAAGCCACTGGGAATAGGCAGAAAAGATTTGTGAACGTTATTTGCAGAAATTATAGGAAAATAAAATAATAATTAATGTAGCTTGTTGCAGGACGAGTAGTACCAGCGAGTATAGGTGGATTCTCTATAAAAAAGTATAAGTGGATTCTCTATAAATCGACGATATAGAATAATTTTATTTATTATTATAATATATATTATTAATGTATATTATATATATTAGACGATATAGAATAATTTTATTTTCGAGAAAATTAAGTTCGAAGAGTTCTTCGTGTAGCCACTTACAACCCTCTTATATTAAACAATTCTTTTTGATCTATCAAACGAGTATCA
The DNA here is from genome assembly GCF_000188095.3 of Bombus impatiens. Lineage (NCBI taxonomy): Eukaryota > Metazoa > Arthropoda > Insecta > Hymenoptera > Apidae > Bombus > Bombus impatiens. The sequence goes on along the minus strand of NT_176635.1, from coordinate 194,301 downwards.
GTGTAAAAATTAGAAAGTCCCCAAAAATGATCTTATCACATTGTTATATTGTATTATTATATTTTTCCCATGGAATCTTCATATACGGATCCTTATATTACAAGGTTCCAAAGTAAACAATAATCCCAGTTATTTGAGTAACTTTTTAAAGATTTTTGAAGTTTATCTTCTTTCCTATAATTGTCCTAATACTTATGGAAGGGGGTGTACCAACGAACGAAAGAAGAAGGGGGAACAGAATGAAGGGAAAGTGTATGGGTACCGCGCCCTTTTCGAGGACTTCGAACGCAAGGGATTTTTAATGTCTCGACGAGACGAAAGGAAACTCTGGCCGGATATATCTATATCGGTTTCGGGGGGTGGTAAGCGTGGCAGAGAGAGATGGAAAACGGGAAGAGGGTTGAGAAGGAGAGGCCAGGCCGAAGTAGACTTGGAAAAGGGGCTATGGAGTGTGTAAGTACGCCCCTTTACGTCTGGTCTAGGGATAAAAAGCTAGGCCTGCCAAACTTTCCGGCACTGGAGAGCCGTGCAACCCTCTGGGATCGTCGTCGTC
>NT_176635.1:145970-193325 GCF_000188095.3 Bombus impatiens | reverse complement strand
TCGTCGTCGTCAACGACGACGTCACTATGACTTGCTGCGTTTACACCAAACCGTTTTTCTCTTTGCCTTAGACTTCGCGCACCGCTCTACGATATCGCTGATCTACGATATCGAGAACACACCTCAATTCTCGAGGAAATTGCGTGTGTATCTTTTGCGAGCGTAACTAGTTTCAATGTAAACGATGGAGAATTGGGGTGGCTAAATAACTAAGTCTTTGCTTTTTGGATAAAAGAAACTTTTCCGTGTGTTTTTCTAAGAAATAAGACTATGGTAGCTTGCATTTAAAAATATAGTTAATTAAAGTTTCAATACTGCAGGAGAATAATGTTACGAATAAAATATTTATTTACCTAAAAAAGTCAATATTTCATGTCAGATTCTAATACGCCACAAATTTTCGAGCAAGAATATAAATATAATTTTAATATGTTATAAATGTCGAGAGTAGTTGAGAGTTGTAAGGGAAGAATATCACGTGTTACGTGTTTCTCTTGTTTTATATAAATGCAGTAATAGAAGTTTTTTCGTGTTTTTATTACCTTCTACAATCTAAAAGTATTAATTATCCATCTATGTACTTCTAAAATATTGATTATTAATTAAACGTTCATTCTATAGAATAAACAGGTTATCTCTCTCAATTGTGTCATAAAATCAACAAAAATGGTTTTATCACGTTTATCCGGTGTAATTTCCAATTCTAATGTATCGATTTGAAATATTTATCTCTCGATATTTAGAATTTACGAGATATAACGACAGAAGCTATACCGCCCGGAATTATTTATAGTATTTAATATGTTAGAGCATTCGTGATCGAGTCTAATACGTTTAGCATAACGAACATCGTTCTATCGGACATCCATTCAATTTCGCTTATGGAATAGGAACAATCAGGTCGCATTGATCAAATTGCTATTAAAATTTCGTGATCTGCCACATTTCTGGACGAGCTGGAACTCGGCCGTAAGTCTCGAAGGAAGCCTTCAAAGTTCATTTGTGATTCCTCGGTTTTTCTCGCGGGAGTGCTAGACACGCGAACCACTTAATTATCGTTTGACACGCTTCTTAGAAAGCGTAGACGATGAAAAAGGAATCGATAATTCTGCGTTTTTACTTAAAAGCAACCCTGCTTCCCAGAATAAAGTTCGAAGCCCGAAAAAATTTACTACATTTTGGCTATTAATTTCGTTCAACAAAAAGCTGAATTCATCAGCTGCACGTACAATTCCTATAGAAATTCGTTTCTCACAGAGAAAGCGTGCAAAGTTTAGGAGGAAGAAATATTCATTGTTCGTTTACTTCATTTTGGCCATTGATTTCGTTCGACGAAAAAACTGAATTCATCAAGTGTGCGTTCAATTTTGATAGAAATTGTTTTATCGCAGAGTAGAGTGCAAAATCTAAAAATAAAAAAATATTCCGTCTTTATTTGCTTCATTTATACCATTAATTTCATTCAACGGAAAAGCGAGTTCATCAGCTTGCACGTTCAATTTATATAGAAATTCGTTTCTCAGAGAATAAAGTACGAAAAGCAAAAGGACTTTAACCTATTTATTTATTCCTGAAAAAATCGGATTCATCAGCAGCACGTTCGATTTTTTAGTAGAGATTTGTCCCTCGAGTTTCATGTATAAATGAAAATTTTTAAATAAGTATACTACATTGCGTGGCGTGCAACAGCCAATTCGTGTGTACCCGATGAAAAATTAATCCGGTAAATGCAACCCTGATTAGCACGTTATACATATTTAAGGGCGCGCAAACTGGCGAATTATAATAGGATCCGGGAGTAAATAAAAAAGCCATTTAAATTGCAAGGGAGCGTGATTTATTAACGTTACGACGCTTCACGCTTTCGGAGCAACTGTATATATAAAACTGTACTCTTGCACGGACTTCGTTATGCGATGTTACGCGGAATACGTTGACAAAAAGCCATTCAATTCGAGGAATTTGTTTCTTACAAGAGGATCATTCAGTTCTAACTTTAGAATAGGAAACATAAATAATATATTTTATTGAATCGTTCCACTGACTGAACTATATATTGTGTGTAAAACGCAAAATTGTTATTAACGATATGGAATTTTATTGTTTCATTAGATATTTATATCTATTTTCATGTATAAAATGTGTGCCATTATACTCTTTTTAATTTCAAAAAATTGTCAGATTAATATATATCGCTCGATATAATAACGTGTTTCTATTAAGTTCTATTAGTCTACTGATTCGTTTGTCGCTGAATAAATAGAAAGAAACTTCCGCAAGTATCTTCACAAGCTTCGCGAGATTAAAATCTGCAGGTCTTTGTTGTCGTATGGAAGAACGCAATTCACCGGTGGTATTAGACTCTCTTTTATTAACATTCTTTTCATGTGCTACTTTTTATTCATATTTTCATGTGTTTGTTTTATTATAAACAACGTCGTTTAATAATAGCTTATTAGAAAGTTAGCGTAGGATGATATTTCCTTAGCCTTTGAAACCATCAAACATAATCAACGTAGCTTGTGTTAATATCAAAAACTGTCGCTTTATATTGTATAATAACTTCATCTTCCAGAGACTTGATACTCGTACTGACTCGTACAGTTGATTGTAGTTACAATACAACCTGATTACTCTACATGATTAAATCGATTCTCTAGTTTAAACAATAACATTTCAGACAGCATATTCTATATGTAAATGTGTTTAAACAAAGTTATTATATTATAGGAAATATACATAATTCAAGATACGTATTATCGCGTTATGAAGAACAGACACCGATATACAGACAATGTAATGAATTGTTAATGTCAAATTTAAATGATAATTTTGGGATATCTTCCGAAATGACTTCCAACATGATCTTCGGTAATAATGGAAATAATTGAAATGTTCAATTTATATAAAACACGCTATACCCCTTTCACTGTACCCATAGAATATATCAGCAAGATTTAACTGCTAAACCTTAGTACACCCTGTATATCTCACTGAAAAGATAAAACAACAGCACTCCAGCTCCGTAAACAAGACATAAAATTCGTCCAGCGGTCAACATGTTAAATCACTCTCACGATCATCGTCTCGAACCCTAACCCCCATTTCGTTCATCCCTAAAACATCGCTACGTCAACGTCCCAAAAATCGTCAAGAGGCACGAGGCGGACGAGAAAATTCCCTAAATAATAGCCGTGGGCCAAGTAAGGGTAGGGGTTAATTTATGGAGAACCGATAAAAGAAGGGCAGCGCTCGTTAAATAAATCACGGAAATCGATGCTCGTCGCCAAGGGTCAAGCGACAGGGTCGCGCAGACGCGTTTGCAGGGCTCGTTCGGGATTTACGAGCTACATAATTATTACGCTGTTTCTTTGCGCAACAATCTCTCACGTCGGTGAACCGGGGAACGCGCGAGGCGTAATTGACGCGCGAGGCATGCGTGAAGCGCGCTTTTAATCGTAAATCTTCGCGGGAAGAGAAGCGAATCGATAGCGCGCGTGTACGTACACTGTACACGCGCTGTTAGCTCACGCTCCCATCGTCGTTTTCCGCTTCCTCTTTACTATGTCGCAATCACGCGTACCCGTATTTTTCAACGATTTTCACTTTCACTCGAACGGTCTTGACCGCTTCTCGCACGGTTACGCGCCGCCGCGCTCGTACAACTTCTAACATACGCCTCGTACAGTTTAGAACCAGGTGTTCGCGAGATCTGCGATTCGCCGAGACGCTAATCGACCGGCAGAAACAATGGAGAGACTTGTCTCCCGCTGCGAGCAGACAAGCGCGTGTAATGGCCGGTAATGGATAGTTTGGAAAAATGGATGCTGACGATTAACACGTCGACGCCTATGGCTAGTTTATCCGATTGTCCATTCGAGACGTTTATATGATTTTCTGGAATGGGAAATAGCGTAATTATTCTTCGCGGAGATAGTAAGGTTTATATCGTTATTATTTAATAGCGATGAAGTCGAGTATGACATTGTGTTGGACACGTAAAGCCACACGAGTGCGTAAAATATTAAAATGAATGTTTTGTATCAATATTTATTGTCGATTATGATTCTAACATGTATACAGTGCAAAGAGTAATATTGGCGAAAGTAGCGAACGTATTAAGAAAGATTCACCCTGTCCTTCTAAGTAAATGCTCTACCTACAGAGATGTTGAATTTGATAAGAAACGTAATTTAAGATAAGTCTAGATTCGGGTGATGGAGTAGGTCTTTTTATCCTACTTCTTGGAGATTAAAGATCCTCGTTTCAAAGATTGTTTCATGAAACACGCGGGTAAAAAGGAACTGAAACTCAGTCAGAGCTCGTTCCTATGAAAAATGTATTTCATTCTTAACACAACTTACGATAGGGATCGACGAAAGAAAACTATTCCACTTCGGCAAACTAATTTCTAACATTTAACCTCTCACTTTCTGATAGATCCATTAGCACAACCTCTAACATAATGAAAGCGCTAATGTTCTAAACCCTTGTATCGCAAATCTACTTGAAAAAAAAATTCTGAAACACGAGGCTTGCATTCTATTTAACACCATGTACATTCCTGGACCTGACTCGGTACACAATAGAAGCGACGCTTTAATGGAGGGAAATCGTAGCTGGATCGAGCAAGCGCAACGATTGTTCCGTTTTCTTTTCGTTGTTCTGTCCGCGTCAGGACCGAATTAGACAGCAGGAAATGGATGCTGTGATTTAGCATTGTCCAAGTCGATTAGCGATTATTCATTCTACGCTGACCGAACGGGATTGGTGTCCATTCATCGGTGCGGGGAATTGGCATTTAATTATCGTTATCGCGTTAACGTGACGTATTATCCACTTACTGTTGCATAGGTGAAAACGCTGATGATCATCATCATCGTTGTCATAGTCGTCATTGTTCTCTGACGATGTGGATTCTTTATGTCTTTTATGTTCCGCGTTAGATTATGGTTAAGTAGATTCACGTTCTGACGAATAAAACTTCTGAAGACTGGAATGATGCAGAGTGTTGCAAGAAATTGATGGCAAACTTCGAGAGTATGTGGCATTCGTTAACGTAATCAAAATTGTCTGAATAAACATAAATTCAAATATCATTACTTTCGGGGTTATTACAGTTATTAGTATAGTTTAGTACAGTTATTATTATAGTTATTATAGCTTTGCTCATCGCTTAAAACTATTGCATAATAAGGAAGCAACAACTTGGTCATGCGCGATTCTCCACACGATGACACGGCTATCTAATTGCTTCCTGGAATGCCATTGTTCAACAGTTATTCGTACTTTTTCTTCAAAGTTAAAAATACGAATTAATTCCGATCTTCCACAATCTCGAAAATTATGTTTTAATACTCCAGTATCACCAGCACTGAATGTATTCGCGGTTTGAAAAATGTTTTTCACGCGAGAGTCTCTTGCACATCCACAATGAAAAATGTCCCATAAGTAGAAACTAAAAATTAGATTGCGGAATTTTTATGTAAACTAATGTTTTTACGGCTAAAGAAAGAATTTAAATATAGATTTCTCTCATCTATTCAAAACTACAACGAATACTCCACTTTGGACATTTCATATCTTTCTGTATATCATACGCATTCTCTGCATTTTTGTATTCTTAAATTTCCCATAAACGCATGAAGATCCACCGTCTACTAATAATATTTGGATCCATGTTTATCAATGTTTTTTCCTTGGTTTTGGTGCCAAAAAACACCTACCTTCTGAAACACTCTATGTGCTGACAAAAGTCCACATATTTGATCGTTCTGATATATTCCTATAACAGGCAATAAAAAGTTGCTTGTTGTTGCTTCGGTAAGACTATAGCCTAACGTCTAGAGAGGACACGCGTGCTTCGAAACTGTAAACAGCGAATGGCAGCGGTGGTTTCCTTCGATACGTGGCCGAGGTTCGAAGGTGACAAGGCACTCTGTCCCAGAGGCTGCATTATTGCTGGCCGTGTGCTGAATCCGAAGGGAGTGCTTCGAGGGGAATGGTGTTGCCGTGGTGCAAGAGAAACGGGAACGACGTGGCGTTAGGTGTTGCACGGTTACAAGGGAATGAGCATGCATTGCAATTTTCTGGGAGAAACGTTTGCCACGGAAACGTATTTGCGCCCCCTGTTTGGGCAATGTCTACTTTAAATTTTGAATAAGTCGATGATTACGTGTTGCATAGGAATTTCCAGGATCGTATGCAGGGAATATGTAAATCGTATGTAAACTGTACGAGTCGAGTAACGTTGAAATTTCCAGACGTGGCTTATTTTTAACAGCATTTCCATATGGAAGCGTTGTTCCTTCGTGGCTTTCAGAATAAGGAATTAATTGATAATTATGATTATCGCTAGAGCGTGAGAACATTTGCTTCGTCGCAGACATTGACATAATTGTGATATGAATAATAGGGAAATAATGGTGGCATGTGACAAACATCTTTCCACAGCTATTTTCTCTTGGATGAAATTAACGCTCTTATAATATTTGCATTCTAAACACGTATATCAAAAGCGTACATATATTAATTTTCAAAAAACCATACTATAAGAATTATTAAAAAAAAAAAAAGAAAAGAAAAACATTTATATTTCAAAGAATTTATGTTCCTGCCAAATGAACGATTTAAAACGGATTGACCTAGTACTAAAAAGAAACTCAAACTCAAGCTTCTTTAATGAAAACATATAAAAGTCTGCAGACGGGAGGGGTTCCATCTTTCAAATTCGCGTCCATTTTCATCCGGTCTGATTAAGAGTTCACGATGCAACACGTTCTAGCAAATATATAAAAACGTAATAAAACGTGCACGAGGTTCCATAAAATTATTTCGCTGCCTCGTAAACAATGGAGGGCTGCGTCACTGGGCCATCAGCGCGTTTCACCCTCTGCATTTCGCGACGCTGCATAGCCCGTGAAAACGTGGAAGGGTAGAATGGGCAATAAGGGCAAAAGGTAGGGTGGCATGGTGGGCGAAAAACTGGCGCGAGAGAGAATATACGAGGGTATGGGACGAGAAGAAGCGGAGGAACGGATGGCTGAGCGACAGATTTAAGAATAATCTGGCCGGAATGACGCGGAATCGCTCGTCGACGAGGAAAGAATAAACCGTGAATGTTCTCGCGAGGGAATGCCTCCGAGGGTGAAGTTCGTCGAGCTCACGCCGTGAGACGAGATAGACGTTCGATTCGTGAAGACGACAGTCGACGAGAGATATTGGATCGACGTGAATTGAGAGAGAATCGGACGACGTTTTTGGAATTTGTAATTAGTGGATCTTGAATATTTCCATGAGGAAGATACGCAACTGCGAGGAAAAAGTTGCCATATTTTAATAGCAGCGAATGTGTTAAAGAACGCTGCAATTATGGAACAATTTATTCAGCGATTTTGGTCATCAACAACTTTTTGTCGAATTATCTGTGCATCGTGTATGTAGGTTTTGCGGTAATAATCAGAGCGAGAATAATTAATTTCATGTTAATGAGAGAGCATTTGATAAAAACGTAAATATGCTTAATGTGAGACCAACAGATGCGTTCAAAACGAATCAGTGTCATATAAAAGCATGAAATAATTGCGACAAAAATTTTGTACTTTAATTGGATAAAAAGAGGAAATTTTATTATGAGCGTTATATCAAACATTTTTTTAAGCAAACTTCTCTTAGTCATTAGCGAGATGGTTATTCGTACTAATTTTTAATTAAATATACGTTTGCAGTAAATGTCTTGTAACTTCTACATACATCTTCAAGTTGGTTTAAAAAATCAATATAATCGCGGCAATCGTGTCTTATTATGGTATTTCAAAATACAACATACATGGTGCAGTATTCAACATACATAAAAAGTATTCCATGTAAACGTTCAAACATTTTCACGGACCATTGTATAAAGAACATATCTCATCGTCGTGATGCACGTCCTCTTTATCGCGAAGTGTCAGCGCTGTCATCGGTAACAAGGGGTTGATTTGAATATAAAAGACCGCAGAAGTGCGATTAAGCCGGGTAAAACAATGGTCGAAGTCATTTACCCTCGCCTTTTGCCCGCTCGGAGCAAAGATCCCGACGTTTAATCTGCCATTGAACGCGCGTGTACGATGCCAACTGGTGAAAATCTGTCCGCAAATAATCTGCTCGCGTATGAATACGGGCACGTGAAGATTTCGAGCTAGGTGGAAGGGATAAAGATGGAAACGGGGCGTAAAAAGGAAAAACAGGACGAGTGAAACGGGCAGAGAAAGTAATATAAATAAAAGGTTAGGCAAAGAGACGAGCGGGCGTAAAGAGAAGAGGTCGGACAAGTTGAAAAAAAGAGGAAAATAAAAAGAGAAAAGGGGGGTAAGAAGTGGAGAGAATTTTCTGCAGCGAATGAAGAAGTCTTGGGCCAGTGCATCGTCGAGGCTTTCAATGAGAAAAGCGGCCACAAAGATGGAGATAGATGCCGCATTGTAAAGAAGGAACCGAGCCAGCTATAAGAAAATAAGCTCGCTGGAAAGAAAAATGAACAGGACAGGAAAAATCACGGGCTATGCTACGGCCGGAGATAATAACGATAAAGGAGAAAAATAGGCAGAAGCAAGAGACGCGAAAGGAAGCGAAGAGACAGATGAGAATTAGTGTGTCGCTGCACGTAGCCAGGATGGTTTTCCTTTTCCTCTTCTCCTTTCTGTTTTCTGTATTCTTCCCTGTTTCTACTTTTCCCTTTTTTCTTTTTTTTTTTCTTTGAACTCAGTGGGGTGTTTCTAGGTAGCGCGAAATGGAGAGGATTGCAAAGAAGACGGGTAGGAATAAGTAAGAAACCGCGGAGATAAGAAGCGCGAACAGGGGTAGGAGGATTAGAATAAGTAGCAGGGAATATGGGCGAAGTATGTACAGGCCGCTTCGCTAACTCTGTTCCGACGGCCTGTGTAGAATGTGAAATATGATGTAGATTCTTTGCTTTAAATATCGTTGAGTTATCGATTTTCGATTTACCCTTCGAATCTTGCTACTTTGTATTATCGTGAGTATGACCTGCAAATCTTAAGTTATTGGTATACTTATCTACCATTTCCTGGATCGATATTAATATTTATGTACTTACGTTACTTTAAAAATAACACTCTAATGTACTACCAAAATATCTACTAAAATATAGTCGAAGATTAAAATACGAAAAAGAGTATAGGTATATAGGAATATAGGAAAAGGATATAGCTACCAAGTGAAAACGGACAGTGTGTAGTTAGACACGTTCTTCACCCAACACGTCCAATATTATCTATCTATCTCTGCTACAAAATTATATTAACATTTTTAATGAATTCGTTAGAGGTCTTCTACGTAATACGTTTCGCATACTAATTTATGACCTTTGTCATTAATATTGTTTGAAAAGAAATTAAAGCAAATATCGAGTAATAAATGAAAAGGAAGACAAGAACAAAGAGTTTGTATAATTCATGGGAGCTTGAGGCATTGTTTCTCCCGACTGAATTTACCTTAAGACTAATAAATTGCATTATTGGAAATCCGGAATATAAATAAGGTTACGCTATTACGTCGTTCGATAGGTAATTGCCGACTTCATGCGCGCCACCCGTGAACAGCAATACATTACATGGCGATATTACACCGGAAATACGAGGCTGAGCGATTTGCCTTCCCTTTCGGAGTTCGTTAACTCGGCGATCCTCTTGCTACTTCACGGTATCTCGTGCTTCACTTCGTCAGAGGAAAATTTACTACAACGTGGAACGTTTTTACAAAATCACTTCCTCACGATAGAAACGTTTTATGCTGTTAGTCGTTTAACGTAGTAATTATTCTTACAATTTTCCATCGCTTAAAACGCGCTTTTATTATATTTATCGCAATCAGCGGACGTTTTAAAAAGCAATTTCTTTCATTGTGTTTTTAAAATTTATATTTTTGTGAACAATGTTGTACAATTAAAGAAATGGAAGTAGAGATTTATTTCACATATTAAATGTTACAATGTGTAGCATATTTTGAATATGTTTGAATACTATATGTATTCTGAGCATTGTTGTAACCCTAAATTTCTTATAAACGCATAGAAATCCACAGTCTAGTAATGAAAATAAAGTTCAAAGTCGAATTGTATAAAAGAAATGAAGAACCATGTTCGCAAGCAAGAAAGAATACGGGAACGATGCAAAGTTTTAACAAAGTAAATAAAAAATATAACAAATTCTAATAAAAAATGAATGATAAATTTTCAGCATAATTCGAAACAAGTGGGAAATATGGCGCTCTGGATGAAAACATTATCGAAATGGGTGTACTCGTTGGAGACAACCGAACACGACTGAAAAACGGGAAAACTCGACGAGAAAGTCGTTAACGAACCCCTCGACGAAACATTATTGCGCCAGAATAACTGCGAACTTTCCTCCGACCCGTGTTTATTATAAACGGCGAGTTAGCTCGTTGCGCGTTGCAAGTGTTCAAGGAAAATCGTTATCTTCCAAAAGTTTCTATCGAATTCGCGATTCATCCGCAGTCTGTCGGTAACGTATTTGTGATACCTTTATTCGGAGCAATTGTAAGATCGTTAAAGACGAAGAAAATCGAAGAAAGCACAGGGAAGCCCCGTGAGAAGGCACGATTTTATGGGAAAAATCCGATTAACCCTCTGCCTTTCGAGTTCGTTCCACCGTTTGATCCCTTTCCTTATGATTCCACGGATCCTAGAGTTCTCCTCGAACGAATTAATTCGCGTAGAAAAATGATTCGTCGTATTAACCCCTCGTCTGGCAAATTTTCCCAGTAGTTTTGATTCATCTTTCTATCGTCGCGCGTAGAAACTCGCGTTCATACATATGTGCTTTCGTATTTGCTGGAGATCGTCAATATGGCTTGGAAAAATGAATTTTGTAAATAATATTATATTTGAAGCGACGATAGAAATAGTTTCAGTAAATTATTTAGCGGAAAACTATACAGAATTTCAAAGTATTTTATAGTTTTATATCCGCGAAATAATTTGCTAAATATTTATATCCCGTTCTCTTCGCTTTTTCACGTTTGCATCTCTTCGGATATGTATCCTTTCTGAAAATTCTTTATTCATAAAATATATGGAATACACGAAACCTAGTAAAATTGTATTGGATACGAAAATCAAATACTTAAAAACTATCTGTATAGTAATAGTATAGTATATAATACATATAGTATGTAGTAGTATATAGTATAGTGTATAGTAACAGTAGTATAGTATAGGCCGGAGAAAAACAAACAGTGTTAAAATATCGACAATAAGTACTTTAAATTCAATTTAAAGAAAAAAGTAGAACAACAGCACACATTTGTACACGTTCTAGCGAAACTCGAGCAATCTACCAATGCGACAAATTCGCAATATAAACGTAGCACAACCCAGATGGCGCCGACTTTCCTGGCGTATATTTGATATCTATATCAAACAATACTTGGTGCAAAATCAATATCTAACACTTGGAACAATTTTCATGTTTCACCACTACCGTCAGAAGATCTATCTCTGTAGAAGATTACTACATTTATCATGATTTATTGTATTTCTAACTTGGGATTCCACACAAGTCTGCAGAAATATCTATAAAGGAAACATTTTATATTTCAATTTAATTTAAAATTCGATGCTCCTTCTTTACTTTCACCACGCAATCATGCAATATGCATAATTGTAAAAAGGGATAGGGGAAAAAAGTGAATTTAACCGGAAAGAGAAATCTAACGTCGAACGATCTTACAAATCATTACATCTCGGATGCAATGTTTAATTAGTTTTCACGGAAGGAAGAAAGGCTGTTCCGCGAGTTTCCCCATCTTCCCGCGTTCTTTCACGATTTTCTTCAATGGCGATTCCATTCGACGGCAATTAATCTCGATTGGACGGCTAGGCGGCGATAAAGGGGAAGCGAGAACTTTTATTCGAGGAAGACCCAGTTGCGAATTCGCGGGGCTGTTATCACGCCGGTGGCAAAGCTTTCGCGAAACTGCGCAAGAAAAGCAAGAGAGTATTATCGCGGCATCCTTCCTCCACCGATAATGCCGTTGGAGTTCGATTTTTGAGAAGTTCCTTAAGCCGGCGAAAGAGCGAACCGTCGCTTGGATAGCTTGCTTTTTTCTCTCTTTCTCTCTCTTCCTCACCCTTCGCAGAAGGGAAAGATGAAAGATTCGTCGAGAAAGAGGATGTGAAACTTTCCAAGTTTACTCTCGTGGCAATTTTTTACCATTCCTCTTTTCGCGATAGCCGGGTAATTTTTATTGTTGCGCTCTATGAAGTTTCAGGAGAAGTAAGAAGAAAATAATAATTTTTCTTTAAGATAAGATGCGTACAGATTTTTGTAGTTTAACATTGAGGAAGGAGAGTTTTGTTATATCAAACATAAACTTTGAATATTTGATCCCTTGATGTTGGTCAGTGTAAAATAGAAAATTTATATAGACAATCAAACATCGAAGTAGATATTTTCTCATAACAAACTTCTTTTCTGTTAAAGTAAAGAAAATAATAATGTTAAAAAAGAAGATGTATAGTAAAGTTTCAATTACTCCTGAACATAGAATTTATAATCGCAAAACCAAAAATTGTGATATATCCTTATACTTTTCCTTAAAATACCGTAATCTATGCAGCTAATTGTGTAATTATAGTGCATAACAAAATGTTTACGTATGTGAAAGTTATCAAATTATTATATATATATATTGGTATATACATATGGATGTATGCTCTGACATAGAATTGAGATAAACCACCACTTAGATTTCAGTCATTTAGAAAAGAATAAAAAAGTATAGAATATAAGATAAGGTAAAACGAGAAATCGAACACATCAATCACATTATGAACAATGAGATATCATTAGTAATCCAAACTTCCTTTCAGTTTTAGATCTTCCACAACCCCTTTCGAGTTTCTCCTCGTAACAATTATCACGTCTATTTATTTCCATTATACAGGCCCATTTTTCAAAGGTGAAACCAAGCAATGAATCAACGAAGAAACTTCCAACCTCATCAAGAAACTCCAACTCCTTTCGCAAGAGTTTCCTCGATTCGACCGAGATTAAGCCTTCCTCCGCTCGTTCCGAGGGGTTGTTCGCGTTATTTATGCTCACGGGCTCGCGAATTACTCGCGCATGGTACGCGCGAAACGCGCATCGAATTGGAGATAAAATTCTTCGAGGATTTCTAGAGACATATTAATACCGCGAGCTGTTGGCCTGCAATAGGGAGCGAGTTTTTCGGTTTTCTCCGGGCGCATTCGAGCAGAAAAATCACGATGAACGAGAATTCCATGGTGACCGTGTCCGAGAATGCGTTTGAAAATTCCACGGGAATACCAACCGCTCGTTCCACTCTCGCGTTACACTGCGTACACTAACGCGCAAAAGTATTCAAACACTTGCTTATCTTTGACAGAAGATGTGTTTTAATTACGAAATTATGAATAAATCGAATTATAACGATTTTATTCTTTGCAGAGATTCTATACAGTAGGATATTCTGACGCAATTAAATTGATTTTTCCAAGCCAAAGTGTAATAACAAGACTGGTATTTATAATTATCAAACTTGCAGAACTATTTTGTTATTTGATAAATTCTTTATACATATATAGATTCTCTAATTTCTGAGTTACTAGATTGTATGACACGCAAACTCTTTTGATGGTTGGCATCTTATAGAATATTACAGGAAAATTACATATAATTGCAGTAGACAAATTGTTACAATTTTGTTCAGATTTAGGATATTTTATACGAAGTGAGACTATAGGACGAGAAAACGGACAAAGAAGCAGTTGTCATGTTTTTCTCGTACAATTCTTTAAATAGTACGATATAGTAAATTATAATATATATGATAAGTAGTAAAATATTCTACATAAGATATAAATAATATAAATTAGATTTATAGAGCAGTGACAGCATAGGATATATATTAAGTACCGCTTATTTATTAATTAGCAATTAATTTGTACATTTTGATAAAATTCACATATACTGTTACCTACAATAAATCAAGCAAAATGTCTGGATACTTATGAATGATAGTGTACGTTTGCGAGAATCGTTTGTATGCATGTGAGTATCGTGTTTAGATGAAAAGGAGAAAGGAAAAACGATTAATCTTTACGGCATTTGCGCGTGTATCTTCTGGTTTAATATCGCTTCTTAACTATTGAAATCGTAAAGCGGCAGGTTCGTTCTCAACGATAAATGAAAATGTCCGTCAAGAAAGTTATTGTGGTTTCGTAAACCACAGAATAGGTGAATTCTCGATTTTACGATTACCCGCGGTATATGATGAACTGTTACGGCTTGAATATTGAAAATGTTTCGTTCAATTTCGCATGGAACTGCGAGTGCAAGGATTCTAATATGTTACAATCAACCGTTCATAAACGACGTTGTTATTTTATGAGCTAATATCGATCGATCAATGTCGAAACTGAACGCAGGCTAATTGAAACGTGTCAATTTTGATACGATACGCGCGAGACACGAGATATTACGTTACTATTTTTGTCAATAATAATCTTTATTGACATATTAATCTCTATTGACTCGTAAGGGTAAATTTGTTAGTCTGGTCTTGCGTAAGAAAGCTTGATGAATTATTCCTTGTCGATTCCCATAACTTGCTTGAAAAATATCATATTGGCTCGTTGAGTTCAATCAATTCTACCAAATTTCGTAACATAGTTTCTATAAAAAAATTCTTCGAATATGGTTCATGGTTCAATTGTTGTAAAGTCCTAACAAATACAATTTGTTATATATGTTTGATATTTGGGACTCGGACAATTTTCATTCACGACATCAATTACATAATCGAAGAGCAGAAGGCTACAAGTCAAATACTACGACTTCCTGACCTAACGCAAGGAACTGTGTAGAGAACTACGTGTTCTTTTCATGCGAATCGATTTGTTTCCAATCGAAAAAAGATTACCGCCATGAAATTTCTCAATTTCTCGTGATAAATTTCTTGAGAGTTTTGGAAATTATCGACGCTATAAACGAACTTTCACCTAACGAACCGAGTATGGGTAAGGCTGAGAAACTTCGTTTTCGGTATTGTTCCTCGGTGGGTGATTTAAATTTATGGTCGAAGTGTGAGAAAGTTCTTTACGTTAGGATATTCTAAAGAGTATTGGGTTGCAACATGTATTTTGAACCGTGCTGTTAATTAAACTAATAGTACCTTAAATAACAGGATCGTTAATCGTAAGATCCTATAAATAATAGAAAGTTGGAAAGTAATATAATTTAAAAAATGGATATTGGAAAGTATGAAACATCGGACTAATAAATTTGGATATTTTTCTATGGAATTACGTTGTCATATAATGCTGAAATCGTGATTAAAATATCGTTCGATGTTACACGGAACATCGTAAATTCGAGATGCGACGGTTTAAATTTCTGATTCATAGAATGAAGCATTAAATTTTGAAACGGGTCGATAACTCGAATATTCTACGTCTGTCCATTATACATATATATCACAAATATACCAACGTTCGCATTTAGGATATACGCTTTAATCACACTTCTCGAATTAAGCAAACCCCTTCGAAATTCACTGCAGCTGCCCCCATTTTATTCAAATATACGCAGCACGAGCTTCATTTCGTCGTAATTCTGTCCGGTGGCGTGAATCGAGTACCGGTCAGTTTCTATAAATTTTTCACGAAAACGTCGTATTTCGTCGCACGCTCCCGGCAGAATGTAATTTTTGCATAAAATTGACGCGGAGCCCCGAGCGAAGATTGAAGAGCGGCGGCCGTTAATATTCCATGGAAAATACGGGCTTAAAAATGTATACAGCCGTGGTTGAAACGTTGCATTATATTCGAAATTGACCAGTTTCCTTCAGTTCCTCTGCTAGCCGCGATTGTCTCCGTTTCACGCTTGAAAATTAGTCTGTGCTTGGATTGTAACATGTAAATCAAATTGGCCAAATCTAATTTCTATTCACTTGCGTGAGGTTTCTGTTCCAATAACTGAATTGAGTAGCTAATTGAAATATATTGTACTGCAATCTATAATTGCATCGCGTATTTTTCAGTTAAGAAAAGTTCCAATAATTATCAACGAAGATTTGTGAGCTTTTTTAATTATGAATTTTCATTATGAAAAGAAATTCATAATTAAAAATGTTCATTTCCATTGTTAATCTCATATTCACTTTTGAAATCAATTTTCTAAGAACAATAAAAAAATATTGATTTTTAGAGAATTTTTCTTTTTGTAATAGCAAAATTCGCAAAAAACTATTTTGAATTGTTCATTGCCTTTTGTACTTTCGCTTCTCTAAAAAAGAATCGTTAGGGTGGAAAGAAACAATGAACTTAAGACGTTTCGAAAAGAAGTTGTTGGATCATGGAAGTTTCTAACAAGTTGGTACTTCGATCCTTCTTGCCGCGAAGCAAGGGTGAACTAATTGCCGGAACATCGAGCGTACAACGCGCTTAAGCCGGATTTCGAACGGCCATTAATGCGCCTGATCGTGCGAGTAAGTTAAGGTGTGTTTCTACTGTAACCACGTTTTATGATAAAATATATATTTATGAATATAAATGAGAAATGAAATTTTGATACAGTAATTAAATCCGGAATAATTTAAGTAGATATTACACAAAATCATTATTATAATAAATTTCTGCTGCAAACTTAATATTACGTAATTATTTTACAAATCTAGCATGATCCTGCTTCATTTAACATTCATTCAGGGTATGTTTAATATTCATTTAGAAGATAAATATTCTTACGCGATTATCGATGTATAATGTTCATTAAAATATTCAACAGTTTTAATAACATTTTCATGAACTCTGAATAAAATTTCCTGGGGTAATTATTTTTTGACAGAGTCAAGTTTAT
This sequence comes from Bombus impatiens, assembly GCF_000188095.3. Taxonomy (NCBI): domain Eukaryota; kingdom Metazoa; phylum Arthropoda; class Insecta; order Hymenoptera; family Apidae; genus Bombus; species Bombus impatiens. Next base: position 176,424 of record NT_176635.1, on the reverse strand, counting down.
AACAGAGGAATATAAATTTGGATCATGTAAGTATCTAATACAGGATTGACAACTATATAACACTCAACAATTTTTAATCTTAATGAAGTAGCCTCCAATGATTTACGAATTCAGTTCAAATACATCGGAAATCTATCCAATTCCAACTGAAATATTCGAACCTCGAATATATCCACGAAATTTACCTACAAAATTTACCTAGCAGAAATACCAATGAAAATGCAGCCTTATATAGGACGCAGGAACACGATCGGGCTCGAAATCGATTCAGGAATGCCGAGGCTCGATTCGTTTTTTCGTCCGTGTTGAACACCGATATTGTCGTGGCGCTCACGCTTTCAGGGTACAGGGTAGAAAATACTTGCGAACAAAGAGACAAGAACCCGGGAAGAGAAAGACAGAGAGAGAGAGAGAGAGAGAGGAAGGTGAAGGAAAACGAAAAAAGAAGAGAGAAACGACGGAGCCGAGTAATTAAGACGTCCACCGAGTTCTTGGTAGCTTTGTATCGAACACGTTATTAGTTTCTTTGTGTCTGGTGATCGGAAGGATCTCGTGAGAATAAAAAGGCGGATGGTGTTCCTTTATTTCTTTCCTTGATCCTTCATTTTTCTTCTCTTTTTTTTCAATTTCTTTTTGTTTTCTTCAACCCGGTTCCTTTTATTGATTCCTCCGGTTTGTTCTTTGTAGTCGCGTGATTATTAAGTTGAGCTGCGTTCCACGGTTTCGCACGCTCGATAGGAGATTGAACGCTATTTAATCGCGATGTCGAAGGTTACGAAAAAAAGGGGACAGAGAAGTAATGGTCGCCTTAAATAGAAAGAAAGGCCTGATACAATCTATTGGACAGATTGATAAATTTGCAATAACCTTTAACCTAACCTGGTTCTTTGTTCTTTTCACCTTTCGTTCTCTTGTTTATTTTGTCTGCAACTGATGGCAATTGTTCCTTTGTAATCGACTGGTCTCGTCAGTTTCATTCTGATATCTGTATTCTGTCGATAGCTACGATCACGCGATTCTTTTTATCATGAGCGTTTAGCGGTGTATTTTAAAGGCGTTATTATACTTTGTAAATAACTGTCATAACCACGCAAACTATAATATAGGTGTTGTTCTTTGAGAGAACGCGCATGGGGATAAAGAATAATAATTATATTTAAGCAAATTGCGTATAAGAAACTAATTTAGTCTTTAATCAATGTTTGGAAACTCTGTTCATATACGATACCCAAAAAGTACTTAGATCCATTGCCTTCTATACCGTTTTATCGGACCATCTACCATGAACAAGTTTGCGTTAAACTAGGTAGAAAAACGTGTTTTCGTGTTTTAAAAGAAAAAGACGAGCTCGTTAATTGACCAGCAAAGAAGAAGCGAGAGCGGCGTGTAGTCGTTGTTCGGTGTAATCGCGCTGGCAAATCGCCGTAGAAAACTCACGAGGTTTCTTATTTCATTACCATTCGCGAGAGATGGAAGATACGCGGGTAATTGAGGGCTGCCGATCCGACAGATTCCGCGGACTTCGTGCGCAGTGATAATTATATTTATTATATTTAACAAGCCGCGGAGATTAATCTTTTATTCTCCGCGCGATGGAGTAATCATGGGAAAGTGGGATAACCCGGATAACCGAAGCTTTTCCAACGCTCCACTTGCCTCTTTGTCGGCGGTTCTCAGATCGTTCTCGACGAAAGGATGAAAGGGAAAGAGGAGCTTAGCGGGTTCACGGGGGCAACGAACAACGGCAATTAAAATGTCCGGCTGTTTTCACGGTAGTCTGATAATTGGAACGATTTTTATGCGAACAAAAGAGACGCTCGAACAGCCGCGAACATCGAAAACGCCTCCGCGTTGATTATATTCTTACGCCTTCTTCGAGCGTCCGCCTCCCGTTTCGACGTGACTTGATCCTGTTGGCTTTTGGTGACCCGTGAACTTCAGAAGTTGCTGCCCGCCTCCATGAAGTCGAAGTCTACATCTTACCTTCAAGGTAGAGACTTCAAGAGGTATGGCTTGATGAGCAATATTCGCAAACAATAAGACGGAGAAATGAATGGAACAAAGGTAATTGCAAAGAATGTGCATTCGAAGTTTGGAAGGACTCGTGATGAAGTAATCCTTACGGTGAACTATCTATTAGTTTGTTATATGGCAGTTGCCAAAGAAGAATTTTCTCAACAAAGGAATAATAGATTGAAATAACAAAAATGAGTAATAAGAAGTAGCGAAAAACCTAAGGAAGCTTTAGAAGAGCACCTATATTCAAATTTATTACGAATCTTTGAAAGAAGGGATTCGTCGTCTATTCTTTTCTTCGCTAACTTTCTCATACTTTCATCTAAAATATCTTCATTGTGAAAGTGCAGCTTGCACTTCCTATCAGAAAGCCTTTCATCAATCCTTATTCCCACGGGTTCTTGTCCAAGTATCGATTTCTTTTCACGGCTGAACAGATTTCACGCAAATTTCAAAGTCAACCAATTTTCCTCGAAATAATCGCGCTAGATACACACACCTTGGCGATGTTACATACTGAGTTATTACGTGAGACGTGATTTATCTTGTGGGGATGACTGTGTGTAGACAAAGCTGATGCAAATCCTTAGTGCTGATGCCTGACACCCTTATGACACACTTGATAGACGTAACATCACCGTCAAAGTTGGGATATGTGTAATTCCATAGCTTTAGTCCTTCTAATATATCTCATGCATTCTATTAAACGCTAGGGCGACAAGAATTTACATTTACAAGCTTTAAGCTAGATTCCAAATGAACCACACTGCAAGAACGTAAGTGAAATTCTTGCTGAATTGTTGCTCTTTATGACGTTTGATAATTAGAATGGAATATTTTAATATAATATAGTTGAAGATCGTTAGATCTAAAGATAAAAGTCTTTTCAAAGTAGATCTCCTCGATGATTATGACAGACGATATTTTTGAAGAAGTGCACATGTCGAATTCAGATATGAAATAAAAAGGGTATCTGATAATATACGACCAGTCGATAACGTATTAACGATAACTATCGATTAATCGACGATATGCTGTAATAAGCAGGTTTGACAGTGAAAAAAATTAAATTTAAGTATTCCTCCTCTATGTAAAACGAAGAATACGACTCATCATTTTCATTGGCCGTTATCTCCAAATATTTATACTAATTTTACAAGAAACCGAACAAGACCACTGAAACTCTACAAAACTGTAGTACGCAAACTGTTCCACGAAATTCCATCAACCTCCATTTAATTCCTCCATCTAAAAACATCGCTATACACAAACATTTTAGAATAAAGAAGATTCTCAACAATAAAAGGGCGTACACACGCATCATCCAAGATTGGAATCGCCGCATCGCTGAGATGATTTTACTAGTGGAGAATAAAAATCACGTGGCCGGCGTTTTAGCTGGCGACCAGACATGCAATTAACATCATGGGGCTGTGCGGTAGCTCAATAATTATTGTTATTATTTCTGCACGCTTACAGCGGGCAGAGATTGCAACATAGTCGCGCAGAAACGGTTGTCCTGGCCGGGTCGATTCGTTTATTCGGGGCAGAGGTTACGTGCCGGCCGTTCCCCGAGGACGAGAACTTCCTTCTACGAACGTTCCCCTTTCCCTCTTTACCTTCTCTTTTACCTCCGCCTCTCTTTGCTTCTTCCTAGCTTGTGGCCGCGGTCTTGAACTTTGTCTCCTTTCTATCGTGCGGTTCATCGCGGCCGATGCATGTGAATCGTGCAATTAAACGGTTGGAAAATAAAGGGTTAAGGCTTGCCCGTTAGGCTTCCATGCTTGCGGCGATAACTAGGCGCGCCGTGGCCTATCGTGGGTGGGAAGAGACGTCGAGGACAGTGATTGAAGGATATGAAACGTATAATGCACTTGCCTGGTAGTCCTGACTGGCCATGGACCGAAGATCAAGCGAATCTTGTATCTTTTTTCGTTTTCTCCAGAGGTCGACGTTTTTACGCTGGTTTCCACGGTATTGCGACGTTCAACGGGTGGTCGACGTCGTTCGTTAACCTCTTAACATCCACGCTTCTTTTTCCTTCCTGCTTTCCTCGGTGATATCGATGATCGAGCGAGTTTTTTCATGCTTAGAATCTGGAAATCAAAGGTTTAAAGGCTTTAATCTATCAAGCATATTTGACTTTTAACATTAGATCTACAGTGGTTACAAGAGTATTATATTTATTATAACATTTACGTATTCATTAATTAGCTCCTTATTTTATGCATTTTTATATTAGCATTTTGTGTACTTTTGCATCTTTTAGTTCTCCACAAATACATAAACGTCCATACCCTAACGATTATAATTAGTATAGTATAATGAAAACTGATAGATTATATATATATATAATGATTTGCTTTTTATCACCACTAATTTTACGAAAAGCTTCTTCGTGGTTTTATTAAATTACTAAAGTAGACAAAATCTAAAATTTCCAAGTTAAATAATATCGTTAGTATAGGTTGTCAGATTGCTGTAATTAAATATTGCGATGTAATTAGATAGTTGCGAATCAAATTTCGGGAGATTAAAAAGAGCGGAAATAAAGCCGAGTTAGTTGAGAAAACGTTGTTCCAAAGGGCCGCGCTTGACGTGATACCCGTTAATTTCACCTTCCGGATTTGTCCTCCTTTTCAACGCTGACGGCAACGTGTCTCAGGATTGTATAACGCGATAAAAAGTGGTCGACAAAAAGTCGTCTACACGGTATAATTAACAAGCAAAATATTTGTCTTAACGTGCTTACCTGGTATAATAAAGTTACCTCTGTTACTCAACTCTTTAGCATTTATATTAAAAGTATAATTTAAAATTTATATTAAAACATATAAAGATAAAAGAACACAAGGGAACGAGAGAAATTTGTTCTTCAAAAATTACAGAAGATTGCAGTACTCTTTTGCTATCTTGCTTAAAGACGAACGTGCAGATAAGAGCCATTTCAATTCAGCTATATATTTAAAATTTTAAGCAACTATTCATACTATACATATACTAATCTTTTACCAAATATATTTACAATAAACGTCTTGTAACTTTTATTATATTTCCTGATTCAAAGTCTACCGCGTATTCTCATTTTCTTCATTTGTATAATAAATATAAAAGCAAGGCGAATTTATATTACGAATATATTTATAAAAATTTTTACTACCACAATTGTTCGAATATTTTCATAAATCTCTGTATACTAATTAGTAAGCGAAAGTAATAAGCACAGTTCAAGTTTACCACGTTCAATGAAGCTGCTTGCAGTTCCGATTTTGTTGAACCGTCGCTTTGAAGCGACATTAGCCTAAGCGGTGTGTGTGTTTAAAATAGAATGAAGCACACCCGAGAAGAAAGAAGAAAACTCGTGCATAGAAAATCGAGTGAGTGAGCATACTTGAGGGAGAAAGCATTCAAAGCGTAAAGACGTAACTAGAGATAACATATTCCAAGCATCGCCGTGAAAGAGAAAGAGCCGTGGGACGGTCGCGAAAGATCGGCTATTTCCTATGCGTTAAAAAAGAACCGATCGTGAGAGAGTTCCCCTCTTTAATCGTTTCGATTATGTAATCGAATCTCCATGGAAGAGATTCGACGAACATGAAGGAATTTTTGATTTCTACCTGTCATCTAATAATTTCAAATAGAGTTCCGTTGGATACAGAAACCGTATAATTATAAACAAGCACGTATTAATCCGTCAATAATTAGAGGAAGAGAAAAACGCTTAAAGCGTTCCTTTATTTTTATAAAACATTGACACATTTTATGCAATTGGTGAAACGGTGCGATGCAAGTCTTTTTATTAAAATTGATCCTATTAAATTATAAGTAAAGATTAGAAAGTGTGTATGATTGAAACATTTAGTGGATTAAATATATCTTACAAGAAAAAGTGGCTTTAATATGTTCGTTATTTCTGACGCGTATTATTGCATTGTCTCTTAATTATTATCTAAAACTTAAATGAGTTGGTCCCTGGTAATAATTATTGCTACAATATCCTACATTTTGTTTTTATAGTTTTAATAAAAAGATTCAGAAGTAGGGAAAAAAATAGGAAGCAATGAAATTAGAGAACGATAAAAGCTTATGGATTTTTAACAAAAATTAACTGTTAACGAAAGCAACAAATTCTAATAGTCAGTAATTTAATATACTCATATTCCTAAAACCATCTAAATACATATTACATGAAAAACATAATTTCTATTTTTCAAGATCTTCCTCCAGAAAAATTTGATTACGTAACAAATTATAATGTTTAACGACGATATCCGTAGAATCTCTTTAAAAACGGTACTCAGACCAGTTTATCATCATCAGACGATTACTGTTATTCATAGCTCGATCCCGGGATGGTCTTGCCTTTTTATTAGACAAGCGGGTGTAATTCTAGCAGGGAGACGTTCCGTCATCCTCGTGGTCGCCTCAACGACGAGCGAAATCTAGTCGTCCCCGAGATTTAATTTGCGACCTCTTAGCCGCGACTCTGAACGAGCCTCGCCTCTACAACCTGCACAGAGACGAGATTCACGAGAAAATTTCCCGACGAATGATAAAACGTAAATTTCACAAAGTAAAATTTTAACATCCTGGTGTTATACGTTTTCAAATTAATCGTTTGTTCCTGACGAAATAACGGATTGAAACGTTCAACTGCGGAATAAAGGTGGACTAAAAGAAGGGACTGGGAAAATGGAAACACGCATTTGGACAGCACGCGTTGATAAGCGATTAATATTTAACAAAAATGGAAATGAGATGCGTTTGTTTTCATGAAATTGTAAATGTGGAAGCGTAAATGTTTCATTAATCGCGTCGGGTGCATCAGTCAGTCTGTATCATCGTTTCGATGAATAAACCACATTAAATTAGTAGTCTGAAAGAAACGGTCGAAGAGAAGGGGTTGAATTAGCCAGCCACGATCCCTCTATCCTTCATTTAGTTTATCGAATTCCTTGCCCAGCAATTAAATCGCACAGGATCGATTTAACGTGTTACCCGCAGGCTGTAGTCCGAATTTATAGCTCGAAGATCCTCCCTTATCCACTTTTTTCCTGAACGTTAGCCTAAGGTTATACATGTAGCGAGATATAAATGATATATCATGGTACTTGTCGATAAGTGAAAAGAAACAGGGATCCTTGAAGCAGTAATTGATTTTACATCGCGATTAGGAATTTTTCATTGAATATCTGGAGCGAAATGCGACCTTTAGACTTTTACAATCACCGTTATCGATCAGTTCGATATTCCCTGGGAAGGGATAAAAAGCGCAAGGTTGGGGAGCTTGTTGAGTTTCGAGCATACTCGCTACGAGGTCGATCTCGAGCACAAGCGTTACGCAATCGAAAACATGGACTAATCGTGATATTACGTGTTTCTTGTTACAGGTGGTAGTGGAGAGCTCGACCCTGGCCCTGGAGTACGGCGACCTGGAGATCGATCCAGATTGCCCGGTGAACCCAGACTTGTTGTTCGACTCGCAGCTGATGCACCTGTACGTGATGACGAACAAAACGGTGTCCAAGGTCAAAGTGCAAGAATGCTCGGTATACAAGACCTGCTTGGACTGTCTCGGTGCCAAGGACCCGTACTGTGGCTGGTGCTCACTGGAGAACAAATGCAATCTGCGCAGCGACTGTCAGGATGCTGCCAAAGATCCGCTCTACTGGATCTCGTATAAAAGTGGCAGATGCACGACCATCACGACCGTCACACCGGACCAATTGCAACGCACAACCGCTAGAACCCTGGAGTTGGTTATTGAAAATCTGCCAACCCTCTCTGGCCAATTCCTTTGCGCGTTCTCTACTTTGGACAAAACCCTGATCACGAATGCCTCGAGAAAGTCGTTTGGAGTGAACTGCACCACACCCAGGACCGATTTATTGCCATCTATTCCGCAAGGGCAACATCATTTCACGGCGAAGCTTTCAGTCAGGATGACGAATGGGCCTGACCTCGTGGATACCAATTTCACGTTCTTCGATTGCAACACGTACAGCTCGTGTACCAAATGCGTATCATCGAGCTTCCCCTGTGACTGGTGCGTCGACGGTCACAGGTGCACCCATGACACAGCTGAGAACTGTCGGAACGATATATTGGTCACCGGAGTTAGTGTAAGTGGAGATTCTGTCTAATCGTTGAATGATGGTTATGGGTCATCTGGGATCAAACGATTTAAACGAATAAATTCAGAAACTTGATAGAGTCTTTATAATAGAGTTCGCTTATATTCAAAGTATCAAGTTTTCTTCAAAATTGAATCACACAATTTTATTAATTCGTTTCATTAGATAATCGTTAAAATCAACGAATTCTATTTCCACAGAGAACGGGCCCCAGCTATAGAAGCGGTCCAGCGTTCTGTCCGACGTTGAACGCGACCGATTCCCAGGAGATCCTGGTGTCTTCCGGCGTGAAGAAGGTGATACGAGTAAAAGTGCACATCATCGGGGTAAGTAATGCCATGGTTCATCTTTCTCGAATGTAGAATCCCGTCTAATGCTGTTACATTAATTCCCTGGACGTTTTCACGTGTCGTTAGCGGACCTTTCATAACAGACAGAAAGAAAGAGGGAATCGCTGTGTGTCGGGACTGGTTCCCGTCTAGGATGATTGACGCGCTAACTTATGCGAAACATCTTTTCCAGCAATTCATCGTGCAGACTCGGTTCGTCTGTCAGTTCAACATAGAGGGCCGTGTGACGATCGTGAACGCTCGGCTGCTCGCGGACACGATTTATTGCGAGGAGACCGAGTTTTCGTACACATCTCGGGCGCCCAACATCACCGTGCCATTCGCGGTGATCTGGGGTGGCTCGAAACCTTTGGATAATCCACACAACATCCATCTGGTAATATACCGGTGTCGCGACATGGCCGACAACTGCGGAATGTGCCTGACCCTGGCGCCCAAGTACGACTGCGGATGGTGTCAGAGCACAGACAGATGCGAAGTGAAGGACAACTGCGAACGCAACACCGGCATGTGGCTGAACAGTAACCAAACCTGCCCGAATCCCGAAATACATTCGTTCGAGCCGGTTATGGGACCTTGGGAAGGTAATACGAACGTGACGATACGTGGCATCAACTTGGGCCAGACATTCATGGTAAGGGGCAATATCTTGATACATATAGGAGACTTCTGTATAATATCGTCATATATGACTTTTTCGAGAGTAAATAAGAACCAAATTTTTTATCTATAATAATTTCGTAATACTCAAAAAACACTGGGTATAGCACATAGGATATAGTATGGAATATACAACCTTATTTAAAAGTCTTAATACTTATACATTAATATTATAAGAATACCAAGCGAACAAGAACGAAAAAGTCTTATAGATTTGATAGGTTCGATCAGTCTCGAATATAATTAAGGTATAAGGATCTGTTTTGCAATAAAAGTATCTTTTGCTTAATTTTAATATACAAAGTATGACAATCGATTTATTTCAGGACATCTACCGAGGCGTGATGGTTGGTGGATTACCATGCGAGCCATACAAGGAACTCTATATACGCACAAAGCAAATAGTCTGTCGAGTGGATGGCCCAGGTACAGAAGAAGGCAAACGTGGACCAGTAATCGTGAGGATCGAAGATTTCAGGGGCCAATCCGAATACAACTTCGAGTTCGTAGATCCTCAGATTCTCTCCATATCACCAAAATACGGACCTATGAGCGGTGGCACCACCGTAAGGATCACCGGGAAATATATGAACGCTGGCAGTACTATCAAAGCCTTTATCGATGAATTACCGTGCTCTATAATCAGTGCAGAGATGAATGAAGCGCTCTGCATGACTAGCGCTAGTGATCATAAGAGGAATGGAACGGTGAAGATGACATTCGATGGTGCATTTCGGATCTATAGCGGAACTTTCGAATATGCTGATGATCCAACGATCGAGAGTGTAGAGAGTGGCGTCGCTGGTCAGATGAAGATTCCGAAAGGTATTCCAGCAGGAGGAATAAAGATCTCGGTAACAGGCAAGAACCTAGGCTACATTCAGAGTCCGCAGATGTACGTGTACTACGACGAGAAGATGTTCGTATCGCAATGCGAAGTGCACAGTCAAGAAAGCATGATCTGTAAATCACCCACCATCGAAGTACCAGACAACGTTGTCCTAGACGCAGAAAAACCATTAATGTTGGAATACGGCTTTCGCATGGACAACGTGACAGGCGTGCAGAACTTGTCGCAACACGGATTCAACCATTTTCTCCTTTACCCGAATCCTATATACGAGGTGTTTGACGAAGAGATTAAGTATTACAAGAGCGACTATTTGACCATCAATGGCCAACATCTAGACCGCGCTTGCCAGGAATCGGACGTGACAGTACAAATAGGAAACGCGTTCTGTAACGTTACTTCGCTCTCTAGGCAACAGCTCACTTGCAGACCACCTCTGACACAACCACCAGCCATCGATTCCGATGGTTTTCCAAATAAGCAAGAACTGCCTGAGGTGATTGTGATCGTAGGTGGCACACTCCGTTACAATATAGGAAAACTGAGCTACGCACTGCCAGCTGGTCTTAATGGACCACTATCGAAACCAGCTCTGATCGGAGTGATCGCCGCCATTGTGATCTTAGTATTCGTGTTTATCGCCTTCCTTATTGCATATCGACGCAAATCTACGGAGAGCAATCGGGTACTGAAAAATATGCAAGAACAAATGGATATTCTAGAACTTCGTGTCGCAGCTGAATGCAAAGAAGCTTTCGCTGAGTTGCAAACAGAGATGACAGATCTCACAGGCGATTTGACCAGTGGAGGTATACCTTTCCTAGATTATAGAACATACGCTATGATGATACTATTCCCAAGCGACGACAATAGCCCGGTGCTGCAATGGGATCGACCGGAATTGGCACGCAAAGAGAAAGGACTGCGCCTATTTGGACAATTGATAATGAATAAAACGTTCTTGCTCCTCTTCGTAAGGACTCTCGAGAGCAATCGATACTTCTCGATGAGGGACAGAGTGAACGTGGCTAGTCTTATTATGGTTACGCTTCAGAGTAAGATGGAGTATTGTACAGATATTCTGAAGACCCTCCTAGCGGAACTAATTGAAAAGTGTACGGAAGGAAAGAGTCATCCGAAACTGTTCCTTAGACGGTAAGTTTAGTATCCTCTTGGAAAAATATTTTGATACTTTATCATTGTTTAATATTTATCACGATTGTAGAATAATTGTAGAGTGATAATGCTACTTCGTTTATGTTTCAGAACGGAAAGCGTCGCTGAAAAGATGTTGTCAGCTTGGTTCACTTTCCTCCTGTACAAGTTTATGCGAGAATGTGCTGGAGAACCATTGTATGTACTATTTCGTGCAGTAAAACAACAAGTCGATAAGGGTCCCGTCGATGCAATTACATCTGAAGCACGATATTCGTTATCGGAAGAGAAGTTGATCAGACAGTCCATTGACTTCAAACCAATGGTAAAATTGTTGATTTCAATAAATCTTCATAATTTCTTTTTCGTATTACGACGTTCTCTTTAATATAATTTTTAAATTGATTTTTTAGACGGTCTACGTGTCTATATCTCAACAAACGGTCTTCGTCGGCGGTATGGATCCAAACACAGAAAATGTTCCAGTCAAAGTTCTCGATTGTGATACGATATCTCAAGTGAAGGAGAAGGCGTTGGATACAATTTACAGAGCCACGCCTTACAGCCAAAGACCAAGGAAGGATGATCTTGATCTTGGTAAGATTCGAAACTTTTAAACTTAACATTATGTACATTGTCATAAGTATTATGACGCTAATTTATGATAAGTATTATGACGTATTATAACGTAACTAAAGTTAAAATTTTCGAATAAATATAACCAGTAGATGACCTAACACTTACTAACATACAATGTAAGTAATATATATTCAATGTAATACATAATTTTTGCAACAGAATGGCGAACTGGAGCATCCGGTAGATTGATCCTCTATGATGAAGATTCTACGACAAAAACGGAAGGCGAGTGGAAGAAACGAAATACGCTGAATCATTACAGGGTACCAGACGGAGCATCGCTCAACTTAGTCTCCAAACAATCGTCAATATATAATCTATCGATCCTCTCCGAGAAGACGGACAAATCGCACAAATACGAAACCCTGAATCTTAGTAAATTCAGTTCAGCCAGTCCACCGCTCTCCCGTGCCACATCGCCGTTAAATCAGAATCACGACGGTGGTTTGAAATGTTGGCATCTTGTCAAGCACCATGACTCCGATGCACGAAAGGAGGGAGACCGTGGAAACAAAATGGTGTCAGAAATCTACCTAACGAGGCTATTAGCCACGAAGGGTACACTTCAAAAGTTCGTTGATGACCTGTTTGAAACAATCTTTAGCACTGCCCATCGAGGATCAGCTCTTCCCCTCGCGATCAAATACATGTTTGACTTTATGGACGACCAAGCACTGCAGCACGGCATATCCGATCCTGAAGTCGTTCACACATGGAAGAGCAATTCGCTCCCACTCAGGTTTTGGGTGAATCTGATTAAGAATCCGAACTTCATCTTCGATATACATAAATCGAACATCGTGGATTCGTGTCTGTCCGTCGTCGCGCAAACGTTCATGGACAGCTGTTCCACTTCAGATCATAGATTAGGTATGTAATACCTGTTTAACTTCTATGGATCTTTTTTCTTGAATTTTGGACATGTTAATGTGATTATCTTCATTTTTTAATTTTATTTATAGGCAAGGACTCGCCGAGTTCTAAACTACTTTACGCAAAGGACATTCCAGTGTACAAAGAGTGGGTAGAACGTTATTATGCAGATATCAAAGTGATGCCAGCCATATCCGATCAAGACATGAACGCCATGCTTGCCGAAGAGTCTAGGGTATGTATTTTTTCTTTTTTTTTTTTTTGCGATTCTAATAGAATTATAGTTATTGCCAATTCTTATTTTCTCATTTTTTTCATTTCCTTGTTATAGTTGCATACGACGGAGTTCAACACGAATTGTGCCCTGTACGAATTATACACGTACGCGGGTAAATACAACGAACAACTGATAGTTACTTTGGAGGAGGACGAGTTTTCACAGAAGCAGAGATTGGCATACAAACTCGAACAGGTACACAATATAATGGCGGCGGATAACCCCTGATGTACCATGAACTCTATGAAGCATATGACAAAGCCCGCCCGCCAAGAGTTACCCTGCTGAATATTCTACCGCAATTAGGTACTCTTAATGAAGCACCAAGAGGACTGGCCTATGTTGTAATCGATCGTCTCAGGTTTCCGTGCAAGCCAGTTATCTCAGCTTAGTACGCGAATTATTAATACAAGAAGAAATTGCACAACGGACTGCTAAACTGTTCGAACGGGAGAAATATAAAATGTCTACGAGGACTGAAGTGTTTTTGTGACAAAGTCTTCTGAATTTGGTCGCTGGTTGGCAGGTGTGGCAATAAACACAACAGCGCATTGTCACGCATAATTGTACATAAAATACCAAAATCACGATTAATTGTAATAGAATTATCGATGTGCAACCACACCACCCGGCGGCCACGCAACCACATACGAAATGAAAACTGAAAAATTTTTCGCGTGCTATGAAATCGTCGTGATGACGATTTACACGCCGCGACCGCCGGCGGATAGGGTTTTAAAACGAACGAAAAAAATAATAGAACATTAGTGTTATAAGTGAGTGAACGAATCAGCCGATCAAACCGATAACTTGTAAATGTGTTTAAAACGGTCGATATTTGCCGCCGCTATCGGAGATCGGCGATTTTTAACGAAGAAACATTTCCATCCACCGCTATTAGCAGAAATTTTTTTGAATTACGAACTGACGAATTTTAATAAATAAGATAATTAACGATTAACGATGATTAATTAAACAATATGAGTATATTATATATACATGGATGGTATGTCGTATGTATATGTGTACATATATACACTTTATACCGGCGCAAAAGTATGTGTGTATGTATATGCAGTATCCGAAGAACGAGCGCGCGTACAGTATAGGCGCCGATACCGAGATATTTCTCTCGCGGCGATTAATCGTTGCACGAGAAGAGAAAGAATGAGCAAGAAGAAAAGGAAAATGAAGAAACAGAGGCGTCGCGATAGCAATTTTCGTCCAAAATTTGTAAACGTGAGCTTCGACCGTCATTGATTGAGCAGGATGCCATACTGTACGTACGCCATGCATTACGCGTATTATTTATACTTACATGCATCCAAAACGAAAAAAAAGGAAAGAGTCATCCGCGAAATCGGAGACAGACTGTGTATTAGTTGATAGGTATTAATCTATGGACTATGGCCGCGCGCGAGGCCAGCTCGATGTGACGGTTGTGTTGAGTGTGCGTGCTTCCCCTCCTTGGTCTCCAGCTCATTGTTCCATTCTATCATTAATCGTTCGTTCTCATCGTCGTGCATCCATCACCTGATGTTCACCTGATCATTGTCGCGCAATTCATGTTCATCAGAAAAAAATCCCTCATTGTCCTCGTGTCATCAATTACCTCTCTTTGTATTACATGTAGTAAAGATGTCCACTATCGGCGCCTCTTCTACTCTTTCTCATCATTCCTAAGAAATCACATTGTGCCACTCTCTCTTCTCCCTTGTAATGCTTCAACGCCTCCGTCGTCATGTTGTTGTCACTCTTAATTATTGTAATATATAATGAATAACGATCACTGTTGAGTATTGTCTGATTGTAATACATTGATATTGAATTGATATGAATTGATAATCATTAATTAAAGCGTAACATTAAACTTTGTGGATGTAGCCATATTGGTATGGGTGAAAGTTTAAAACAATTGATGCAGATGAGAGTGGTCGGGAGCCGTTCGCGATAGACAGCGCTCGAAAAACCTCTTTGTTCTAGGAGTATTTTACCTATACGCCATTTTCAAACGAGTCGAATCGTATAAATCGTTCGTTTTAATCTATATACATATGTATAGAGAAAGAGAGAGAGGGATCAAACCTGGTATCATCGTTTTCGAAAACCCTTCGCTAGGAATCTTCATAATCTTCGCTGTATCATTTCTTCCAAGTTAATCGTACTATTAACGAACCACTTTTACAAACGCACATCGAAACCCAATGAGGTGTTTCGTCACGTGATAAGACTTCTCGATTCCGCGTAGGTAAGTTTCGATAAAATATCGAGACTATCATAAAAGAATTCATATCGCCGAAGGTGTTCGAATCGGATCAACCTTCGTGAGTTCTGTCAACGCGAGCGGCTAGTAGCGAATGAGTGTTGTTTGTGTATGCGTGAGAGTGTCCCGTGCGTCAATTCAATGTGCAGTTGTCAGTGGAGAAAGTATTTATTGCTCAAAAAACATCGGAAGACCGTGTGTGGGAAGGAAAGGCAGCAGGAAAAAATGCGGAGTTGGTAGGCTACGGGAAAGGAACGGGGGAGGGGGAATGGATGGGTGCGTAAATTAAAAAGCGGCGAACGTACGTGAGACATAAAGAAGAAAAAAATGGATCACAGACAGGGTACTCCGCCAAGTCGAGAAACACGAGAAGAAAACCGAGAAGATACTCACGTTGTTCAGTCGCTGTATCACTTACAAATGACAAAAATAAATAAATAAATGAAAAAATTAACAAAAAAAGACAAAGGACTCGCAGCGCCCTCCCCCGCGCACGCCGACTTCAAATGGTACTAATAAACCCAAAGTGCCTCTGGTAGATTTTTGGGCATAAGCTTGAGTAATAAAGACTACATAGCGTTTACTATAAAAGCACGATTACGACGCGATCGCTGATTGTAATAAAACGATGATAATAATAATTTAAACAAAACGAAAAGGGGAGGAGATCGAAAAGAAAAAAAAAGGGAAAGTGAGACAAACGAGTAGGAAGGAGACAGCGAGAGAAGAGAGAGCAAGAAAGACAAATAGAAAGTGAGGGACAGGAGCGCGTGTAACGAACATGTAAGTACACGTGCTTACTTATTGAAACACAAAAGAAATAATAACAAAAAATAAAAACAACCCGAAAGGGCGGAGTGCGGGCGTACCGGGTGTACGCGGTGCGTACGCTAATTACACGTTTAGATAGGTATACATATAGTCGGTAGCCTAGTCTCTATATCAGTGTCTGCCCTGAGTGTCTTTCCCATGGTGTATCCCTATAAAGTGCGTGTACCTTGAACTCCTGGTAAGCAGACGTGCAATTTCCTTGAAACGTTCAATCAACCTCCCTCTTTGCTCAGTCATCATCAGCCTTTGAAACGAAGGAGAACCCGCCTCTCCCTTCTACCAACGTCCTCCTGCGCCAACTTTATCACCCCTTCCACCACCAATATCATCGTTATTATCATCAAATTCCCCCCTCCCTTCGTAACGCGTTTAACTGTGCTCACACATCACGCGTCCTTCGCCACACTACCGATCGGCACGTTTTGCTAAGTAAATATTATTATTGTATTGATGGTTCCTCGTTAATTATGGAATGTACGATCCCAATTTGTAAAATTCGAACTAAGTAAGGAGATGTGTATCGCCGTATCGTTCGTGCGTGGCTTGCTGCCCCGGCAGTCTACTACCGTGTATGCTGAGTCGTATTTGGAGAGAGAACGTACGTCTCGAATCGAATGTCTTTGTCGAAGGATGACCGTGTACGTATGAGCATATATTTAGGTCTTCTTGTTTGCTTTGTCTCTGCTCGAGGAGGTAAGATTGATCTTACGTCAAAAAAATGGTCTCGATAAAAGGAGGAGCGGGACCATTGGTACAGAGTGAGATGACAAATAAGAAAGACTGGGAATGACAGATCATTCGAATGAAAGATTTGCATGAATGTTTGTGGACTGTGTAAGACTGAGAGAGGCAGCGGAGGGAGCTTGCCAATCAATCCGGGGTCGCTCCCTCGCCGCTCATTTTTACGTCATAAACATTAATTATGATTATACATACAAAACAAAAAAAAGATAATGCATCCAGCAACACGATTACGTTACGTTTATAATAGTCATGTTCCTTTCCGATCAATAATTATTAATAAATCTATATCAACCTTGCTACATTATTTTGTACTTGTTTTTTTAATCTTAATATATTAGATAAATATATATATATATATAAATAATGCCGTTTTTAAGTTATCCGATCTTTATTATTATTATTTTTGTATAAATGTGTGATTAATAGTACGGATAGTGTAATAATTTTGTATGTTTATTGAACCAAAAATAAATATTATTGATAAAGAATCATCTTAGGCGTTCTGTTTAACTCTCCGTCGCTTTATTTAGGGGACTAGTAACGGTGTCGCCTGTATCCTCCACCTTCTCTGGAGATTCTGGTTCTCTATGTGATCGTAGACTTCCTGGCCCAATAGTGCTTAATATAACTGGCAGAAGAAATAATCCGTGCCAGAGACCAAACAATATTACCAAAACAAAAATCTTTAAAAACGCATGGAACACATAACTGTCCGAGAATACCATCATGGAAAGTGCAAGTAACGTCGAGCCAGCACCGTATGCAACCGCTGCACCAATGTACCTCACCGCGATATGTGCTCTTTTTGTACGATCTTCATTTTCGCTTACACTCGCAGCATTTATAAATGCGTGTGCAACGTGAGCAGCGTAATCCACACATAATCCAATGCCCAATTCCAAACCTGGAAAACAAAAATTAATATAATAGTGTTGACAAAATTGTGCTATGTTGAATTGTCAAAGAAACTGATTACGCACCAATGCAAGATGCAATATCTATTGTCAAGCCCCAAAAGTACATGAATCCGCAAACATTCAAAAGTGTAAGAAGTACGCATAAAAAGATCCAGAAACATGTCTGCAGCTCAGCGATCAGTAACCCTGTCATTCCCATGACACAAATCAAAGCCAAGAAAACATTACGCTGAACTTCTTGAGCGATTAGTTTGTCGGTGACCCACAAGCTGAATACTTCGCTCCAGACTGTGACGAAACCATTGACTCCAGCATCATGTGCCACCTGCTTACTTTCATCCATTGCTGGGATCCATTGATGAGGACCATAAAATCGTTTAAAGGTAAGATCTATAGTAGCTACTAAAATCGGTGCAGTACTTTCACCGCACGTTAAGCTTTTTTCAAAACGGAAGTTCCGTTGATATTTGCCTCCATTTCGACTAAATAAGAACTTGGACAGATATTTTCGGAATTCCACGTCTTCTAGTATTTCATATCTTAAATCTGTTAATTAAAATATTTATATATATATATACTTATAAAATATATTATTGATTTGTTTCTTATAGTTTCTTTTTGAATTATTATTGTTGCAATGATAAAAAATATTGTCAACCTTTTTGAAAATATTCCAAGACAAATTTGGCAAAATCACTGGGCCAAGAATTTATACTTTGTATCGTTGATAAATTTCCAAATTTCTCAGCCAAATTTATTAGCTTTGGAAACTCGGCGGTATAATTGAAATCTCCCATAAGAATCATTGCTTCGTAACCATGTTCGGGATATTGAGTGCGTCGTACGTCAATATATTTACTTAAATACGAATGGCTTGGTATAAACCAGCCTGGGTCAAACCATTGTTCCAATTTTAATGTACCCATAATTCCAGCCGATACTGTAACTATTGTTATTAATACTATCATTATCTTTCCGGGTTTTGTCAGAATTATATTTGAATATAATTTATTTATCAACTTTGCGGCAGGTTCTTCTTGCGGACTAGTGAATTTCTGTACAAAGTTTTCATGAACGATGCAAGGTAGTATCGAATTTCTTTTATTCTCGATTCGTCGGGCATCGACGGTAAAGAAGGCAACGTAAAACGTGACTTGAAATAAAAACGTCAGTAGCACTCCAACCGCCGCGTAAATACAGAATGATTGAAGGGATGGCAATATCTAGAATTATATATAAAATTTAATATATATACACACACACATACATACCTTTCATCTATGTAATAAGTTAAATGTCAATTCAATCTTACTGTGGATGCACCAATAATAAAGGCAACAACGTCAGTAAGAGAAGTAATAATAATAGCCGAGCCTGCATGTCCTAACATTAAAGCTATTCTTTCTTCTAATGGCTTATTTTGATTCAACTTGTATGTATGTATTTCTTTCCAAGATGCCATTATTAAAAAATTATCGTCTATTCCAAGAGCCAACAACATAAAAGGTAAAGAAGTATGCACAGGTCCATACGAAATCCCAAGAGCAGAGCACACACTGATTGAAGCTATAAAAGCACCACCCACACACAAAAGGCCGCCAATTGTGAGATAAACCTGGAGAAAATTGTATTTTGTAAAATTTAAAATTTGTGCTTCTCATAAAATCTTTTTATGAAAAACTACATTCATATTCCAACTTCTTATATCAATGAAAGTTTAATATAGTACTCACTCTCCATCCCACCCAATTGTAATCCGAGAATATGACTAGAACGTAGAAAAACATTAAAATGAATCCTATTGATAATATACCAATATTTCCGAACATTGTTACAAATGTAACATCACCAAAGCTTCTACCAGCATCATACCAGATAGCTAATGTATTATTTACATTTTTTTTGTCATTTAAAATCCTTGCATTTTCGTGCAATATATCCAAATAGGATAGCTCCCACTGTAATACATCATCTGTTGCCTAGAAATAAAATATTATTTTTATTCCAAATATTTTTATGATATATGCAAAGCAAAATATATAGAATTTATATTGATTCTATTAAAGATCTGAGATGTTATAAAATATATATTATAAATAATCGACTATTTTTTTTATCAAAAAAGCGACATTTTAATGTTGATTTTGACAAAATCATTTCAAGAATAAAGCAAGGCCTAAATCATATAAAACATTTAAAGTATATGGTATATAATGTACACATTATAAGCTGTTTAGTAATAATATTTCTATAAGACTTTTGTAAATTCGAAACTATTTAAAACATTAGAAATCATGATTTAGGCCTTTTTATAAACTTACCTTACCCAATCAGCTGTTCCAACATCGTTGCCAAAATTATTCATATCCACTTTTGAAAAGTTTACATTAACTGCCCATTGTGTTCTTACTGCTGTGGCTGAGATGATTTTACCCTCTTTATCTCTTGTTATACCACCCAATAATTCTGTAAAATTTAGTGGATGACCCAATGTGGGACTAATTTTTGTGGTGTTTATATCTTTAATAATATCCTCCTTAGTTTTATGAAGAATCACATTAGTGTCATATTCCCATATATCCAAGATACTGTTTAAAAGGCAAGCTTTTGGCAAATTGTTTACTACATTACAATAGAGCTCAGGACTAACATGAACTGCAGGTTCAAATACAGTGTTATTAATTTGTTTGTCTGGTTCAATTTCAAAGAAATCATCAGTCAGCAGTTGATCGCTGCGCTTTTTTCTATGTACAATACCTGATATGACAGGTACTCTATTCATTAAACAAAGAGAAATTAGTTTTGGTTTTTGGCACATCTTATAGTATCCATAAAATAAAGCTTGTTCAATAACATGCACAGAAGAATGCTTACTTGAAACATACATCTGTCCATGCAATTTGATCAGAAGTTTGTACAGAAATAATCTCCTTTGTTATTCCATTTAACTGAAAGAATTTAAATAAACTAAAATGTATATTACACACATAGAGAAACCTTACTACAATAAAATATATAAGTAAAAGTAGATACTCTTGCAAGAACTTCTGGTTCTAATACATCATCAGCAGTTAATATCATATTCTCCATTCTCAAACCCTGTTCAAATTGTTCGAACATCCATTCTGTGTCACGAACAAAGTCAGAGTCCTGTGGAACCCATAATTTCACAGGATTTTTCTCTTGATGAAAAAAATATAAACCAGAAAGAGAAATCAATACTATCACAGTACTTCCAATTATCCATTTCAACGGTCGTCGAGCAATTCGCAACCCGAGTCTGAAAAAAGATATAAGCTGACAACGAAGAATTCTTATATTACTCAAAGGGCATATTATCAGACCTACCTATAGAAAAAATGTTCCACCACTTCTGATAAACGCTGTGGTATGCGTTGCAGAAAGCTTCGGAAAGACCGTTTGTGAACTATTCTCTCTTCTATCTCCATTTCTTTACGCTGAAATCGAATCACAGCACCATGATTTCTCTTCGAATCATGATTGAATTTTACGCGCAATAAGCGTAAACCTTATCGAATCACCTCAAAACGAATAATTCCGTTCGTAATCCGAAGTTACGGCTTTATAGTCAGTCCTTCGCAACGGGTGAAGGACAATGTATACCTAACCTCTAAATTTGGCGACCGATTAAGTACACGAATAGATATAGAAATGTAAAGAAAAATATACAATCAAAGACGAACACTTCCATTTGAAGCAATTTGTGCACGGAACTTTTGTCTAGCTCCGCGAACAATCGACTGTCACTATCCATAGTGACCCTTCTCGACTTATCCCTCGTTTCGCTGCATCAGGTTACATCTGATAGACGTTACGCTATCAGCGCGCGTAACTATCGTCTAATGTAAATTATCATATGAGTGGACAACGGAATTACATGCATCGATGGTTAATAAAAAGTATCTGTTTAAAAGAAAAATTAAATTAAAAATTTGTATGTTACCGTTTCTATACACTGATTTTGTGTTTTAGTTCCAACGAGGTCTAGAAATGACCGTATATACGTATACACATTTATTTCTTTGCCAAGTTTTTAGAACTAGAATTGACGTGTATACCGGTTTTGAATGAATAAACATTGCAAGATCTGAATTTTCCAAGAAATTGTAATGACGTAACCAATTAAGAAGATATTAAATTCAAGAATTTATAAGAATATACTATTAATAAGAATATACTACAATCTAAATATATAAAAAATGAAGATATTAAAATGTCTAACACAAATATTTGCATTGTTGCTTTGCATTATAATTTGTACTCTATTTCAATATAGATGACTAACTCCAGCCTTCACAATTTCCGTGTAATATGGAAAATTACAAAGGAAGAGAACTTACCAGGAGCACTACACGATTTCCACTGAGATCGATTCTTTAAAGTATCACTCGTACTTCTTGCCAGTTGAATCACGACTATGACGCTTTGCTCTACGAATCTGAACAGGTTGCACTCAAAATTAACTTAATAACTGACTATTGATCTCAAAGACGTAACATAACGAACACGTCATAATCTAGACAAGCTAAATACTTATCAATTAAATCCAATGATAACGAAGATATTGCACACCGAGGCAGTGTTCGCTTTCAGTACGTTAGCAGTTGAAACTCGAATAAGCACGATGATCGCGGCTCTTATGTGGCTCGATGTTGCATGTGCACATGCTGTCTGTGAAACAATAACTATAATTAATTTCTTCTGCGGTTTCTTTCATGTCTAATTACGAATTAGTAATCAGAAGGGTGCACGGCATATGACTGATGAAGCGCAGCGCATTGTCTTAATTTCTCTGGCAAATAAATTAAAATAAAGTTGCCATCGTAGTTCTATAAATGACAATATATATTCTGGTTTATCGGTTGTTAATTCATGCATTGAAAAAGTAGCATGACGAAGAACACTGTAATTGGTCTATAACAGGAAGTTGATAGATCGTTAGAAGGACTGAAGATTTGTTTTTGCAACGAGTATTGTGTAACATGCACCTTATCCGGATACTTCAAGATATTTTATAATGTGCTAGAATCACGTTATTCTTTGTATAAAAACTGAAGAAAACATCTTAAATTGTGACTGTGAAAAGAATTGGTTAAGAAGTTTATTTATCATTTGTGACGTTTTATAGGCCAGATTTGCATTTTTGCTACTAGCTTGTGTTAATAATGAGAGTTATTGGACACTAATAGACACGTATTGAACACGGGGTCAAATACGCGCTGTACTTCTACATTGATTAAATAATTGTAAATTATTCGAACTGCATCTTTATTGTGTTAAATAAATCAAATTACATAAATTAAATATTCTCGTTGACCTATTATATCAATATTTTTGTTCATTTATTTGCCTGTACGTAAAACGTCTATTAAAAAATGTTCATTGTGTCACATATAGATGGTACAAACATCTCGAAATTCATTCCCGCATATTTTGCAAAAAAAAATCTTCAATAAATATGAAATAAAATATGACACAAAAACTTTAAGTTTTTTCATATTTCAATTTTATTAAAGAGACCTTTATAAACCGCACTAATGATGACGTCTACATTTACTGATTTACGCGACACGAGACACGTTGAACGCTGCAGCTACGTATCGTATCAAAATGCAACGATCACGTTTCTAGAACTGCAAGAAATAGGTATATTACTATACCGAGATCAAGATGCGTAGTAAAACGCAGATACCACGGACATGTAAATTAGAATGCAAAGTTCCGAGATGGACAGAATTGTTATGCAATAACGATGCAGGTCCACGAATTTAATGTGGAGCAACGTACGTAATATGCTAACTACCGCAAAAGCGGGTAAAATCAATCTAGCCATAGGAAACAGCGGTGACGTAGTCAGCCATATCGGTGCAATTAGCAGATAAGGGATTACAATTCCAAGATCATGTTGATGTGCATTTCTGATGCGAACCACGTCCTCGTGACCTCCTCCGGTAGGACATAAAATTATGTCGGTACTTGCCAACCACATTTTGTCCTCCTCGCTGTGAATCACCTGTGAAAAATCGATCAAAACGATGCGTTCCAATTATGGACTTGTAAATATTATTACGTTAAAAAATCTATTATCAATAATCTCTCCTTCGATAATCAGACTTGGCACTTTTTGCCAAGAACATAAATACGTATGTAATCAAGTGCTTAAGTACGTTCAGAACTACTTTCGTCACGATAAGCGGCGTGGCGTAATATAAATAATGATCAAAAGTATTTCGTGTTTTTATTGATGTCAACTTTGAAATGTCTAAATGTATGTTAACTCTGATTTGTCTGTTAGGTAATTTTGATAAGACAGGAAATATGTATTTTATAATATTCGATCACGAAATATCTCATCAAGAGATAACAGTGTGTCTTGAATATACTTAGTTATACTGCTACAGATACAGAAAAGATATTAGATGGTAGTATTTATACTAGAATTCTTATCGTTATAACTACGATATTCAAGATCAAATATTATTGATTTCTTAAATCCGCTAATCAGTTGACACTTAGACATATGGCAGAATAGAAATCGTATTGGTATACAAGTGATGATTTTGAGAAATTAAATTTAATCATATATTTCTATAATAACTTTAATCTCTATCATGATATATTTTCGTGATGTAGAAAAAATATGTATAATGAATTTCTTACAATAGTAAACGTAGAATACTGTTTTAGGAAAAATAACACTGAACTAAATTATCTTTTTGATTTTTAAAAATCTTGAAAATTATTTCCATGATTGTCAGCCAGCCATCCATGTAAACATAATATAATTTAGTTTTGACACACAGATAGAAGATTAGGAATAAAGAATGATAAATTATCACATGCATACGTATCTCCCGGTTAAGAGATTATAAACGACCAGACAGATTTTTTATTGATATCTAATGCTAGATCAAAATAAGGATTATATAAGGAAAATAAGGATATTTTACCCGTCTGGTGGCTCGTATTCGCCCAGTGAACCACGTCAGGGCGTTCATCTTCAGAATGAGAACGCATGACCACCAAACGTAAACGACCCACAGCTCTTTCACCTCGTTCGCAAGATTGTTCTCCATTGTTTCACGTTAGCCGTCCAGCTGGCTTCGTACCGAGAAAGAAAACGCGAAGAATGGGCGACGTAGCTCGTTGTTTCCTTAACGTTTCATTCATCTCATTGCGTGCGCCATTCCGTATCTCGACGAGCAAGAAGGGGACCATTTATCAGTGTCGTGATAAAGCTACGATAATGGTGGTCAACGAACGACGGAGATAAATAAACACAAAAAGGAAAGAAGAAAAAAAGAAAGACTAAGAATGTACCAAAGTATGGAAACACGAGGCGTATTTCAAAGTTAGTATGAACGCGAGTACGCGAGTGGAAAGTCGGTTAAACGAGAGGAATCGACGGATGGAGCCGTGTTAAAATTCACTTCGCATGGATTCGTTGTCGTTCGCTGCTACCAGACGACTGACTACCTCGAAAACCGGTGTCCCGAACGTGATCTCGCTTTCTACAGTCCCATTTGGAAGTCAAATCGATGCGCGCCACGCTGATTCTTCGCTGGAGCACGTTTCGGAAACGTCGCGGCATTTGTTTCGAACGAACTCGTTTATTTTCCTCGGTGGAAACACGGCCGCGTTAAAAAGTTCGGGAATTGTAGGACACGTGGTTCGTGCAGCAAGTTTCCGCCGTTGAATTGAATAGCTTCGTGCTGACACGATGCTGAGAAATGCGAGTTTGTGAAGTTTTCGTGTTATTGTGAGATTGGCTTGATGATTTTTGGAAGTGTGAAACGTTGATTGAGCAAACGTATAGCGAACTCCACATATTCTTTTTGTTTGAAATCTTGAGAATATTAAATATAGTGATAGTAACTATCAAAAGTATCCGGTTGTTATATAGGTTTGTTATATCGTTGAATTGAATTTTGAAAAATAAAATTTTGTTTGTTAGCTCAACCAGAACATTTTGACCGCCACTATAAGAGAGATAAAAGCATGTCTTCTCGTTAGTACATGTATTGATACTTCCATTTAAGAGCTTTTAATGTACATGTCTCTTACAACAGTTATCCTAAGATTCTTTATCACTGTCAATCGATGAATCCGATCTACTAAGAAACCATTAATCAGTAATTTATAATTCCTTAAAAAGAAATTACTGCCGATTTTATCCCTTTAACTCATAAGCATTTCTATTTTTCCTTATACTTTCTCCTTCTCGATCTTTCGCATTTCAAAGATAATTATCAGTTTAAATAATTCAAATAAATTTAATAAACACCTATATTTTTCTGAATATTTTCATAGAATGCTCTATCGAATAATAAATTTCAAAACTTTTTCGCTAGAAATGGCTTAGGAAACTTATTGCAAAACATAATTCGATCAGTTATCGTATTTTTAATTACTAGGTTGTCCAAAAAGTTTCTTTCGTTTCATAAGGTGATAATAGATGAACAACAATTTCTGTTTTATATTATTTTATTGAATTAGGTATGATGCATTTCGTTCTATTTCTATTATTATGTTCGTGCATAATTAAATAAACTAATATAAAACAAAAAACATTGTGCGTCTATTATTTCTTTATAAAACGAAAGAAACATTTCGGACAACCTAATAGAATTAGAATCATTTCTAAAGGAAATTCGAAAAACTTCACACGATCCGCACTTTTCCTCCCACCAAGAAAATAGCATCTAATTAAAGTGAAATCTTCGTAGAGTATGCGAATTTACTGTCACGTTACAAACGCCACTGGGCGATGTTGCTCTTTTTAATGTTCGCCTGTATCGACACGTCGATCAGATTATTTCCGAGGAAGAAATCCGTTGCGACGATGTTCGTTTCCTTCCACCATTCCTCTTGAAATTTGTACGTGAGATTTCTGTTCACCGAGTCGGCCATCTGCCGCAGTCCGCCGGATAAATTAAAGATTATGTCTAGCGGATACGGTGTTAATTCCGCCATCACCGCCCACAATGGATTTTGACTGTTCCGGGACTTCTTCGGACCCATGATAACTTTCTCCAAATATTTGAACAGCCCTTCCACCGTTTGTTGATTGCCCCAGGCTTGAGACATCGTTGGCCACAGCCAGTCGTATTCTGGAATAAAATTAATTTACAAGTACGATTCGCGAAATAAAATTGAAATGATATTGAAAATAAGAACGAGTACTGTGCACATTATATTTCTAAAATCCTCTTCTTGGATATTTAAATAATATAAAGTATATGTATAATATAAGTATGTTAAAATAAAATACCTGATGAACTAAGTACAGCTGGCTGAAAAGATATTACCTGAATATTTTATACTAAAGTATATATTTTCGAAGTATAATTTTATTTTGAAAATATTGAACAACTAATGTTGAGAAGAATAATAAATATTCGTAAAGAATAGATTTCTCGTAGTCTCTCTTCTTTAGTATTTTATAATTTTTGATAAAATGTTCTAAATATCTAACATGGTCAAGTGCTTTTATGACCAACTGTATAAAATTCAAGTAAAATTAGAACTTTCATTAAGCCAATTTTTATATCTGGATGAATCTGCATATTGACCTAGGTAATTTCATTGGACGGAGGTTGATAGTAAATTTACCATTAACGGTGTGCTTGTCGCCGTAGCAAATTATCAAGCGTTTCCCTCCGGTCCAAATATCATTCAAGGTCGGACCCAGACCTTCGACCCCTCTATCGGGTTTTAGAATCAAGCCTTTGAATTCTTGCAAGAGGATCATGGCCAATCGACAATGCCTGTTCGGTCTATCTTCAAATCCCACGGGAAATCTAAAAGTAACACAATTCCATCGTGAACATCGTTTCCCTCCAACTATAAAATATGCAGTTATTCTACTATATAAATATCACCAAATTATTCCAATTTTTCTCTCAATTCTTATTCTACAATAAGGTCATACATGACTTTGGAACAAAAATTTCCTTTCAATTGTTAGATACACGATATAAATATGTTGACCTACTATACTTAATTTCATAGCCATTTGAAATCAATTTGCATTACGAGCACCGAATTGTTCTCTCGGTATTATTGATCCGTAAGTCGTCAGTGTTGCATTATATCGCCAATTTACCTATGAAAATCCATGATGACCACTTCTCCCCTAGCGACGTCCAGAAAGTTTCTCACGTCTTTGATGATGGCCGAGAGAGGGGTGATCCGGATGACATCATGATTGATCCAGAATCTGCTTATGTGATTGTCCTCTTCGATGGCAGTGCCGTTCGGAATTGACGGATAATAACCAACCCTGATGTCTAGATATCTTATACCGTGCACTAATTGTGTCCATATATCGCGATCCTGTGTCAAGAGGTATCTTTGAAACGCGTCCCGCCTCGTCAGGTCACCGTGCTTGTAACATCCGGAATTATGCGTTCCGGGTATCATTAAACTTCCTATCGGAAGCCTTCCTAATTGCCTCCTGAAAAACATAGCAAATTTTTTTTATATAAATTTTCGTAAAGGAAGATATTCTTCCTTAATAAAATTTAGATTTAAGAATTTATTCAGAAGAAAATCTTCCAGTAATGTTTGTTAGAAAAAATTTCGCAATGATATTTGTTGGAAATTAAAGAAAATGATTTGAGTACAATTTGAAAAAATAGATTCTTAATTTTAATTTCATATAAATTTTCTTAATGAGGAAATATTCTTTCCGAATAATGTTTATTGGCAAGTGAAGAAACTAATTTGAATAATGTTTGGAAACTTATGGAAGATAAGTATATTACCTCAAGTCGTACATCCATGTTGGCCAGATTTGTAAGCAGGAACTGGTAAGGATAACTCCATCCTTGTAAAGGGCAGCATGGTGTTTCAGGCAATGTGGACCAGGAAGCGTCGCGCCATCCTTGGTATCCCATCCACCCGGAAGTGGTGGACGACCCACGGTGATATTCGTTCGATAGTAACCGCGTGGATATTGCAGCGAAGTCAAAGTCAGCTTAGGCTTCACCGTTTTATCTGGAAGCGCGATATCGATGGTTGCGTCGACCGATATCGAAATGGTTACTTTTGAATTTTAAACTTCGATGAAATTGAAGAAAATACACGCTTTTGTTCACTTGAATGGTTCGTGTAGCTTCTTTTGAATAAATTCATGACATATGACGTATATAAAAAGTAATTGTCATAGAAATGGAAAATAAAAATTATCGAAGATAAAGAAAGGAGAATAACGAAACTATAGATTAATTAGCATCGATAAGACAGGATTTAATCCTTGAATCACTAGTTACGACGTTCAAGAGAAGCAAACAAAACTTATTACTATGTGCTGGGTCAGCAGTGAACACCTTGATGGTATCTGGGTATCCTGTGCCCGATGGACAATCGAGATCCCAATTTACTTCGAGCTCAGCGTCGACCACCTTGTCGCTGGCAGCGATTGGTCTCCACAATGAGGAGACTGTCAGCCATACTTTTCCGCATTGTGCTGCCAATGCTAAAATCACGAGTGTTATCGTCAGCAATCTTTATCGATCGAATTACACGATCCAAGCTATTAAGAATATTGCAAGTGTAATACGAGAAGCACAAAAAATTTAGATTTACGCTCACCGATATCGCAAAATAAATGAAGAAGCAGCAATATTACACCCTTCAGCATCATCGAGTGATACTATTTTATCCAAGCTTCCCGTATAAACTGTACTCCAACGTTCAGCGTCAAAGATTTACCTATATTTATAAATAAGGATAAAAATTCAATTCTAAAAATAATGGAAGTTATGAACCTCTCGACGAAGGTTCCTATAGAACTAGATAATTTAATTCAGCAATAAACGAAGATGTAGATTTTTTATTTAAAATATGAAACTTTTTTTATAATATCAACTTTTACAGTGTTCTGTATCTAGCTACCGACTACTAGAATGTCTTATTACTTGAAAGAAACAAAAGTTCGACAAGGGTCGTCTTTGTTACGAGTTCATCAATTTCTTTTACTTTTTAGTATAACTATACCGTACCGACTTCAAATTACGATTCCCACGAAATCTAATACCATTCGAATAACCAAAATCGAAACGAAAAAAGAAAACAATAAAAAGCGAGATGAAAATACGAAAAAACCGAATCAGAACAGCAGAGCAACAGCAAAAGCACTTACACGTAGCGCGCACACTCCGCGAGCCACTTCCGACGCAGCGAGTCGATCGCCAGGAGTCCCTCGAGTCCTGGTTCTCCTTGCTTCTCGATGGCCGATCGAGCATTCAGTCGCGCTTCGTTGCCCGCCCACGGAAGCGTCGCCGCTTTCCCGCGTCGCTTTCTTGGCCTGCAGCTTTTCAAGGCGATCGCAAACCGCTCGATCGGCTCATCGTCCGGCGTGGCAAGCGAACAACGATCGATTCGCGGAGTACCGTAGGCCGTACAGAAGCGACACAATGAAGAAGAAGAATAGGAATCGAACGCTCGTTATCCTGCTGGTCCAACCGATCCGGTCGTCTGGAGACAGTCCAGTGACTGAACGATAGACAACCGAACGACCCGTAACCGGACCAGTTTAATATAGAACCCGCTCGCTTATGGGACATTCAAGCACATTGTGCCATCCTTCCATCACTTCCTCGGACACGTCAATTGCTCGGTGGGGACCACTAGGCTGTCCTCGTCGTCCGTCCGATGGAACGTGTTCCGTTTTTCTCTGTCCACCGTTCGATCATCCTATCGACTGCCGTCCAACCATCGG